>NC_060126.1:256757278-257066193 GCF_021461395.2 Schistocerca americana
CGACGATAACTGCCACAAATAGGAAACTCCACTGATATAAGCGCTTCTGGCAAAGGAGAGAGTGTTATGGCGAGGCGCATAGGAAGGAGCATCTCTTAAACGATGATGCTGCTTAGTTGTTCGCCCACAGCAGTCTAAGAAGTAGAATTGGAATGGTATATAGTTAAGCGGTTTCTATCAGCCTAAATCTGAAGTGGCGCCCTCAGAATTTTTGTATTAGAAGTATTTCATATGATCAGGGTAGCACGTAAGTCTGTGTTTCTAAAAATTATTGTCGTTAAAGCTACGAATTTCGATCAGGTTGGAAGATACTGAAATCTTTCAAGACTACCACCAATAAGACCCGTCACAACAGGTCAAGAGAATTTGGAGTACGTAAAAAATGTTTGACACACTACCACCCAAAAAGAACCTGGAAGTGGAAATTGTTATCTCGTAAGATGATATCAAGGGGGTATTATAAAGAAGAGCTGGCAGCTCCAACTTTAATTCTCCTATGAGAATGCAGTAGCCCTATATGATTGCAGTCAACATGTTAGCCTCTGTCTCAACTTTGCACGTTGCTGTTGTCGTCAAGTAGACGTGTCTTTTTAAAGAACAACATGACCCCTCGTCTATGGTCATATACATTGCACTATTGCTCCCCGAAACATCTCAGGTGGGATGTTGGCTACCTCCCTCGCTAAATTCATCTTCAGCCTCCAACGTATGTTACTGTTCGTTGATAAAACTTATTCTTCAGCTAACATCACAGCCAGAAAATATACGGGCTATAATCTAACGATCGTTGTGGCCACGCAATGACCAAATGACCAGTAAATTTAAGCATCCCAATCATATTCTTCAACCTCGGTGAGGAAACAGAACCTCTCCTTATTCCTTTAATGCGGGCACCGTTTGTAGCTCGACATACATCGAAATGGTACTCCACTTCTCGCCACATGTACATAAGCGTGACAGGTGTTACGTCCCCTCCCGTGGCGTAGAATCGTTGTCTCAAATGTACCAGTTCTCGAACCTTTTTTCTGTAAAAAATATAGTTGATAAATACCCACCCACTGTAATCCAGCGCAGTCAGATCGGGATACCGAGGAGGCTAGGCAATGGGACCGGCTTACAAGCCATCGTGGAGAAATGTAAAATCTCCAGGATAATGGGGTGGGGCACAATCCTGCTGGAAAATGACGTCGCGAGGCATCTGTGGAACTTCATATTTCGTCCGCATGTCGAGATAGGTGTGCCATGTCAATGTAGACTAAATAAAAAAAAATGGACTAAGCACACTATGTTTATGTTGTCTGACCCACACATTAACGTTTGGTGTGTTCCTTTCGTAATCAGTCACTACTCATAGAGTCTCACTATGCCATATTTGACTATTATGTTTGTTAACTTGGCCGCGGACGTGGAAGGTAGCTACATCTATTAACAATACCACACAGAGGTAGTCGTTTTCGTCTATGCGATGCAACATTTCAACAGCAAAATCACACCATTCTGCTTGACCCTCAGGCTTAATGTGTTGAAAAAGTTGGAATCACGCAACCAGAGACGTTTGTGCAAGATGTAGAGCACCGTCGGAAGAGGGAGGGCTTGTTCCCTACAAGGTAACGGATTTACGTGGGCTTCTAGCGAATGTAAATAGTCTTCACGGGTGTGCCGCCGGATGACATTGTGCAAATCCCACAATATTTCCTCGGAGCAACTGTTCGACATCATCAGGTGGTTGAACCTCGCTGGTGGCTAGGTACGACTGACAAGATCCGCATGTCGACGCCGCTGTATATAGAGCACGCGCGTGAAGACTGCGCAGGCGCGGGAACCATGCACGGGCAAAAATTTGCAGATAGATGGCGCCGGACTCAAACGCCCTCTGCCGGGAAACGCAGAGCGGCCATTCTGCGCTTGTGCTGACACTGTGTTTCCTAACATGCTGCCAAAGTTATGACGGGTCTATGCGCATGCGCCATGCGACTCAGCGCTGTTCATGTAACGGCAGGATCACATCGTTGAGAGTGTCTATGGATTGCATATTTAACGAACAACATAAAAGGTCGAGTTCTTTCGTGATGAGGATTTGTTGGTATATATCTCTAGCTAGGACACTCTGTACACTTATGAGACGCTGAGGTTTCCTCCAAAATCTCTCATAATCCGACACGCTCCTTATCAAATATCTGTGTGTTCATCACTACTCTGGAAGCCAGCTTGCAGTGTATGGCGGAGGGTAAGCCTGCTTTGTGAACCATTGCTATCTGCCGCCTTCCTGCTGCAGTGGAAGAACTACTGTCAGTAACCCTCTGCGTAATCTCGAAAGTCTGTAATTTAACCCTCATCGCCTTTTCGCGAGAGCTATAGAAGGAAGGAAAATGTTTGTTGAGTTAACTAGAAATTTCTACAGTGAACCATATTATAATGATATTTTCACTCTGCAGCTGAGCGTGAGCTGATATGAGACTTCCTAGCAGATTAAAACTTTATGCCGGATCGACACTCACTCTCGGGACGTTCGTCTTCCGCGAACAAGAGCTCTAACATCTGAGCTAAGCAAGCACGACTCACGACTCGTTCTCACAGCTTTACTCACGCCATTCTGGAAATATACCACAGGCTGTGGCTAAGCCGTGTCTCAGTTAGATCCTTTCTTCCGCGAGTGTTAGTTCCGCAAGTTTCGCAAGAGAATTTTGTGAAGCTTCGAAAATCCGAGGCGAGTTACTGCCGGAAGTACGAGGGGCGTTAGTAAAGTCCGTGCAAAAATAAAAACTACTTAGGTGTTTGGGGTAAACCTTTTTTTTATTTTTCGACATAGTCTCATTTTAGACTTATACATTTCGTCCTACGCTCTTCTTATCTGTTGAACACTTAGGAATGATAGGAATTGTCCTAGTCAGCAAAATAACTATTAGTTGCAGTATTCACCTCCTCGTTTGAATAAAATCTTTGTCCCGCCAGCGGTTTCTTCTAATTGGGGAACAAATAGTAGTCCGAGGGAGCAAGCTTTGAGAATAGGGGGGATGTGAAACGAGTTGGAATATTATTTCCATTAATTTTGCGACCACAACTGCTGAAGTGTGTGCTTGTGCATTGTCGTGATGGAAAAGGACTTTTTGCGGTTCAATCGCCGGCATTTTTCTTGCAGCTCGATTTTCAAACGGTCTAATAACGATGAATAATATGCACCTGTAATAGTTTGACCTTTTCCAGATAGTCGATAAGAATAATCCCTTGCGAATCCCAAAAGACAGTTGCCATAACCTTTCAGGCCTAAGGAATGGTCTTCGCCTTTTTTGGTGCAGACACTCCCTTGGTAATCCATTGTTTAGATTGTAGTATTGTATCCATGCTTCATCCACAGTGACGAAACGACGCTTAAAGTCCTGCGGATTCTTCCTGAACAGCTGCAAACCATCCTTGCAACACATCACACGATTCCGTTTTTGGTCAAGCGTGAGCGATCGCGCAACCCATCTTGCGGATAGCTTTCTCATGTACAAATGTTTGCGCAAAATATTATGTAAACTTTCATTCGAGATGCCCACAGCATTATCAATCTCACGCACCTTAACTCTTCTGTCATCCATCACCATATCATGGAATTCATCAATAATTTCTGTAGTCGTAACCTCCACAGGGCGTCCAGAACGTTCAGTATCAGTTGTGCCCATATGGCCACTCCGGAAATTTTGAAACCACTTATAAACTGTTCTAATCGAAGGTGCAGTGTCACTGTAATGTTTATCAAGCTTCTCTTTAGTCTCCTCAGGCTTTCGCCTTTCATAAAGTAATGTTTAATAAACACGAGAAATTCTTCTTCGTCCATTTTTTGACAATCACTCGACTTTCTTGATTCACACGAATGCCAAGCACAAAGAAATAGACCAATATGGCTGAAATTTGGTGTGCGTTCTTTCCAAAGATGCTACTAACTAAACATGACCTTGCTATTTTGTCTTAAACTGACATGGTGAGACCGTGGTTGTGTAGAATTAATGTGGGTTAATTCGTACAAAGAAGAAAACAGCAACCAGCCATTATTAATACTGCTATTTATTTAGGTAAATAGCGCCGTTACCGGTTTAGAACTGGCAAGTTCATCATCAGACGGCTGTTCACATGATTTTCAAGATACTCTTTACATTATCGTCCGTTTTCGATTTTTATTATTCGACTGTGGCGAAGTTGTTTTGGTGTGTTGTTGCCCTACGGTAGAAAACAGTGTTAGAAGCGCCCTATGTGAAAATAACTAACCTCCAAACGATGAAATACAGCGTAAATTAAAATGTGAGGTTAAGTGGTTATGGTACTTGCGAAAATTCCGCGCGATTTTGTTGCGAAGTTGCAGGATTGTATTTTTCGAATATTCATAAATATATCCAGCACTTATGTAATTTGTACATCACCATTTTGTGCGAAGCACCACACACACACACACACACACACACACACACACACATACACACACCAAAAACAATTTGTTATGTGAAGTTATCACAAAGAGTGCAGATTTACAAACTTCACATGTGGCAAATTCTTTTTGGTGTGTGTGTGTGTGTGTGTGTGTGTGTGTGTGTGTGTGTGTGTGTGGTGCTTTGCACAAAATGGTGATGTACAAATTACATAAGTGCTTGATATATTTAGGAATATTCGAAAAATACGATCCTGCAACTTTGCAACAAAATCGCGCGGAATTTTTGACGTAAGTATCATAACCAATTAACCCCATATATTTATTTACGCTGTATTTCATCGTTTGGAGGTTAGTTATTTTCACATATGGCGCTTCTAACACTGTTTTCTACCGTAGGGCAACAACACACCAAAAATACTTCGCCACAGAGGAATAATAAAAATCGAAAACGGACGATAATGTAAAGTGTATCTTGAAAATCATGTGAACAGCCGTCTGATGATGAACTTGCCAGTTCGAAACCGGTAACGGCGCTATTTACCTAAATAAATAGCCGTATTAATAGTGGCTAGTTGCTGTTCTCTTCTTTGTATGAATTAACCTACACTAAACATGACTTTGATACGCGCCGGTGGTGCCACCTCTCGGACTTTGGACGGACTTTTCAAACGCCCTCGTCAAGCTGTGAAGACGCTTCGTGAGCTCTACTTGAGAAGGTCAGTAGTTAGAGCACTTGCCCGCGAAAGGAAAAGTTCTCGAGTTCGAATCTCGATCCGGCACACAGTTTTAATCTGCCAGGAAGTTTCGGCCACACCGTGCTCCACAACGCTACGGTTCTGTAGTCTTACGAGTTTTCTGAACACGATAGCATCCACGAGCTGCCCCTGAAGGACTAGTGTGTCTCGAAATACGACGCCTGCTACATTTCATGTTAGGCAAAGCAGATCGTCTTCCCCGCGGCAATCGGAAGTCCTGAGAATAGTGCTGGACCTCCGCACAGCTTCGCCTGCAGCTTATCGGGGCATGGGGTCAGGCGGCTAAGCGGCAGCTGGCCTGGGCTGGGGCTCTCTGTCCTGTTCTGTTCTGGTCCGCGGGCGCGGCGGTCGATAGCCCCGCTGTGCTCTGCTCTGCACTGCAACTGTGCCTGTTGCCTCCTCACAGACAACGGGCCACGCTGCGCCCAGTGTACCGCGCTCACACTCCAGTGTCCCTCTCTGGCTGGCGACCCCGTGGCGGCGGTTATCTGAATATACACACATCTGCGTCGCTCACGAAAGGTACCAGGCGTGGAAGTACGAAACCGGACTTTGGTTGCAATAATTACACGTCTGTTTTTTGAAACATTGCTACACAACTGGCCATTAAAATTGCTACACAACGAAGATGACGTGCTACAGACGCGAAATTTAACCGACAGGAAGAAGATGCTGTGATATGCCAATGATTAGCTTATCAGAGCATTCACACAAGGTTGGCGCCGGTGGCGACACCGACTACGTGTTGACATGAGGGAAAATTTCCGACCGATTTCTCATAGACAAACAGCAGTTGACCGGCGTTGCCTGGTGAAACGTTGTTGTGATGCCTCGTGTAAGGAGGAGAAATGCGTACCATCACGTTTCCGACTTTCATAAAGGTCGGATTCTAGCCTATCGTGATTGCGGTTTATCGTATCGTGACATTGCTGCTCGCGTTGGTCGAGATCCAATCACTTTTGGCAGACTATGGAATCGGTGAGTTCAGGAGGGTAATACGGAACGCCGTGCTGGATCCCAACGGCTTCGTATCGCTAGCAGTCGAGATGACATGCATCTTATCCGCATGGTTGTAACGGATCGTGCAGCCACGTCTCTATCCCTGAGTCAACAGATGGGGACGTTTGCAAGACAACAACCAGCTGCACGATCAGTTCGACGACGTTTGCAGCAGCATGGACTATCAGCTCGGAGACCATGGCTGCGGTTACCCTTGACGCTGCATCACAGATAGGAGCGCCTGCGATGGTGTACTCAACGACGAACCTGGGTGCATGAATGGCAAAACATCATTTCTTTGGATGAATCCATGTTCTGTTTACAGCATCATGATGGTAACATACGTATTTGGCGACATCGCGGTGAACGCACATTGGAAGCGTGTATTCGTCACCGCCATACTGGCGTATCACCCGGCGTGATGGTATGGGGTGCCATTGGTTACTCGTCTCGGTCACCTCTTGTTCGCATTGACGGCACTTTGAACAGTGGACGTTACATTTCAGATGTGTTACGATCTGTGGCTCTACCCTTCATTCGATCCCTGTAAAACCCTACATTTCAGCAAGATAATGCACGACCGCATGTTGCAGGTCCTGTACGGGCGTTTCTGGATGCAGAAAATGTTCGACTGCTGCCCTGGCCAGCATATTCTCCAGATCTCTCACCAACTGAAAACGTCTGGTCAATAGTGGCCGAGCAACTGGCTCGTCACAATACGCCAGTCACTACTAATGGCTCTAAAGCACTATGGGACTTAACATCTGAGGTCATCAGTCCCCTAGAACTTAGAACTACTTAAACCTA
Organism: Schistocerca americana; assembly: GCF_021461395.2. Taxonomy (NCBI): domain Eukaryota; kingdom Metazoa; phylum Arthropoda; class Insecta; order Orthoptera; family Acrididae; genus Schistocerca; species Schistocerca americana. The sequence continues at coordinate 256,764,248 of NC_060126.1, forward strand.
ACTAACCTAAGGACATCACACACATCCATGCCCGAGGCAGGATTCGAACCTGCGACCGTTGCTGTCGCGCGGTTCCGGACTGAAGCACCTAGAACCGCTCGGCCACACCGGCCGGCCCAGTCACTACTCTTGATGAACTGTGGTATCGTGTTGAAGCTGCATGGGCAGCTGTACCTGCGCACGCGATCCAAGCTCTGTTGGACTCAATGCCCAGGTGTATCAAGGCCGTTATTACGGCCAGAGGTGGTTGTTCTGGATACGGATTTCTCAGGATCTATGCACCCAAATTGCGTGAAAATGTAATCACATGTCAGTTCTAGTATAAAATATTTGTCCAATCAATACCGGTTTATCATCTGCGTTTCTTCTTCGTGTAGCAATTTTAATGGCCAGTAGTGTATTTATACATTTCCCCCACCTCTCCCGACAGCCTATCAATGGCACGCTAAAAAGAAAAAAAATACGAACCAGACAGCGCAGTCAGCGAGCCAGTTTCGTACATTTTCATATGAATTAGAGCGTTGTTCAGCGGCAGTGTGTCCCAGTGATGCAAACAGGTGATAATCGGACGGAGACAAGTCTGGGGAAAAAGCCGCATTCCCTGGTATTTCCCAACTGAACGCCTTGATCGTTTCCCTGACCCGCTTTGCTTTGTGGTTTGGGCGTTATCAAGGAGCAATGTGACTGTGTTGCCTTTTCTCATATTCAAGTCGTTTTTGACGTAATGCTCGACTTAAATCGATCATTTGATGTAGGTAGCTATCTGTGTCATTGTTTTCCCCAGGTTTTAGCAGCTCATAATGGATGACACCCTTCTAATCCTACCAAACACGGAGCACCGTATTCTTTCCAAAGCTATTTAGTCTTGCAGTGGATGCCGATGGTTAGCCTGGATCCACCCATGATTTACAACGCTTAGGCTTCTCAAAATATATCTATTTTTCATCACCTGTCACTAATCGATGGAGAAACGACTTTCTTTTTTATCTGGCGAGCAGCATTTCCGATATGATCTTTCGATTCGTTGCTCTCTTCCACTCAGTTCATGTTGAACGCATTTTCCCCATTTTCAACCGAAGAGAAACGCGTTGCTGCGTCACATTCCATTGTTCCGCGAGTTCCTGTTGACTCTACCATAATCATCCAATAAGGCCTGCATTTCGTTGTCTTCGAACTTTTTCCGTGGTTTCCCGCGCTCGTCGTCCCTCATGTCACAATCATCACTTTTGAATTTTTTGAAACACGCGAAATACTGTATTTTCCTAAGAGCATGTTCGGCAAAACCTTCGCTAAGCATTCGATGACATTCTGCAGCAGTTTTCTTCAAATGATAACAGAAAACCAATGCTATCCACAAATCGTAGTTCGTAGGCACAAAACTCGACATGTTCACGTGTTTGATACAGATACCGATATAGCGAATTTGGGTTACTGTGTGTTGGCAGTCGTCGTCAGCCGTTGCAGGAAGCAGATGGCGATGCAGACAAGGTCGCACGGGCCCTACACTGTCGGCTAGCACCATCTATAGGGAAATTCCGATTTCATACTTCTACACCTGGTACATGAGGTTGCCTGGTATCCGGCATTAGCCTGACATGTCTGGCATTTTACTGTGAAGACTGGCCAAATGTTTACAAATCCAGCGTGTCTGGATTTGGTTAGGCTTTTTTGTGACGAAGTAGAGTACGCAAACTAAGACCCGTTCCAAGTAAATGACGTGAGCGCCAAGAATAGCGTCAGCAGGAATAAAGAGATCCAACACGAGAATATACGAGGGTTGAATGAAAAGTAATGCCTTCACATTCGTTAGTTGGGTTTTGATAGGAATGTTTTAATAAATCAAATACAGAGGTAATCCTTAGAACGTGATCTTTATCAATATTCGCTTTTCCACATAATCACCAGCCAATTGGATACATTTCTGCCAACGATGAACAAGTTTTCTGAAGACGTCATGGAAGAAGTCGACACCCTATTTCCTTAGAGTTCTCTCAATGTCTTCATCAGAAGCATAATGATGTCCCCGGAGATTCCCTTTCATAATCGGGAACAGATGGAAGTCAGACGGTGCTAAATTTGGACTGTATGGAGAATGCCGTACGGTGGTGAGATTCAGTCTCTGAAGTTCTGCTGTGGTGGTACGTGAAGTGTGCACAGATCTTCCGATAGCCAAGCAAAACAATAATGTGACCCACACGTTCTTGTGAAATGCCGATTGTGCTTGAAATTTTTCTCTGAGTGATACGATTATCGTCCTGAATCAGTATGTCAACATTTTTCTTGTGAAACTCGGTGGCTGCTGTCACAGGACGTCCAATTCATTGTTTGTCACTTAGGTCAGATGTTCCCGCCTCAACATCTTTAAACTTACTCTCGCAACGACGCACTGTACTCACTTCAACACAATTCCCATAAACTGCTTTCAGTCTCTGATGAAACGCCTTTGGGGTGACACCTTCTGCTGCCAAGAATTCAGTGACTGCGCGTTGCTTAAATCGCATTGACCGACCATCTGCGCAGGATTCCATACTGTACACTGTAGCAACACAACAGTTCACTGCTAAGGCTTGCCGCCAACTGGAGCTGTAGAGAAGAGGCTACGGAACAAGCCAGTACCTGCCGCATACCAATGCTGCCAACTGTTGAAGAGTTACGAAGGTGGAGGCATTACTTTTCAGTCAACCCTCGTATATAGATATACCGACCAATGCTATTCTTACATCTGTCTCCTACGTTTTCCCTCGTAGGCCGAACGAGCAGTTAAGCTGACTGATCGCTTAGCTACTGCCATAACTGCCAAATTATAAAGTTTTTTTAGTTTAAGCACGTTTAAGGTTGATCTTGCAAATACGTGTCGTTTATTATTGATTATTAGTTAACGACTGGAAACAACCAACTGACTATTTCTATTTAAAATTGGTAGTCTGGCTATTGGGCAAAATGTTCGACTGAATAAAACATCGAGTCCGGATTTTCTTTAGGCCGACTTGGCAACCCTACATTAAAGATGTAACAAAACGATACTGACAGACTTTTACAGGTAATAGAGGGCCTCCTGAAAAAGAAATTCAAGATCCAAAAACTTTCCCAGTTGCTGAAGCGTGAAGGAGGAACTAAGCGGAGGAATCATTCTAACGACGACGAGGTCCGCAAGTAACGAAGTCCACTGACGTAAGCTACTTTGACAGAGCGCAAATTACAGTGGCCCGGCACCTGGGAACGAGCATCTCAGAAATGTCGAAGCTAGTCTGCTGTCCGTATGCTACGCTCGTGAACTTCTACGGAAAGTGGTTGCAGGACGGGGAGACCGAGAGGTGGCGGCAGCGTGCTGTACGTCCTCGACACATCTCAGAACGTGCAGGTTGGAGGCTTCCAGGCTATGTTGACAACGATAGGCGACCGTCTGTGACAAATATGACAACAGGAGTACAATGCTGGTCCAGGCACAAGTATTTAGTAGCCTACCGTTCAGCACACGTTGTTGGACATGGAGCTCTGCAGCAGGCGATCCCTGTGTGTTTCCATATTGCCCGAAGACAAACATCGAATTGGACTGTGAATCGTTGGAAAGGTGTCACTTAGTCAGATGAACCACGTTTCTTGTTACACCATGTCGACTGTTCGATTGTCGTGTCCATATAAGCCGTCATCCAGGATAAAGGCTGCTGGAAACATACACCGCGTCACGTACACAGGCAGATGGTCGCAGCATAATCCTATTCACCTGGGCTTCTATGGGACTAAATACCTATCGATACCTACAGATGCATGCTACCTTACGACATGGTTCAAAGCCAAAGCCTTGCAGACAAACAAAAATTACGCGAAGCGAAATGTAGTGTGAGGAGGGCTATGTGAGAGGCGTACAATGAATTCGAAAGCAAAGTTCTATGCACTGACTTGGCAGAAAATCCTAAGAAATTTTGGTCTTATGTCAACGCGGTAGGTGGATCAACACAAAATGTTCACACACTCCGTGACTAAAATGGTACTGAAACAGAGGATGACAGACTAAAGGTCGAAATACTAATTGTCTTTTTCCAAAGCTGTTTCAGGAAGACTGCACTGTAGTTCCTGCTCTAGATTGTCGCACAGATTACAAAATGGTAGATATCGAAATAGACGACAGAGGGATGGAGAAACAATTAAAATCGCTCAAAAGAGGAAAGGCCGCTGGACCTGATGGGATACCAGTTCGATTTTACACAGAATACGCGAAGGAACTTGCCCCCCTTCTTGCAGCGGTGTACCGTAGGTCTCTAGATGAGCGTAGCGTTCCAAAGGATTGGAAAAGGGCACAGGTCATCCCCGTTTTCAAGAAGCGACGTCGAACATATGTGCAGAACTATAGACCTATATCTCTAACGTCGATCAGTTGTAGAATTTTGGAACACGTATTATGTTCGAGTATAACGACTTTTCTGGAGACTAGAAACCTACCCTGTAGGAATCAGCATGGGTTTCGAAAAAGGCGATCGTGTGAAACCCAGCTCGCACTATTCGTCTACGTGACTCAGAAGGCCATAGACACGGGTTCACAGGTAGATGCCGTATTTCTTGACTTCCGCAAGGCGTTCGATACAGTTCCCCACAGTCGTTTAATGAACAGAGTAAGAGCATATGGACTATCAGAGCAATTGTGTGATTGGATTGAAGAGTTCCTAAATAACAGAACGCAGCATGTCATTCTCAATGGAGAGAAGTCTTTCGAAGTAAGAGTGATTTCAGGTGTGCCGCAGGGGAGTGCTATTCACAATATACATAAATGACCTTGTGGATAACATCGGAAGTTCACTAAGGCTTTTTGCGGATAATGCTGTGGTATATCGAGAGGTTGTAACAATGGAAAATTGTACTGAAATGCAGGAGGTTCTGCAGAGAATTGACGCATGGTGCAGGGAATCTCAATGTAGACAAGTGTAATGTGCTGCGAATACATAGAAAGAAAGATCCCTTATCATTTAGCTACAATATAGCAGGTCAGCAACTGGAAGCAGTTAATTACATAAATTATCTGGGAGTGTCGCATTAGGAGTGATTTAAAATGGAATAATCATATACAGTTGATCGTCAGTAAAGTAGATTGTAAGTAGGCTGTTTATGTTTTCTCTATGTAAATAGGCTGTTTATGTTTTCTTATTGGCAACGTTACGTAGCGCTCAATATGAAAATCACTGGCTGTGCTGTGTGCAGTCTGTGGCTGCTTTGCATTGTTGTAATACTCGCCATTGTAGAGTCAGGCAGCTGGCTGTGAACAGCGCGTAGCGTTGCGCAGTTGGAGGTGAGCCGCCAGCAGTGGTGGATGTGGGGAGAGAGATGGCGGAGATTTGTAATTTGTCATGAACTGCTATATTTATACATGATGATATCAAGGTAAATACATTGTTCGTTCTCTATTAATATCTTTCATTTGCTAACTATCCCTATCAGTAGTTAGTGCCTTCCATAGTTTGAAATATTTAGCTGGCAGTAGTGGCGCTCGCTGTATTGCAGTAGCTTGAGCAGCGAAGATTTTTGTGAGGTAAGTGATTTGTGAAAGGTATAGTTTAATGTTAGTCAGGGCCATTCTTTTGTAGGGATTTTTGAAAGTCAGATTGTGTTGCGCTAAAAAAAATTATTGTGTATCAGTTTAACCACAGTCATGTATAATTGTTCAAAGGGGACGTTTCAAGATGCCATACTGAGATTCATTGGAAGAATCCTAAGGAAATGCAGTCCGAAAACAATGGAAGTAGGTTACAGTACACTTGTTCGAACACTGCTTGAATACTGCTCACCAGTGTGGAATCCGTACCAGATAGGGTTGATAGAATAGATAGAGAAGGTGCAACGGAGAGCAGCGTGCTTCGTTACAGGATCATTAAGTAATCGCGAAAGCGGAGATGATAGATAAACTCTGCAGGAGAGGTGCTCAGCAGCTCGGTACGGGCTTCTGTTGAAGTTTCGAGAACATACCTTCACTGTGAGGTCAAGCAATATATTGCTCCCTCCTACGTATATCTCACGAAGAGACCATGAGGATAAAATCAGAGAGATTAGAGCCCACACACAGGCATACCGACAATACTTCTTTCCACGAACAATACGAGACTGGAATAGAAGGGAGAACCGATAGAGGTACTCAAGGTACCCTCCGCCACACACCGTCAGGTGGCTTGAGGAGTTTGGATGTAGATGTAGATGTAGAAATGGCTCTGAGCACTATGGGACTTAACTGCTGAGGTCATCGGTCCCCTAGAACTTGGAACTACTTAAACCTAACGAACCTAAGGACATCACACACATCCATGCCCGAGGCAGGATTCGAACCTGCGACCGTAGCGGTCGTGTGGTTCCAGACTGTAGCGCATAGAACCGCTCGGCCACTCCGACCGACCTTACGGCGTGAACTGTACAACCTGTACCACCGTCCTCCCTACACCACCCACCGTCCTCGACCCTGCTGCTTCTCCCACACCCCCTTCTTTCTCGACCCATCTGCGGATGGCGTATGCGTCGGTTGGCCAGATTTCCTATGATTTCATTGCGATTCTGGCTTTGAACGAAGTGATATCAGGTGTTCCCCAGGGAAGCGTGCTGGGATCACTGCTGTTCCTGATCTATATAAATGACCTGGGTGACAATCTGAGCAGTTCTCTTAGGTTGTTCGCAGATGATGCTGTAATTTACCGTCTAGTAAGGTCATCCGAAGACCAGTATCAGTTGCAAAGCGATTTGGAAAAGATTGCTGTATGGTGTGGCAGGTGGCAGTTGACGCTAAATAACAAAATGTGTGAGGTGATCCACATGAGTTCCAAAAGAAATCCGTTGGAATTCGATTACTCGATAAATAGTACATTTCTCAAGGCTGTCAATTCAACTAAGTACCTGGGTGTTAAAATTACGAACAACTTCAGTTGGAAAGACAGCATAGATAATATTGTGGGGAAGACCAGCCAAAGGTTGCGTTTCATTGGCAGGTCCCTTAGAAGATGCAACAAGCCCACTAAAGAGACAGCTTACACTACACTCGTTCGTCCTCTGTTAGAATATTGCTGCGCGGTGTGGGATCCTTACCAGGTGGGATTGACGGAGGACATCGAAAGGGTGCAAAAGAGGGCAGCTCACTTTGTATTATCACGTAATAGGGGAGAGAGTGTAGCAGATATGATACGCGAGTTGAGATGGAAGTCATTAAAGCAAAGACGTTTTTCGTCGCGGCGAGATCTATTTACGAAATTTCAGTCACCAACTTTCTCTTCCGAATGCGAAAATATTTTGTTGAGCGCAACCTACATAGGAAGGAATGATCACCAAAATAAAATAAGAGAAATCAGAGCTCGAACAGAAAGGTTTAGGTGTTCGTTTTACCCTCGCGCTTTCGGGAGTGGAATGGTAAAGAGATGATTGTGGTTCGATGAACCCTCTGCCAAGCACTTAAATGTGAATTGCAGAGTAGTCATGTAGATGTAGAATATGTCACATTGTGGCCTTCGCGTCGTCTCGACAGAGGCGAAACTCACGTACAGGACGGAAAGTAAATAACTTCTTTTTTGAGCAATCATCAGAATCGCCAGCCGCAGTCCTATTTTTTGCTTCATACTTATTGTTGCTTCGCAATATCAGAAATATTTACATTATTCGTATTATATACTATTTCTACTATCGAAGTAGCTCTAAACTGGTACAACATACACGGTGGTCAGAAACAGTCTAACAAATTTCTAAGAATGTTGCAGGGTTGGTTGTACTGAGAAATAATTCTTTTGAAAAAATTGATACGTTGCGTCGTTTCCGAGTTAATTAACATTGAAGTAATCCAGTCAAGCCGTTGTGCACGCAAGTTCCACAGTTCCGCTAGGTTACTCGTAAAATTAGTGTCGTTTGTTCTCGTAGCGTAGATGATAGTACACGAGACTGCTCAGCCTTTGGCTCAGGTTCGATTCTTACTACGGTCCAATGTCCTAGTTTTGTATCGCTCTTATATTCCGTTTAGGAAACCAAAAAACGCATTCGGTGACATTGTATCTGGCGGGCCTCTTGAATCTGCGCATTTAACGGCTTGGTTGGCTGACTTCAATGCTAATTAACTCGCAAACAGCACAACGTATCGAATCTTTTCTTAAGAGTTACGTCTCAGCAGAATCTACGCTGCATCAGCCTTATAAGAGATTTAGATTGTTTCTGACCACCGTGTATATCAGTAAAATTAAACATTTGTCTGCCTACGGAATACACATCTGCCCAACTCTGTAGCCAGTTGCGAAGCGCACATTGCCATTTCTATAGTTTAGCACGAGTGCGACATATTAACTTGAATTATTTTAATGTGATTTACATCAGTCATTGTATTATTTTATTCGATGAGATGTCTGTGGTACACTCTCAAGTTGACTCTTCCTGCAAAATAAACACTCAACATTTCAGCATCTTCTTGATGCACAGCGTATCTCTTGTAGTCTCTGGTCTCGAGTTTGATCCATATCTCCATAGACCTCAGACGTTGCTTAAAAGCACACACAGCTCTTCCTTAGATATTTTTAAGCCGTCCATTAATCTCTGTTAATAAGATCCGAGACTGATGAGGAAGATCCAGTAACTGGATGCCCATCGCGTATAAAATACCATTTGTTACAATTATCTCGACAAGTATTTGTCTTTAGATTCTGTCCGTCCTAGAACTAGCTACTGCACTGTTAGTCATAAGAGTAGGTGCGGAATCAGGATTGTTCTTCTCGATAACACACCCACATAGTTTATTGGTTTCCCACGTCCTTTCAGACTAATATTAGACGGTTAAAAAAAGATGACAGCAAAAGTTCGTTGCTCAGCCTTGCCCATCTAAACTTACCTTTATTCCCTAAAGACACTAAACCATAACATTCTTCCTATTTTCCTTCAGGTGAAATATTTCGCCAGAGTGGCTCTTCATCATGTGCCCATAGCATAGATATTCTAGTACAGCCGTCGAACAGCAACAGATGTACGAAATCCAACGATTTTTAGTGTTACGGATTGAAAACTGAGTCGCACTGTCAGATATTTCCGACACATTGTCATACGATCAATCAATGTCAATAAGCTTCAAAAGAACATGATTTTATTGCCTGTTTTAGCCACAGATAAAAGTTAGGAATTAATAAGCAGCTTAGGTGAGTGATGGCCATATCGACCACACAGCTAACACGTGCCAGCCGGGATGGCAAAGCAAGCGCAGGAAGCCATCAATCTGGCGCAGTGCTACGCTCCATTATCTGTGGAAGGCCAGTGACACGCTTTGTCATCCTCCAGCCAAAGCTACCATCAATATTTGAGTCTCTTCCCGTCGTCCCGTGGAGACACAAGACAGTAGGACGCGATAAAACAGTAAGGCACATACAAGACAACAGGCGGTTCAGACTTGCCTACAAATATTTTTGCTATTTCTTTATTGCGACAAACCCTCCATATTCTCTCCAACTTGAAGCTGCCTGCCGTTTGAATACATACACACAATATGGCGTCAAGATTACATACATCTTAATTATCTAGCTCTTTCTCGTTAGGCAGTGCATTACACGACATACATGACATTTTCAATTAAAAAAAAGTGTTGCATATTCTAAAATGAGATGGTTCGTGACAAAACCAGAAAAGTCGTGGAAACGTTCATACTACCGCGATACTGAATGCACTCGCAGAAAGGGCTGCACTGCGAAATCTCCGAGAAGATTCGGACGTTGTGGTACTGAAGGCCGATAAAGGCAATTTAACTGTACTGTTACCTCGCATTTTGTATGTGGATAAGATGAATGGCCTACTAAGTGATTCTGCCTACAGGAAGATTGATAATGATCCTACAGGATGTGTGCAACGGAAGATATCTACACTCTTGAATTCTTCCTCGTTGCCTCCAATGACGATCAAGTGCTTAAGACCTCATGGCAACATACCTCCAAGACTGTATGGACTTCCGAAGGTACATAAAAACGGACTACCCTTACGGCCAATAGTGAGCAATATTGGGGTCCCCACTTACGATTTAGCCAAACATCTTGCATCCTTGCTGAGGCCATTTGTGGGTTCAAATGGCTCTGAGCACTATGGGACTTAACATCTGAGGTCATCAGTCCCCTAGAACTTAGAACTACCTAAACCTAACTAACCTAAGGACATCACACACATCCATGCCCGAGGCAGAATTCGAACCTACGACCGCAGCGGTCGCGCGGGTCCAGACTGAAGAACCGCTTGGCCAAACGGGCCGGCGCTATTTGTGGGCAAATGTCCACATCACATACGAAACTCGGCCAATTTTATCAACAGACTGGGCTCTCTCCGCCTAAGTCCTTCTGATCTTTTAGTTAGTTTTGACGTGGTGTCTCGTTTTACAAAGGTACCCCTCGCAGACTCCTTGGCACAGACTGGCAACAAGTTTCAGGTGGAAATCACTGCTTTGTTTCGCCACGCTCTCTCCTCAACATATTTTATGTTAAACCAAGAATATTTTGAACAGATTGACGGCGTCGCCATGGGTAGCCCCTCGTCTCCCTTGGTGGCCAACTTTTTATGGAGGATTTTGAGGAGAGAGCACTTGAATCAGCAGCCCTCAAACCAACTGTTCTTTGGAGGTACGTGGATGATACTTTCGTAGTGTGGCCTCATGGAGAAGACAAATTAATGGAGTTTTTAGGTCACCTCAACTACATTCATGAGAACATTCGTTTTACCATAGAATTAGAGCAAAATGGTTGCCTCCCTTTCTTGGATGTGCTAGTCAGACTGAAGAGTGGTGGCTCTCTGGGCCATTCAGTTTATTCGAAGCCCACACATACTGATTTGTATTTAAATTCGTCCAGCTGCCATCACCCATCGCAAACAATGAGTGTACTTAAAACACTTGTACACAGAGCTCATGTAGTGTCAGATGCAGATACTTTGCTTGAAGAGCTTGCCCACCTGAAGAAGGTTTTCAAAGAGAATGGATATTCTACCCGGCAAATTAGCAAGGCACTTGCAATTAAGCCAAAGAATCAGGGAGTGGAGAAAGAAGAGAGCACGCCTACTAAATCTGTAGTTTTTCTTCCCTTTGTTGGCAACATTTCCTTCAAAATTGCAAGAATACTCCACGGTTTCGAAGTGAAAGTGATTTTCCGTCGACCATCGAAGATTTCCAACCTTCTGGGATCAGTGAAAGACGATCTGGTATTGCGGAAGGCGTGAACTTATTAAATACCTTGTCAGCGTGGCATGCCATATATAGGACAAACATTGCGAACAGAGAAAGAACGTTGCACTGAACATCAACGCTGTACTCGCCATTTGCAACCTAAAAGTCGGCAATTGCTGAGCATTGCATTTCCACTGGACACTCAATGGAGTATGACAAGACAACAATTCTGGCCACAGCAACATCCTTTTGGGACTCCGTCATAAAAGAATCAGTGGAAATTCGCATGACAGACAATCTTATGAACCGTGACAATGGCTACCAGCTAGATAATGCGTGAAACCCCGTCACCTCTAAGATCTGCCCCGGACGAAGACGTCAGAGTACTCCGATGGCCGCGGCAATTGACAACGCCGAAGACAGCTGAGGGCGCTGCCGGCGGGCGGTGTGGTTCGTCTGTCAATATGATTTTGAATACTCGCTGCACGCTATATATTGCGGAACGGAGGGCGTCCTCGTACCAACTCCTCCGCCTCACTCATCTCCTCTCCCTCCAGCTTAACTCCCTTCGCTCCGCCATTTTTGTCTCCCTCGACCTCGAAAAGGCCTACGACCGCGTCTGGCATCCCGGTCTCCTGTTCAAACCTACGCCCTTCCTGTCAACTACATCCGTCTGATGGCCTCCTTCCTCTCCCTCTGCCCCTCCTATGTTACCATCCACAATGCCAATTCCCACACATTCTACCTCTCTGCAGGTGTGCCCCAGGGCTCTGTCCTCTCCCCTCTCCTCTACCTACTGTACACAGCAGATATGCCCCAACCCCCACCCCCCTCCAGTACACCTCTTACAATATGCCGATGACACTGCATTCTTCGCCCTCGCTCCTACCCTCCAACGGTCCCAACGCCTTCTCCAGAATCACCTTGACCTTTTTGCCGCATGGTGTAACCAGTGGCTCCTGAAAATCAATCCTACCAAGACCCAGGCAATCATCATAGGTCGTACCACTCGCTCCTTCCGGCTCCGGGATTTCTCGCTTACTGTCTGCGCCCGTCCTGTCTGCCTCACCCCCACCCTCACCTACCTTGGCCTCACCATTGGCCATCACCTCACCTGGATCCCTCATCTCCGCTCCATCCAATCCAAAGCCCACAACCGCCTCCGACTCCTCAAACTCCTATCTACCTGCCACGTCTCCACTGTTGTGTCCCCCGTACCCTCCATCTCTACACCCTTCATCTCCTTTCCTAAGGTGGCTTCCATCAACTCCCCTTCCCGGATGATGCCCTCTCACCCTCCATTTATCCCTCCTATCAACTCTGATCCCCACCCCCCCTCCTTTCCTCCATCCTTTCCTTGGGCTCCCTCTCCCCCCCTTCCATCCTCTTTTTTCCCCACCTATCCTCTCTCTGCCCCCCCCCCTTCTCTCCCCTGAGTCCTTTTGCATTTCCCTCCTCTACCTTTTTCCCATTCCCTCTCGCGTCTGCCCTGCCCCTCCCCCCCCCCCCCCTTATGGGTCCACTCCCTCCTTTGATGGGTGTTGTGTGATGTCCTTAGGTTGGTTAGGTTTAAGTTGTTCTAAGTTCTAGGGGACTTATGACCTCAGATGTTGCGTCCCATAGTGCTCATAGCCATTTGAACCATTTGAACCCTCCTTTAATTCCCCCTCCCTTTCGTTTTTCCTCTCCTCCCTCCTTGTTTTCCCCCTCATCTGTCCAGGTCTACACGCCCCCTCCCCATCTGCCCTAGACTATGGTGTGTCCTCTTTGTGCCGACATTTTAGTGCAGTGTTTACAGTGAGTGTTCAGTGTTGTGTGTCTTTTCCGAAGTGTTGCGAACGGCCATCATACTGTCGCTGGGTGTGATTTTATATCTCTTGCGAACAGAAGCCAGACTGCCGCCATGTTTTTTAATTGTCTGTCTACTATGTTACCTGTCTGCATCCTGTGTATTTTTATTCGCTTTGCCAACCCTTTGCTTTATGGTTTGACTTTCCCCAATTTTCCGCCGTTTTACAATTTAAGTCCCCCTTTTTATCGCCTGCTTTTATTGTTTCTTAACTTCTCCTTACATTTTAAAAAAGTCTGTAGGCTGCAGAGCAGCGTAATAAGCTGCTGCCAGCCCGCCCCCTTCGGGGGGAATCGAAATACAATAAAGGAAAAAAAAGCGTCTTCGTCAGTCTTAGATGGCTCACCTGAGGATGGCTGGCAGTTGTCCAGTCGAAATATCGTGGATGGAAGCTAACGACGACCGGCTGCAAGCCCGAAATCTTTTTGAATGCTCGAAAGATGTCACGCACTTCGGGCGCATTCCGATGGGGGGTAGCATTATACCATGGGGAACATTCATCTAGTATTGAGACCCGTGGTAGTAAGCCATTGCACCATGACAGCTGTGAATGCGTGAACATTATTGCGAACCACCTGCATCTCTTTATGCTTGATGTCTTCTTGTGAAGCCACTAATTAGTTGTAAAAGTAATTGCATTGATTTACGCGTAGCAAAGAATATATATCACAAGTAGCGTATTGAAACTTTAGAGTTCCCGGTGACATAAAGATTCCATAAACTAGTATATAAAGAAAAGACGCCATATTATCTTCTTAATGCTACTTGTATCTTTGATCCTGTTGCTTAGCTCTTGTCTTATGCTCGTGGCTCTCTTTGCCATTCGACGTACAGACGCTTGCTGCCTATTCACGTAAGTTGAATTATCAGTAAATAATAGTTATCGGTGCTGAATTTTGAAAATGTGTTCTTGTGGTGCAACAGACACTTTTTCCTCTCCTTACCATTTACGTAAAGGTGGCCAGTGATTTCTACGGATGGAAGCTCGTATGGCATTTTAATTTAATTTCCAAAAGTATCTTAAAATTAACTTTCTTTCGTTTCTCGCGCTCTAGTTTCTTAATAATCTGCATTTTAAAGTTATTTACGAAGTCCAATTTTCAGTTAACACAGTACAATTACCTTTGGTTATTGAAAATATATCTTTACGTAAAATAACACTAGCAGGAGTTTGCTTTAATTTTGGATCGAGCCTGACGAACTCATATTTCACAATTAATAGAATTTTCAATTTATTTCGTGTCAGAAAGAAAATTATTTAATAAACATACAAGAGATAAGTTTTTGTAGCAATAAAATATATCTATGATCTCAGGATAATAATTCCTAACCTCAAGATATTTTTACTCTATGTATAGGATATATTTGAAGTGCAGTTTCCATCATTAAATGTAGGAAGATAAGTTCATAATAATAAAATGTATTTATTCTTGCTTTCCCAACAATTTTTGGAGAGATGCATTCTGAATTTCCAGTAATGAAATTAGGTAGGGTCTAGAATGAGAATAAACAAGATCCTACCTGAAACTTTCTGGCAGATTAGAACTGTGTGCCGGACCGAGACTCGAACTCGGGACCTTTGCCTTTCGTGGGCAAGTCCTCTACCATCTGAGCTATCCAAGCACGACTTACGACCCGCCCTCACAGCTTCAATTCTGCCAGTACCTCTTGAGTAGCTCAGATAATAGATCACCTGCCCGCGAAAGGCAAAGGTCCCAAGTTCGAGTCTCGGTCCGGCACACAGTTTTAATCTGCGAAGAAGTTTCAGGTAGGGTCTTGTTTATTCTCCAGCGACGATGGCACCTTCCAGCACGATAACGGTCTATGTCACAAGACCAGTATTGTGTTACAGTGGTTTGAATCCCCGGAAAATCCTCAAGGTAGTAGTTGCGGTATTGCGTTCCAGAGGTGGACCAACACACGATTAATCAGGTGGTTCATCGGTGTATATCTGGAAACAATTACTCATTGCGAAATAGGCCAATATTCACCTATTATCGAGTTCTCTTTGTTAAAATCTAGGACAGTGGTGAACAACTGCTTTTGCTCGGAGGTCGCAAGATTGCATTATTTAATTAGCTTTGCTTTTCAGAAAAGGTGTAAATTGTACCATATAACACAGTAAATAAGATAAAAGTGGCAGTTTTATTCATTTCACTTATTGTGATAATTTCATATCATGTACAGCTGCAAATCACATTTTATTTTAGAATTAGTTTGACAAGACAAATATGTTGCATGACACTTTTCTACAATTGTTTGAAATAAGAAGTGCGATTGGTATATGAAGTTTTCAAAACAGCCTGTAAATTAATGTTGAACTACAAGCAAGAAAAACTTTTTCAGCGAACAAAGATTTGCAAAAGTCTCTTCTTCTTCTTCTTCGTCTTCTTCTTCTCTTCAGCTATCACAGGCCCTGTAGACCACGCGCTGCATAAACTACCTGTTTCCATCGCCTTCTATCTCTCGCAGTCTCTCTTCACCCTGTGAAAATTCCTAATTCTGCGATGTCCTTCTCTATGTCATCTTTTCACCTTGTACGAGGTCGGCCCAATGGTCTTGTTGCCTGGAGAGTTACTTCAAATGCTTTTTTTGGTGATTCTGGTTTTCCATTCTAGTCACATGTGCAGCCCATTGCGGTCTCCTACTTTTTAATTTCTGGATGATAGTGGGTTGCTTCATTAGCTGTTAAATTTCATTGTTCTTTCGAATTCTCCATACGCCAATCTCCAACAGATTTTTCTCATTACTTTTCTTTCGAAAACATTCAGTTTTTCTCTTTCATTCTTTGTAAGTGTCCAGCTTTCTGAACCGTACAGTACTATGGGGCAGATGATAGTGTTGTATATTTTCATCTTTGTGTTGATTGACAAAACTTAACTTTTAAGTGCGTTGCTTAGTGAGTACAGACATCTTGACCCAGAAGCTATTCTTTCGTTTATATCCATTGTTATCTTATTTTTACTGTTGAAACGTGATCCAAGGTATTTAAACTGAAGAACTTTTCTAAATTTAGACTGTTGATCAATTTCAAGTAAGGATTTGGGTTTATGACTCGACCTGTTTCCATATGTTCTGTTTTCTCTTGGTTAATCAAAAGCCCCATTTTGTTGGCACTGTGCCCGAGAGACCTGTAAATGTCTTTCAGTTCTTCTTCAGTTTCACTCAGCAACATTATATCATCTGCATATTTTCTTTCACAGTGTGTTCTGATTACAAGTGAGTAATTGCAGCCCCTCAGGTGCTGTGTCAGTACCGTCAGTGATAGGATAAGAGAGCAAATTGGACTGAGGTTCAGTACCGTTCAGTTACCGTAAGCTCCTGAAACCTCCTTGTGGTTTCGTCCTCCAGACCCTCCAGATGATCCCCAATCTCAGCAGAAACACTTTCACTTTCTGTTTTCCTAGTAAAGGAAAATGGCAAGACTACCTTCACCTGCTATGCTTACAAAAAGACCTAGTTTTGCGTTGAATGATTTTACATAGACCTAATTCCACATTTCTTGAGCAAGCAACTCCTTTCCTTGTAATGTCACATTCAATTCATTCAATTTCTCAAATAGACTAGCCGCGAACATCGTCTCATATGTCCACCCTCACGTGCTATTTTTGTAACAAAATCACTACATACTCCTTCGTGTACAGAAATAAAAGGATTGTATTCTGCAATCTCCACTCATTCTAAAACTTTGCCTAGACTCAATCACCTCACATTTCTGTGGTTAATTGCATATTCGTATCCTGCCTAATCACCTTCAAAAAAGGATTTCACCTGTCGATTTTGAAGTTCCCTTGCTCTGATTGTATTAACTGCAGCAACAACAAGATTACCAAATGTTTGAGAACCAATGCGGCGTCGCGTATGTTCTCCTGATGTAGAATGCAATGAAAAGACAACATATCACTGTCCGTGTTGTGTACTTCTGATTTTTTTAAAGGCTTATCATATCCACGTTCTTGCCACTGAAAGTTCTGGTCCTATCTGTTGTAATGCTTGCAATTTTGTTCCAGGAAAAGCCAATTTTCTCCGCACTATTCACAGCACACTCAAGCAACTGCTGACAAGTGTTCCTGTCTTTCATTCATTCCACGCCAAGTAATTACTATGCGATGACGAAAATTTTATTAATTCAGTGTCCTGTGAGGTCGTCACTAATTGAGCCAATGCGCCGCACTGGAAACCATCTTGACAGTGAAATGCTTTAATAATTTCTTCTAACATGTGGGCACAACATGCTTGCATATTCTGCCAAAAACTGTTAGTCGCTATTCTAAAACACTTGTTGTTTGGTAAGGTCATAGACTGTTATAAAACCTGATTCCGCCGCGCTGTTTGAAATGTTGATAGCAGACTAAATAATTTTTTCTCACGGTTTACATGCACCTCGCTGCTTTTATTTTGAGCTCTTCCTCGGAAAAGTTTACAGCCAAGTTCACCAAGCTTTGTTTCGTAATATAAATTCAGAAGGTACTCCGTACACACGATTGTCGTTTGACAACACAATAAATACACTGCTTTATTCCCTACATTAACAAAAATCTTGTGTTTCTCCATACTTCAATAAAAACACTACATTCACTACCCATATTAAGCTTTTTCAGAGGATTCATCGCTTGACTAACGTCAGAAATTTATACCTTTGCTATTGCAAAATGGAAATAAACCAGCCAGATCAATTGGAAAACTACTGAACATCATACAAATCGCACAAAACAAGTTGACATTCGCCACGGTGGCTGATGGGAGCAACCGTTTTAAATGTCCTTGGTAGCTCCCGTCAGCCAACGTGCCAAGTATCGACCTGGTTTGCACGAATGGTATCTACACAGCGCATTGGTATTGACGTGGCCATGCTAATGGAAGTCCTTAGTCGCGCACGAGAAGGAAATCTCGGCTCAAGGTGGATTTTTCTGACAGTCTTGGCGCGTCACACAAGGACCCTCAAGGGGCTATATGCGGTCCACTCCTGCTTTAAGCTATGCTCATGGGATTAACTGACTCATTCTTACTCATCCTTCAGCCTTCCTTTGCAAAGAACCAGATGCTCGTACAAACACCGGTTGTTGCTCTTGGATTTTATTTAGTGTGTTGGGACACATGCTCCCGTAAAGATTACATGCTTTCAATGGGTTTAAAATACTTCAATGTCTTTTAATTTCCCCACAACTGGAAATATAACGGATTCAGGGCACATGAACAGGGGTACAATGTTTCACCTGTTGTATTTCTTCAACGGAGCTTCATGCACCAGCGCGGGTAACTTCTTTCGCAGAAGATGGTGCAAAACGGTAGTTGTTAACCTGTCCGGTAAAGTGTGTGGGTCTATCAATGTGTCACCCAAAATTCCAGCCCACACACTAATACCAAACTGGACTTGATGCCTGGCTTTCATAATCGCTGTCAGTGAGAGTGCTTAGCGCAGAGACAAACTCAATTAACAAGAAATCAGTGTTAAAGTCAACATAAAGGCAGCCTACATTAATGAGTACTGACCATTCTTCAGACAAATGAAGTGGCGCATATTTCTGCAGGTATTTGTATCCGAACATACAGGTATGTGTATAGGATTTTTTTTCTAGAAATGACCAGTACTATATCATCTAAAAACGTGGCACATAATGCTTAAAGAACCTGTATAAATAAGCGCACATTGGATCAACAGTGTTTTCTGTCGGTGTGATGAAGGCAAACGAAACCACTGAGTGGTGTTGAATAAGGTTGATTGTAGTGTCCAGTATCTTTTGTAATTCCAATTTGGGTGTTATTTACATAGTGAAACAGCAGTCCTGTCAGGTGTTTAAATAACTGCCTTGAGCTTTACTGCTGAAGATGAGCCGAAAACAGTCAATTTTTAGGTTTGGAAATACATTAATGAAGGAGAGGGTAATAGGGAATTGTATACACTATCTGATCAAAACTATCCGGTCAACCCTATGTAATGCAGAAGACATCAGTAGATGTCACGAGAGGCGGGCCCCGCAGTACAAAAGGAGATGGGAGTATAGTGTTGTTAGTATAGAAGCAGTAACAGCAGAATGGATCGGCCAGGAGAGATCACACCGCCAGTGACCTCGAACGTGGACTAATCACAGCATTTCATCTCAGTAACAAATCCATCAAGGACATTTCAGTCCTTCCAAAGTCCCCCAAGTCGAATGTTTGTGATGTGGTTATGAAGTGCTAAACTGAAGGAACAACCACGTCTGAACTAAGACCAGGCAGATCTCATGTACTGAAGGTCAGGGAACGCCGAGAGCTGCTGAGGGTAGCTCTAAAAAATCGCATGAAACTTTCGGAAGAAGAAATCCCTCAAAGTGCTACGAATAGTCCACCTGATACAATGGCTATGAGTAGTAGGTTAAAAAGAATGTCTTAAAATGGTCTAGAAGCTGCTCATGAGCCACACATTTGTGTAGGCAATGCCAAGCGATGCTTGAGACGGTTAAAGGGCGACGCCACTGGACGGTGGATGACGAAAAGCGAGTGTTGCGGAGTGAGGAATCACGGTATACCCTGTGGCACTCCGACGTAAGGGTTTTAGATTGGTGAAAGTCTGAAGAACGTTACGTGCCATCATGTGTAGAACCAAAAGTGAAGTAGGGAGGAGCATCTATTGTGCTGTGAGAGTGTGTTTTGTGATTAAGTTGTGGTCCCCTTATTACGCTTAAGAAAACGCTAACTGCAAAATTACACTCCTGGAAATTGAAATAAGAACACCGTGAATTCATTGTCCCAGGAAGGGGAAACTTTATTGACACATTCCTGGGGTCAGATACGTCACATGATCACACTGACAGAAACACAGGCACATAGACACAGGCAACAGAGCATGCACAATGTCGGCACTAGTACAGTGTATATCCACCTTTCGCAGCAATGCAGGCTGCTATTCTCCCATGGAGACGATCGTAGAGATGCTGGATGTAGTCCTGTGGAACGGCTTGCCATGCCATTTCCACCTGGTGCCTCAGTAGGACCAGCGTTCGTGCTGGACGTCCAGACCGCGTGAGACGACGCTTCATCCAGTCTCAAACATGCTCAATGGGGGACAGATCCGGAGATCTTGCTGGCCAGGGTAGTTGACTTACACCTTCTAGAGCACGTTGGGTGGCACGGGATACATGCGGACGTGCATTGTCCTGTTGGAACAGTAAGTTCCCTTGCCGGTCTAGGAATGGTAGAACGATGGGTTCGATGACGGTTTGGATGTACCGTGCACTATTCAGTGTCCCCTCGACGATCACCAGTGGTGTACGGCCAGTGTAGGAGATCGCTCCCCACACCATGATGCCGGATGTTGGCCCTGTGTGCCTCGGTCGTATGCAGTCCTGATTGTGGCGCTCACCTGCACTGCGCCAAACACGCATACGACCATCATTGGCACCAAGGCAGAAGCGACTCTCATCGCTGAAGACGACACGTCTCCATTCGTCCCTCCATTCACGCCTGTCGCGACACCACTGGAGGCGGGCTGCACGATGTTGGGGCCTGAGCGGAAGACGGCCTAACGGTGTGCGGGACCGTAGCCCAGCTTCATGGAGACGGTTGCGAATGGTCCTCGCCGATACCCCAGGAGCAACAGTGTCCCTAATCTGCTGGGAAGTGGCGGTGCGGTCCCCTACGGCTCTGCGTAGGATCCTACGGTCTTGGCGTGCATCCGTGCGTCGCTGCGGTCCGGTCCCAGGTCGACGGGCACGTGCACCTTCCGCCGACCACTGGCGACAACATCGATGTACTGTGGAGACCTCACGCCCCACGTGTTGAGCAATTCGGCGGTACGTCCACCCGGCCTCCCGCATGCCCACTATACGCCCTCGCTCAAAGTCCGTCAACTGCACATACGGTTCACGTCCACGCTGTCGCGGCATGCTACCAGTGTTAAAGACTGCGATGGAGCTCCGTATGCCACGGCAAACTGGCTGACACTGACGGCGGCGGTGCACAAATGCTGCGCAGCTAGCGCCATTCGACGGCCAACACCGCGGTTCCTGGTGTGTCCGCTGTGCCGTGCGTGTGATCATTGCTTGTACAGCCCTCTCGCAGTGTCCGGAGCAAGTATGGTGGGTCTGACACACCGGTGTCAATGTGTTCTTTTTTCCATTTCCAGGAGTGTATATGAACCAGTTTTACAGCATCGTGTACTGCATACAATTCGGAGACGATGATTGCTTGTATCAGCGCCCTGTCATAAAGCACCACCTGCGGACAACAACAGTCCTGAAATGGACTGACCTGCCCAGAGACCCGATCTGAACCCAATGGAACACTTTTAGGACGAATAAGAGCGTCTGTCTCGTTCCAGACCCTAGCGTCAAATCTTCTCTGGTTTCGGCTCTTGAGAAATAAATGGGCGCCGTTTCTCTACAAACATTCATATGCTTCATTGAAAATTTCTCCAGCAGGGTTCAAACAGTGATAATGGCGGAGGACGGACACGTCTCACATTATTTTTTAGCAGCAGGTGTCCGGATGCTTTTAATCACATAATGTACATTAAAACAAACAACTACATTAATTTCTTTATTCAATAAACAATCAGATTAAACTATTCCCCTGTCCACCTGAGAGTAAATTGTGTGTGGGGGAGATTCGTTTTAAATTTTTTTCAGGCAGCTATCATCTCCAGTGAAGCTCTTTTTTCATTGTGCGAACTGATATTTGTCATTCCTTGCCTCAACTAGCGGCGTCGTGCAGGACCGTAAAGGTGTTAGGCATTGGGTCCCCAACCTAGTTAATAATAGTACCTGAGTGAACTGCAGTGACAGTGAAATTTCATGAATAGTGTATGATGACCTGGGACTTCACAAATAAATTATTTCATTCTTCAATTTTAAAGGAAGGAAGATTAGTATTTAATACCCTGTCAATAATAAAGTCATTAGAGATGCGGGAAGGAAGTACGCCATGTACTTCTCAAAGACATTTGACGTAGGCGTTTAAAGAAAGGTGTGAAAAATCTCCGTCTGGAGCGCTAGACGGGGATCTGAGCTGCCATCGTCCCGAATGCGAGTCAAGTGGCTCAGCCGCCACACCATCTCGTTTGGTCGCTGAACTTAATCGGGCAATATGTAGGAAGCTGTGTTGCAGCAATTACTCCATTTACTGAATAGTCTGTATGTTACGCACTCTGACGTGAAGAGACGAAACACAGCGTAGCTCTCTGCTGCTCACGGCAAGTAAATGTTTGAAACATACGAGCACCATATGAAACATCTAAGTTCCTCAATGTCATCATTGAAAATGTTGCACGACAGACACGTAAAAAGTGACTTAAACGTAAAGAAAGGAATACAGTTCAGTTACATTCCGTTCGTTATTCACAATCAGCAATAATAAAAGAAGAATAATTGGAAGACCCAGGAAACTTGAGAACGGTTACTAATATCTTGATAACACCAAAGTGGGCTACACTATTACGCACTGCGGCTACTTAAGGATGTCTCTGGGGCATCCGTATGTCTTTTCCCCTGCTCACATGCACATATAGCCCAATAAAACAAATTACTCGTAATTTTCATCTTCCTGAGGTGAATATCGTATTCATTGAGGAAAGACGGTTGCCTCGCTTTTGAAATAAACAAGGGGAAAAATGTAAGTACATAATAAAACCAACGCGCTTGTGTATGCGTATGCTTGCCTGTGTTTGAAGTGAGTAATGAGCTGAAGTGAATGAATTGCCAATTTAAAATAATAATAGATAGAAGTCTTGTAGAACTATAATTTCCAACAAGAAATCATGAAGTAAAACGTGTGGGTGTAATAGTCGCATTGTTTACAGACTTAATACAATACGATAATGACACCGGTGTCGGGTCAGTCAATTAATCGGCGCCCATAGCCGTTGTTAGTAAAGCTCCCAGTATCAAACATACAGAACAAACCAAAATATTTTCAAGGACAACTGTTTGTGACTTTCGCCAAACGCCTGTCGGCTGCCAGTCATTAAGCATAAACTAAGTTAGTTATTTTATTGAGCCCCGGGTCTATTTGTCAATTAAGGATTGTTGATAGAGAATACAACCAGACACAAATACTTTAAGACGTAAAATAAAGCTTCTTGAACTTATTTCTGAATGGTTACGTTCTCCAACAGCTGTCCTCAGTTACGTTAGTAATTATTTATCACATCCTGTGTCGCTCCGCGTAGGGTGGTACGCCGTACTATTTCCCAGCAGTTTAGTCTAAATCTTAAAAGTAAATAAATATATTTTACATAGTGTGCTTCGGTTTGTGTTTTACGCCTCAGAGACTGCTGGTTGCATTCGCGACACTTTTACAAAGTCCTGTATCCTTCTACAGTATGACTCTGAATCAAAAACATCAGTGTATCTTACTGCACGTACGTACGTGTAATGTTTTCACTGTACTAATGTACTAATTCTTCGCTTTTAGAATGCATATTGTCTTTCTTCTTAGAACCTTTGTATATTTAAGTCATGCAATACGGTGCTTTAAAAAGGGAACTGAATCTGAAAATGATAATGATATGTTGATACAGGTTATCATTTGTTGTATAGCCCGGTAATCAGTGTATATTTATAATAGAGTGCACTACTAGGCATTAAAATTACTACTCAAGAAGTGCAGCAAATGACTAAATTTAGGGATTCATACATGATTAAATATATAGGTGGTTTGGTGATGAACGAGGTGCAAACTTTAGTGTACAGAGCTACCACGATTGGCAACAACAATGCCATCCGTTGGCTGGCGAGTGGTGGTTTGCCAATTTCTCGGTAACGCATGACTAGACATATGCAATGAGACAGAGATCGAGGTGTGGCGGGACAGCACGAACGACATGAGGAAATGCGTCATATTGTAGAAAGACAACATCGGATTTCTTTAAAATATGGCGCTTGTATCGGCTTTAAAACGTCTCAAATGTTACAGCTGGTTTCTTTGTTACCGGTTAGGCGGAACTGATATGACTGCGCTGTATTCTCAGTGGTACCACAAAGCGTCACAGCGAGTGCTGGATCCCCGTACGGATGACAAAAGTAGTCGTGAAACGATCTTTCTCCTTGGAGCTTCTGGACGCGGATACGTCCATCGGTATGTTGTATGGTTAAGAGAATCTCTGAGGAGCTAACGTGGTGTCACTCCTGTGCCCGGTGTTGTCGTTGGGGACTGACTGAGCGTCTAGCTGTGCCGCTGCGTCAAAAGGAGGTGCAACAATGATCGCCGTCCTGGCAGTCCGAGGTCCTCAAAACGTCGTCGCACATTGTGCTTGGATTCTTGCGTTGCTGCAAAAAAGCCCTTTTCCTTGGCTCATAGTAGGTGATGTGGCTGCGCGGTCCTGTGCGATCTAGCAAACTACGACGGCTTGCTGAAAAATAATGCCCCAGTATTTTTTACACTGAGGTGACAAAAGCTGTGAGATACCTCCTAACATCGTGTCGGACCTACTTTTGCCCAGCGTATTGGAGAAACTCGACGTGGCATGAACTCAACAAGTCGTTTGAAGTCCCCTGTAAAAATGTTGAGCCATGCCGTCCATAATTGCGGAAGTATTGGCGGTGCAGGGTGTTGTCCACAAACTTACGTCTCGACTACGCCCCATAAATGCTCTATGGGATATATGTCGGGCGATCGGGGTGTCCAAATCGTTCGTTCGAATTGCCCATAACATTCTGCCATGGCGCGTTGTCATCCGTAAAAATTCAATCTTTGTTTGGGAACATGAAGTCCATGAATGGCGCCGCGCGGGATTAGCCGAGTGGTCTGGGGCGCTGCAGTCATGGACTGTGCGGCTGCTCCCGACGGAGGTTCGACTCCTCCCTCGGGCATGGGTGTTTGTGTTTGTCCTTAGGATAATTTAGGTTAAGTAGTGCGTAAGCTTAGGGACTGACGATCTTAGCAGTTAAGTCCCATAAGATTTCAAACACATTTGAACACTTTCCATGAATGGCTTCAAATGATCTCCAGGTAGCCAAACATACCCATTTCCAGACAATGATCGGTTCATTTGGACCAGAGGACCCAGTCCATTTCGAGTAAACACAGCCCACTCCATTATGGAGCAACCAGCAGCTTACACAGTACCTTGTTCACAACTTGGGTCGCTACCTTCGTGGTGTCTGCGCCACACTCGAACGCTATCATCGGCTCTTACAAACTGAAATCGGGACTCATCTGATCACGCCACGATTTTCCAGTCGTCTAGAGTCCAAACTACATGCTCACGAGTCCAGGAGAGGCGCTGCAGGCAGCATCGTGGTGTTGGCAAAGGCTATCGCGTTGGTCGTCTGCTGCCATAGCTCTTTAACGTCACATTTTCCCCCAATTCTGAGGTTAATTCACGCAGTGTTGCTTGTCTGTTAGCACTGACAACTCTATGCAAACACCGCTGCTGTAGGTCGTTAAGTGAAGACGTCGGCCACTGCGTTGTACGTGGTAAGAGGTAATGCCTGAAATTTGGAGTTCCCGGCACAGTCTTGACAATGTGGATTTCAGAATATTAAATTCCCTAAGGAATCTCGAAATGGAATGTTCCATACTTCTACCGCCAACTACTATGCCGCGTTCAAATTCTGTTAATTCCGGTAGTACGACCATGAATCACCCGAATACAAACGTCAGCTCTGCCAACACACTGCTCATTTGTACCATGTTTACACGATACTTCCGCCATCTATATATGTTCACATAGCTGTCCCATGACGCTTGTCACCTCAGTGTCTACGAAAACTCTTACAGTTTTTTTAAATAAAACTAACGTTTCTACCATTCTACATCTTTATTCTTAACGTGTACATATTTATTTCTCAACGTACTCACCCTGGCGACGAAAACATTTTGTCAACGAGAGACCAATTTGTTGATACCGTCATGTAGAGTGTCTGACTTTATTGGCGGAGCCACAACGTCACCTCTGCCTGTAGCACTTCATCACTACCAAAGTGAAGTCCTGGAAGGTTATCTTTAAGTTTTGAAAACATATGAAAATCGGATGGGGTCAAGCTGGGACCGTATTGAAGACGATGGATGGCAGTGAACCTGAGGCATCGGATCGTTGCAAATGTCGCATCACTTATGTGTGATCAGGCGTGGTCCCGCTGAAGGAGAGGATGCTCCATGTGCAAACGAACTCTTCGAATTCGAAGTTCGATTACAGCACGCTGTTTGTTACACACCGACATTTCTGCGTTACACACTGCCATGTCACGTTCTACAATTCAGAGCCTTCTAGCGGCAGCCTGCTGCAAGTATGTAAGATGTGACGGATAAAGGTGTAGAATGTTACGAGGGGCGTTTGAAAAGTCCGTGCAAAAATAAAAACTACTTATTTTTCGACATAGTCTCCATTTAGACTTATACATTTCGTCCAACGCTGTTCTAATTTGTTGATCCCTTCCGAATAATAGGAACTGTCCAAGTCTGCAAAATAGCTATTAGTTGCTGCAATAACCTCCTCGTTTGAATAGAATCTTTGTCCCGCCAGCCATTTCTACAGATTGGGGAACAAATAGTAGTCCGAGGGAGCCGAGTCTGGAGAATGGGGAAGGATGTGAAAAGAGTTGGAATACTGTTTCCATTAATTTTGTGACCACAACTGCTGAGATGTGTGCTGGCGCATTGTCCTGATGGAAAAGGACATTTTTGCGGTCCAATCAACGCCGTTTTTCTTCCAGCTCCGTTTTCAAACGGTCCAATAACGATGAATAATATGCACCTATAATAGTTTTACCCTTTTCCATATAATCGATGAGGATTATCCCTTGCGAATCCCAAAACACAGTCGCCATAACCTTTTCGGCAGAAAGGAATGGTCTTCGCCCTTTTTTGTTGCAGATTCTCCCTTGGTAACCCATCGTTTAGATTGTTGTTTGGTCTCAGGAGTATAGTAATGTATCCATGTTTCATCTAGAGTGACGAAACGACGCTTAAAGTCCTGCAGATTCTTCCTGAACAGCTGGAAAACATCCTTGCAACACTTCACACGACTTCGTTTTTGGTCAAGCGTGAGCAATCGCGAAGTCCATCTTGCGGATAGCTTTCTCATGCCCAAATGTTTATGCAAAATATTATGTACCCGTTCATTCGAGATGCCCAAAGCACTAGCAATCTCACGCACCTTAACTCTTCTGTCATCCATCACCACATCATGGATTTTATCAATGATTTCTGGAGTCGTAACCTCCACAGGGCGTCCAGAACGTTCAGCATCACTTGTACCTTTATGTCCACTCCTAAAATTTTGAAACTGCTTATAAACTGTTCTAATCGAAGGTGCAAAGGCATCGTAATGTTTATCATAGGCGTTTTGCCTTTCCTAAAGTAATGTTTAATCATTACACGAAATTCTATTTCGTCCTTTTTTTTGACAATCATTCGACTTTCTTGATTCACACGAATGCCAAACATAAAGAAATAGACCAATATGGCAGAAAGTTGGTGTGCATTCTTTCCAAAGATGCTAGTCAATACATCAATACGCGCCGGTGGTGCCATCTTTCGGAGTTTTCAAACGTCAGTGTTATTTTTTTTAATTTTTTGATAAACTTTAAGAATTCTCGCATACAAAATTCCGAGGCATTACTTTCCAGCGCGTTCTCGTTTACGTCCGTCCTGTCCAGAACTAGTCGCGAGGGGCGGGTGAGATCCTACATAGCGTTGGGTGCTGTCCTTCTGAACTCACAGATTCCATATTCGTATCAAAATCATGGGCTCCTGTGCAACGCGAACTGCAGTCGTGCAGAACGCTGAACCACAGTCTGGATAGGCCGCGGTGGGATTCCAACATGCGCTGATAGATGTTTCCGCTTCTTAGACACACAATGGTCCCTCAAGCAAAAAATGTTCAACCGCGATTACCGAATGAGAACTTACTGCGTGTCGAGCTGTGAAGTGTCCAGTGAGTTGACGTATAACTTTCAATAGTTGTTCCTTCTTTCTTATTTATTGTACAGTAGAAACAAATCGTTCGTCCAGGTAATTCTTGTAATACTCCTTACTGAAAATACGACAGCGTACCACAGACACTTGTGAATGCGGAGCAATCGGCACTCCAGACCACATCGTCTGAGGATGTGCCATTAGACAATATGTTGCAGACAAGGATAGGAACGTTTTTGGCATTACAGCTGTGCAGAACACAATAAGGTAATTTAAGCGTTGGCGGAAGCTGAACTTGCCGGCAGCCAAAATAGCATGTTACGAGCTGCAGGCCTACGTGGCCGAGGGGCAGCCAAGAAGGGCCCATCCATCATGTCAACGAGACGCACCATAGGAGAACATCCGCTTACAAGAGGCAGTCAGGAGATCCATTGCTGTACCGTCACTTCCCTGACTTCTTCGTAACATCACACACTCGTAAAGACAGCTGAAAAACGTTTTGGCAGGTTTTCATTATGTCACCCTGTGGCAAAGTCGCTCGAGATAAGGTTGACATAAAAACAGGCATTGAGCAAACGAATTTCACTGCCTCGGTAGCACTGTGGTGGAAGACAATAGATATCTCGAGGAAATCAAGAGGCAGCCAGGAGAAAACCACTGGGACGAGAAGGAAGGATTTCTTGCGACCGTACCAGCCATTTTCCAATCTTTTGAACCTTGGATAACACGGGAGTACAGTCCCTGTGAATCCTGAGTTTTATCTCAGCGTAGTAGGGGCTAACAATGCAGACAAATGAGGAAATGTGTCGTTCTGATCGCAAATACAGGAGTCTAGTGTAGTAATTTGTAGTGTAATGTTTTGAAGTATAATGTAGCCCAGAATTGTAAACTACAAACTTTGTGATGTGGGATTGTAGCATGTGACTTCTGAACTCCGAGTTTACGTGTATCTGTCCACCAGATGCCCAACGGAGAGTACGTAAGTTTTTAAAATTATCTATATTTTAAGTAAAATATTTAGTTATTTTTCCCCTGAATTCCATAATATTTATATGTAAACCATTCTCGGTATTCTTGCCGCGTCAGTTCTGGATAAATCTCAAGCTTCGAGGATTACCTCCATCGTCATCGTCAGGAGCTGAATGTCTTCACTGCTGCTTTTTTTTTATTGAAATTTTGATTCCTCCCTGAGGGGGGCGGGCTGGCAGCAGCTTATTACGCTGCTCTGCAGCCTACAGACTTTTTAAAACGTAAGAAGAAGATAGGAAACAATAAAAGCAGGCGATACAACGGCGACTTAAATTGTAAAACGGCGGAAAATCGTGGAAAGTTCACTGCTGCTGTGGTAGTCTTATTTATAGCCCGTGGATAGCTTCTGATTGGTCGGCGATTATGTACTGCTGTCGCAGACGGTGTCACTGTGTGCGCCGGTGGCGCCACCACTTCCTTTGGAACGTAAACCTTGGAAGGAACGTCTCTGCTGCTTCTCTGCATCGAGTGCTCGTTTCCAAGCACAGCTCAGATGGTATCCGCTATCGCGGTTAAAGTTATTTTTTCTCATTCTTATTTCAACAGCCTCCTTAATAACAGAATCCAAGTACGAGGAGGCTTGGGACAGAATTTTTGTTTCATCGAACAAAATTTTATGTTTGTTCCTGAGGCTGTGCTCAGCAATTGCCGATTTCTCCGGTTCTCTATTTTTAATGTGGCGTTGGTGTTCTGCACAGCGGTCGGAAACGGAACGAATCGTCTGACCTATATAATTACTTCCACACTCACAGAGTATATTATAAACTCCAGGGACCCTGAGGCCGAGATTGTCCTGAACAAGAAGCATCAAATGGTTCAAATGGCTCTGAGCTCTATGGGACTTAACATCTTAGGTCATCAGTCCCCTAGAACTTAGAACTACTTGAACCTAACTAACCTAAGGACATCACACACATCCATGCCCGAGGCAGGATTCGAACCTGCGACCGTAGCAGTCCCGCGGTTCCTGACTGAAGCGCCTAGAACCGCACGGCCACCGAAGCCGGCAAGGCGCATCATCTTAATTTTCTTAGGAGGACGAAAAATCGGTCTTATACCTCGTCTACGCAGGACTCTTCCTATTTTGCTGAAAATCGCGCCACAAAAAGGAAGAACCGCAATCGGTGTTTCACCCTGTGCGCAGCATTTTCAGGTTTCCGTTTTTTTGGAGAACGGCGCCTTTATATCGGGTGCACCATAGGCATTCTTTCGGAACACGTAGTTCAGATGGTTATTCTCGGACCTTAAGTGATCCACGTCAGAAACAGTTTTTGCTCTATATACCAACGTGTTCAAAACG
Source organism: Schistocerca americana (assembly GCF_021461395.2). Taxonomy (NCBI): domain Eukaryota; kingdom Metazoa; phylum Arthropoda; class Insecta; order Orthoptera; family Acrididae; genus Schistocerca; species Schistocerca americana. Next base: position 256,794,392 of record NC_060126.1, read on the forward strand.
GCTCTCTTCTGAGCGGGGCGATGGAAACTCCGTGCATTCAGGTATAAATCGGTATGCGTCGGCTTACGGTAAACAGAGTGGCCGAGACGCCCGTCCGCCTGTCGTTGTACTAAAACGTCTAAGAAAGGCGGTCTCCCTTCCATCTAGACAGTGAACTGGATGTTCGAATGTATACTGTTCATGTGTTCCATGAATTATTCGAGAGCTTCTGCGCCGTGTGGCCAGATCATAAATGTGTCGTCAACGTAACGATAAACTAAGAATGGACGGAGGGGAGCCGAATTTAATGCATGTTCTTCAAAATTCTCCATAAAAAAGTTAGTCAGTGATGGACACAACGGAGAGCCCATCGCCAAACCGTCCGTCATTTCATAAAATTTGTTACCATACAAGAAGCAGATGGTCGTCATGACGTGCCGGAACTACTTAATAGTTTCAGGAGGAAAAAGATCCGCCAGCATTTTCAAAGTGTCCTCCACAGGAACTCCACGTACTGGGATTCTGTTATTAATGAGGCTGTTGAAATGAGAATGAGAAAATATAACTTTAACCGCGATAGCGGATACCATCTGAGCTGTGGTTGGAAGCGAGCGCTTGATGCAGAGAAGCAGCAGAGACGTTCCTTCCAAGGTTTACGTTCCAACGGAAGCGGTGGCGCCACCGGCGCACACAGTGACATCGTCTGCGAGAGCAGTACGTAATCGCCGACCAATCATAAGCCGACCAATCAGAAGCCGTCCACGGGCTATAAATAAGGCTACCACAGCAGCAGTGAACGACATTCGAGGGTTGGATTCCCTCTCTTCTTCATCGAAGAGTATTACTGCCTGGGCTACTCTCAGGGTGCACCTTCGACGTGGAAGATTCCCGCCGTTTCCCTGCCGTGTCGTCTGCTTGCCGTCCATACTGCCCGCCGGTGCTCGCCGCCGCCGCCGCCGCTTGGTCGCCGCCTTCCGGTCCTCGCCGCCTGCCGGGGCTCGCCGCCGCCGCCTGGTCGCCGCCTGCCGGGGCTCGCCGCCGCCGCCTGGTCGCCGCCTGCCGGTGCTCGCCGTCGCCGTCTGCGCCGCCGTTTAGCCGCCTTCCGGTCCTCGCCGCCGCCGCCGCCGCCGCCGTCGCCTGCCGGTGCTCGCCGCCGCCTGCCGGTCGCCGCCGTCGCCGTCTGGTCGCCGCCGCCGCCCTTCTCGCGCGCCGCCGCCATGTCCCAACCCACCATTTTCACCTCTCCCTCCGCTGCTCCAACCACCATCACATGGAGCTCATCCTCCACCCCACTTCCCGTCCTTCCTTCTCTCGCTGTCCACCCCACCCCTGCGCCACTTTCGGCTGTACCCACCCCCAACTCCTCTTCCCCTATCACTGTCGCCCCATCGACAGCTACAGACTTTCCGCCGCTCCCCGCACCGCCTCCGACAGGCTCCAAGCCAGCACGGATCTCTGCTCGACGTTCCACAGTCTCAGTGACACCCACGCCCCCACCGTCTGCGTCTTCCGCTGCTCAGGGTGGTCCTGCCCCCCGCCATCTCCCCCTGCAACCCGTCCCCCTGCCCCCTCCCCACCCAGTGGTGTCCACGAAACCTTCCAAGCGCCCGAATGCTGACCCTTCCCCCGAAGTCTCCTCCAAAAAAACCCCCAATCCCCGTGACCCACCCACTCCCATGGACGCGGCCCCGACCCCCGCCCCCGCCACGCCTGCCACCCACACCTTTGTCCTCTCCAATCCTGACCCTCAATTCCTTGATGCCCGCTCCCTCACTCTCGCCATCCGGAAATACTGCCCCAATGCTCCCATCTCCCAACTGATTCCTCGCAATGACTCGGTCTTCATAAAATCCCCCAATGCTTCCTTCCACACCGACCTCCTCTCCCGCATCCCTCGTATCCAATTTGGCCAACGTGCAACCCTCACCCCCTACCACACCCCATCCTCTGCCCGTCAGCCTCAACCTCCCCGACGTCCGCCGACCTTCACCGCTGTGATCACGAAGCTTAGCCCCGTGATCACGGAGGCTGAGGTGTTGGCGGAACTCAACTCCCGGCCCGACATCGAAATCCGCTCGGCCCGTCGCATCTTCAATGATGCCGGGCCGACTTTTCTCATGCGGATATTCACTGAATCCTCCTCCTCCATTGACCGCCTCCCCACCAAGGGAGCCCTCATCTACAATCAGCGCCATAAGGTGGACCCCTCCCGATCCCCAGTCCAATCCTACCGCTGCCAACGCTGTCTCACCTACAACGACCACGTTACCTCTGCCTGCAAGAACCCCCCTACTTGTCCCCACTGCAAAGCTTCCCACTTCCTCAAGCATTGCCCCAACCTCACCTCTCCCCCCTCCTGCAACACTTGTAATGAACCCCATCCTACCTACTCCTCGAAGTGTAAAGCGAAACCTCCACCAGTAACCCCTGAGCTCACCGTCCCTGTCCGTCCTGTTGATGACCCCATCCACCCCAACAACTCGCTCCGTCTTCCCCCTACTGCTGAGGACATCATCCATTTCACCACCATTGTGCTCCAAAACATCCACCCCTTCCAGCGCTCCCACACTCTTTCCCAAATCGCCCTCGCTGCCCGTTCCATCTTCCATCTTACCACCTATGCCACTTACTCCCACAACCAGGCCCACTTCACCTTCACCCCCCCTCACCACCCTTGTCTAACTCTCCACTCCCATGGCACAACAACCATACCGTATCCTGTACCACAACATTCGCTCCCTGCCCACCCACAAACTCCTCTTCCTCCACACCCTACGTCAGCACCGCGTTGATGCCTTCGTCCTAAATGAAACCTTCCTTCAACCCCATCTCTCCGTCTCCACGGCTCCTTACACTCTACACCGCACCGATAACCCGTACCCTCTTGCGCGTGGCGGAGTTGCTATTGGCCACCTGAAGCACCTCCCTGTCCGGCCCCAACCTCTCCTTAACAATCCTGCCGAGCATCTCACCCTCAGCCTCTTCTTCCCCACCCTTACCATCACCTGTGCCACCATTTATGTCCGCCCTCGCACCCCCATCCCGTACGATTTCCTGGCCCACATTGACCGCACCTTCTCCACCTACGTGATTGCCGCTGACCTCAATATCCACAGCCGTGATCCTGCCGACCTCCGGCGGTGGCATCTGTTTCTCACCACTCTCCAGGGAGACCTGGTTCCCCTGCCTCAGCACACCCGGCCCGAATCCAACACCACTCCTGATGTGGTCCTTGCCTCTCCGAACCTCCTTGGGCGCATCACCGCGGATGTCCTTGACCTCATTGGCAGTGACCATGCTCCTGTCCTCCTCACTATCTCTAACGGTCGCCATCCCCGCCACGCTCCTCGCCCTGACGTCCCTCTTAAACTTGTCCATGATTACTCCCGTGCCAACTGGGATGCCTACCAGGATTCCATTCACACCCAGGTTGACGGCGACGACCTTACCCTCCAGTCTCCTGATGACATCGCTCGCGCTGCTGCCTTCCTGCACCAGACATTGTCTGACGCCGTCGCCACCCATATCCCCACCAAAGCCATCCACCCTCACCGCCCCGCCCTGCCTCCACAGGCCGTCCTTCTCCTTCGAGAGTCCCGCCGCCTCTACCGCTCTTTTCTCCGCACTCGTGACCGGGATACACTTACCCGCCACCGGCAATTACAGCGACACATCCGCAACCTGCTTGTTGCGAAGAAACGCCGAGCCTGGCGCCAGACATGTACACGACTCAACACCACACTCCCCATCAACTCTTCCAAGTATTGGTCTGCCTTCCACCGCCTTACTGGGAACCGCCCCACCCCCCAGTACCCTCTCCTCCTTCATGACCGTCCCTTTCCTGACAACCTCAGTAAGGCCAACCACTTTGCCTCCCACCTCTCTGATGTTTTTTCCATCCCAGATGATCCCCACTTTGATTATTCCCTCTTCCCCGATGTCATGGACCGTACAAATACCTCTGTTCCTCCCCTTGCTCCTAGCTTCCAGTACTTGGGCCACACCCCACCTTCTGCACTTAACACTCCCATCACTACACAGGACATCAGCCTCACACTCCGCACTAAACGCAACACTGCTCCCGGCCACGACTGCGTTACCTACCGCCACCTCAAACACTGCCCTCCCTCCTTCCTTTCCCTCCTTGCCACCCTCTACAATGTCATCCTTGCCACTGGCTTCTATCCCGACCTGTGGAAAACCTCCCGTATCCTGATGTTCTCCAAACCCAATAAGCGTTCATCTGATGCCTCTTCCTATCGTCCTATCTGTCTCACATCGGTGTTCAGCAAGCTCTTGGAATCCATCCTTTCCCGGCGCATCCATCTCCACCTCCACCAAAACCACCTCCTCCCAAACACCCAATGTGGCTTTCGACCTTCCTTCTCTGCTGATGACCAACTCCTCCGCCTCACTCATCTCCTCTCCCTCCAGCTTAACTCCCGTCGCTCCGCCATTTTTGTCTCACTTGACCTCGAAAAGGCCTACGACCGTGTCTGGCATCCCGGTCTCCTGTTTAAACTCCAAACCTACGCCCTTCCTATCAACTACATCCGTCTGGTGGCCTCCTTCCTCTCCCACCGCCCTTCCTATGTTACCATCCATCATGCCACTTCCCACACCTTCTACCCCTCTGCCGGTGTGCCCCAGGGCTCTGTCCTCTCCCCTCTCCTCTACCTCCTGTACACGGCAGATATGCCCCAACCCCCCCCTCCAGTACACCTCTTGCAATATGCTGATGACACCGCATTCCTCGCCCTCGCTCCTACCCTCCAACGGTCCCAACGCCTTCTCCAGAATCACCTTGACCTATTTGCTGCATGGTGTAACCAATGGCTCCTGAAACTCAATCCTTCCAAGACCCAGGCAATCATCGTAGGTCGTACCACTCGCTCCTTCCGGCTCCTGGATTTCTCCCTTACTGTCTGTGCACGTCCTGTCCGCCTCACCCCCACCCTCACCTACCTTGGCCTCACCATTGACCGTCACCTCACCTGGATACCTCATCTCCGCTCCATCCAATCCAAAGCCCACAACCGCCTCCGACTCCTCAAACTCCTCTCTGGCCAGACATGGGGGTTGCACCCCTCTACCATCCTCCACACCTACAAATCCTTCATTCGTCCCATCCTCTGCTATGCCAGTCCTGCCTGGATATCTGCCCCCCCCAAATTCTATCAGTCCCTCCAGATCCTTGAGCGTCATGCACTCCGCCTCGCCTTCCGTATCCGCCTCCCGTCCCCCACGCGGATCCTCTATGATCTCATTCCTTTCCCCCATCTGCTCCTATTCCTCGAACATATCCGCATCCTCTACACCTCCCGCCGTCTCGAACCCCCTCACCCCCTGGTTGCTCCTCTCCTCTCCCATCCCCGCCCCCTGCCACGTCTTCACTGTTGTGTCCCCCCTACCCTCCATCTCTCCACCCTCCATCTCCTTTCCCAAGGTGGCTTCCGTCAACTCCCCCTCCCGGATGATGCTCTCTCTCCCTCCATTTATCCTTCCTATCAACTCTGATCCTCAATCCCCCTCCTTTCCTCTGTCCTTTCCCTGGGCTCCCTCTTCCCCCCTCCCTTCCATCCTGTTTTCTCCCCACTCAACCTCTCCCTACCTCCCTTCTCCCCCCCCCAGTCCTTTTGTATTCCCCTCCTCTGCCTACCCCACTCCCTGTCGCGTCTGCCCCCCACCCCTCTTATGGGTCCTCATCCTCCTTCAGCTCCTTTCCCGGCTCCCCCCTTCGCTTTTCCTCTTCTTTCCCCCCTTTTTTGTTTTCCCCTCTACTGTCCAGTTTCCCCCCACCTGCTCTCGACTGTGGTGTCACATTTGCCCACTTTTTAGTGCAGTGTTCCAGTGACTATTCAGTGTTGTTTGTCTTTCTCGTGTTGCGAACAGAAACCATGCTGTCGCTAGGTGTGAATTTTATGTCCTTTGCGAACAGAATCCAGACTGTCGCCGTGTTTTTTTAATTGTCTATTGTTTTCCCTGTCTGCTTCGTATGTATTTTTCTTAGCATCATCATCCCTCTGTTGTTGTTTTAAGTTCCACGATTTCTTTTCGCCTTGTTACTCTCTAAGTCTCCGATTTTATCGTCTGTTTTTTTTATTCTTTCTTCTCTTGATCTTTGTCACAAAATCTGTCGGCTGAAGAGCGGCATACTAAGCTTCTGCCAGCCCGCCCCCTTCGGGGGGAGTTGAAATTCAATAAATGAAAAAAAAAAAAAAAAACAGCAGTGAACCCCCCACCATCTGCCCTTGGCTATGGTGTGTCATCTTTGTGCCGACATTTTAGTGGAGTGTTCACAGTGAGTGTTCAGTGTTGTGTGTCTTTTCCGAACTGTCGCTGGGTGTGATTTTTATATCTCTTGCGAACATATACCAGACTGTCGCCATGTTTTTTAATTGTCTGTCTCCTATGTTACCTGTCTACTTCCTTTGTATTTTATTAGTATTGCCAACCCTTCGCTTTATGTTTTGACTTTCCGCAATTTTCCGCCGTTTTACAATTTAAGTCACCGTTTTATCGCCTGCTATTATTGTTTCTTATCTTCTTCTTACGACTTAAAAAGTCTGTAGGCTGAAAAGCAGCGTACTAAGCAGCTGCCAGCCCACCCCCATCTGGGGGGAATCGAAATTCAATAAAGTAAAAAAAAAAAAACAGCAGTGAAGACAGTCAGCTCCTGATGATGACGATGGAGGTAATCGTCGAAAGCTCGTGATTTTATCCAGAACTGCCGCGGCAAGAATACCGAGAATGTTTTACATATAAGTGCTGTCGCGAGAATCTTCTTTCCCACATCCATGACATTAAGTTATACTAACTCATCTGAAATTACGCTGTCCGCCCCGGTAGCTGAGTGGTCAGCGTGACGGATTGCCGTGCTACGAGCCCGGGTTCGATTCCCGGCTGGCTCGGAGATTTTCTCCGCTCAGGGACTGGGTGTCGTCTTCATCATCATTTCATCCCCATCCGGCGCGCAGGTCGCCCAATGAGTCGTTGAATGTAATAAGACCTGCACCAAGGCGGCCGGACCTGCCAGTGATGCCAAACGCGCATTTCATTTCCATATGAAATTAAGCTAAAATATTACGTGTTATATACACGTATACTAACAGACGTGTAACACTCGGAGTGTTTTCTCCAGCAGAACCAACTTCCTGCAGCTTCAAAAAATTGTTCAAATGTGTGTGAAATCTTATGGGACTTAACTGCTAAGGTCATCAGTCCCTAAGTTTACACACTACTTAACCTAAATTATCCTAAAGACAAACACACACAGCAATGCCCGAGGGAGGACTTGAACCTCCGCCGGGACCAGCCGCATAGTCTATGACTGCAGCGCCTAAGACCGCTCGGCTAATCCCGCGAGGCCCTGCAGCTTCGAAATGAGTTCTCTGCCCTGCTTTGATAACGTTCCGGTCTCACATCCGTATGTCAGGACTCTCCACTCAAATGTCATTACAAATATTTTCTTAGAATGGAAGCTCATGTGCGTGTTAACTAAAGGGTTCTTGTTAATTTGGCAGGCATTGTTCGCCAGTGATTCTCTTTTTTTTTTCTCGAGACATCTGTTGTATTCCATCATAATCTTACCGATTGGATTGGAATGATTTGGGGGAAGAGACCAAACAGCGAGGTCATCGGTCTCATTGAATGAGCGAAGGATGGGGAAGGAAGTCGGCCGTGCCCTGTCAAAGGAACTATCCCTTCATTTTCCTCAAGCGATTTAGGGAAATCACGGGAAACCTAAATCATAATGGCCGGAAGAGGGATTGAACCGTCGTCCTCCCGAATGCGAGTCCAGTGTGCTAACCACTGTGCCAACTCACTCGGTTAATCCTACCGAGACAGTGAAATTCGGTTACTTCTAAGAGTTGATCACCTCCTATTTTTATGTCAGCCTTACCTCGAGCAGCGTGTTTTAATCAACCACGCACTTTCCTACAAGTCAACAGTGTAAAATGGTACGAAAAGATCTTTCAGCAGTCTTTACGACCATCTACATCTACATCTACATCTACATACATACTCAGCAATCCACCAAACGGTGCGTGGCGGAGGGTACCTCGTACCACAACTAGTATCTTCTCTCCCTGTTCCACTCCCAAACAGAACGAGGGAAAAATGACTGCCTATGTACGAGTTCCAATCTATCTTATCTTATCTTTGTGGTCTTTCTGCGAAATGTAAGTTGGCGGCAGTAAAATTGTACTGCAGTCAGCCTCAAATGCAGGTTCTCTAAATTTACTCAGTAGCGATTCACGAAAAGAACGCCTCCTTTCCTCTAGAGACTCCCACCCGAGTTCCTGAACCATTTTCGTAACACTCGCGTGATGATCAGACCTACCAGTAACAAATCTAGCAGCCCGCCTCTGAATTGCTTCCATGTCCTCCCTCAATCCAACCTGATAGGGATCCCAAACGCTCGAGCAGTACTCAAGAATAGATCGTATTAGTGTTTTATAAGCGGTCTCCTTTACAGATGAACCTCATCTTCGAAAAATTCTACCAATGAACCGAAGACGACTATCCGCCTTCCCAACAACTGCCATTACAAGCTTGTCCCACTTCATATCACTCTGCAATGTTACGCACAAATATTTAATGTGTCAAGCGCTACACTACTAATGGAGTATTCAAACATTACAGGATTCTATTTCCTATTCATCTGCATTAATTTACATTTATCTATCTACATCTACATCCATACTCCACAAGCCACCTGACGGTGTGTGTCTATATTTAGAGTTAGGTGTCATTCTTTACACCAATCACAAATCCTGTCCAAGTCATCTTGTATCCTCGTACAGTCACTCAACGACGACACCTTCCCGTACACCACAACATCATCAGCAAGCAGCCGCACATTGCTATCCACCCTATCCAAAAGATCATTTATGTAGATAGAAAACAACAGCGGACCTTCCACACTTCCCTGGGGCACTCCAGATGATACCCTCACCTCCGATGAACACTCACCACCGAGGACAACGTACTGGGTTCTATTACTTAAGAAGTCTTCGAGCCACTCACATACTTGGGAACCAATCCCATATGCTCGTACCTTAGTTAGGAGTCTGTAGTGGGGCACCGAGTCAAACGCTTTCCGGAAGTCAAGGAATATGGCATCTGTCTGAAACCCTTCATCCATGGTTCGGAAGATATCATGTGAAAAAAGGGCGAGTTGCGTTTCGCAGGAGCGATGCTTTCTAAAGCCGTCCTGATGCATGGACAGCAACGTCTCTGTCCCAAAGAAATTCATTATATTCGAACTGAGAATATGTTCGAGAATCCTGCAACAAACTGATGTTAAGGATGTTGTTGTTGTTGTTGTGGTCTTCAGTCCTGAGACTGGTTTGATGCAGCTCTCCATGCTACTCTATCCTGTGCAAGCTTCATCATCTCCCAGTACCTACTGCAGCCTACATCCTTCTGAATCTGATTAGCGTATTCATCTCTTCGTCTCCCTCTGCGATTTTTACCCTCCACGCTGCCCTCTAATACTAAATTGGTGATTCCTTGATGCCTCATAACGTGTCGTACCAACCGACCCCTTTTTCTAGTCAAGTTGTGCCACAAACACCTCCCGAATCCTATTCAATACTTCCTCATTAGTTATGTGATCTACCCATCTAATCTTCAGCATTCTCCTGTAGCACCACATTTCGAAAGCCTCTATTCTCTTCTTGTCCAAACTGTTTATCGTCCATGTTTCACTTCCATACATGGCTACACTCCATACAAATACTTTCAGAAACGACTTCCTGACACTTAAATCTATACTCAATGTTAACAAATTTCTCTTCTTCAGAAACGCTTTCCTTGCCATTGCCAGTCTACATTTTATATCCTCTCTACTTCGACCACCATCAGTTATTTTGCTCCCCAAATAGCAAAACTCCTTTACTACTTTAAGTGTCTCATTTCCTACTCTAATTACCTCAGCATCACCCGACTTAATTCGACTAAATTCCATTATCCTAGTTTTGCTTTTGTTGATGTCCATCTTATATCCTCCCTTCAAGACACTGTCCATTCCGTTCAACTGCTCTTCCAAGTCCTTTGCTGTCTCTGACAGAATTACAATGTCATCGGCGAACTTGACAGTTTTTATTACTTCCCCATGGATTTTAATACGTACTCCGAATTTTTCTTTTGTTTCCTTTACTGCTTGCACAAAATACAGATAGAATAACATCAGGGAGTGGCTACAACCCTGTCTCACTCCCTTCCCAACCACTGCTTCCATTTCAAGTCCCTCGACTCTTATAACTGCCATCTGGTTTCTGGACAAATTGTAAATAGTCTTTCGCTCCCTGTATTTTATCCCTGCTACCTTCAGAATTTGAAAGAGAGTATTCCAGTCAATATTGTCAAAAGCTTTCTCTAAGCCTACAAAAGCTAGAAAAGTAGGTTTGCCTTTTCTTAATCTAGCTTCTAAGATAAGTCGTAGGGTCAGTATTGCCTCACGTGTTCCCATATTTCTACTAGTTTTTCCATTCGTTTGTAAAGAATTCGCATAAGTATTTTGCAACCGTGACTTATTAAACTGATAGTTCGGTAATTTTCACATCTGTCAACGCCTGCTTTCTTTGGGATTGGAATTATTATATTCTTCTTGAAGTCTGAAGGTATTTCGCCTGTCTCATACATTTTGCTCACCAGATGGTAGAGTTTTGTCAGGACTGGCTCTCCCAAGGCCGTCAGTAGGATGTTAAAGATATTAGCCTGTAATTTTGAGGATCCGTCCTTCTTATATACAGGCGTCACCTGCGCTTTTTTCCAGTCGCTCGGGACTTAACATTGGGCAAGAGATTCGCGATAAATGCACGCTAAGTAAGCCAATGCAGTAAGCCAACGCAGTAAGCCAATGCAGTAGAGTACCCTCTGTGAAACCGAATTGGAATCCCATCAGGACCTGGCGATTTATTTATTTTCAACCCATTCAGCTGCTTCACAATCCACAGCGTGTGATGTAACGAAGAAATCGGAGAAGTGACGATACAGAAATGGACTGCGTGATGTCTGTAAGGGGGAAACGGAGCCTGAAGGACAAGGCGCTGCCTGCGAGGTGGAGAGAACCGGGAGGGAGCCGTAAACGCCCTGGGTTGGTGCTGCGCGCCACTCGATACGACGCGGTGAGGCGCACCGACTGCGGGCTGCGATTGGTCCTCGCAGCGCGGGATATAGCTGCAATCTGGAGCGAGCGGCTCCTCACTCCGGTAATTCACTTTGCCCCGGGCGGACCATCGATTCTCCAGCGCCCCGGAGGCACCGCTGTCGGCTTGAGGCGTCGCAAACTCGCAAACCGACATCCCGCCCTGCTCCTCAGGGATGCCGATTGTTTCCACAGTTCATCCAGTAGGACACGCACCCACCGCCCAATTCCCCAAGTATGTGCATGACAGAGGCCAAACTGTATAACTGTAGTGCGCAAAATTTGCTGACAATGACATCTGGTGGGAGGTCACATACTGAACATATACACTACTGGCCATTAAAATTGCTACACCAAGAAGAAATGCAGATGAGAAACGGGTATTCATTGGACAAATATATTATACTAGAACTGACATGTGATTACATTTTCACGCAATTTGGGTGCATAGATCCTGAGAAATCCGTATCCAGAACAACCACCTCTGGCCGTAATAACGGCCTTGATACACCTGGGCATTGAGTCAAACAGAGTTTGGATCGCGTGCGCAGGTACAGCTGCCCATGCAGCTTAGACACGATACCACAGTTCATCAAGAGTAGTGACTGGCGTATTGTGACGAGCCAGTTTCTCGGCCACTATTGACCAGACGTTTCCAGTTGGTGAGAGATCTGGAGAATATGCTGGCCAGGGCAGCAGTCGAACATTTTCTGTATCCACAAACGCCCGTATAGGACCTGCAACATGCGGTCGTGCATTATCTTGCTGAAATGTAGGGTTTGGCAGGGATCGAATGAAGGGTAGAGCCACAGGTCGTAACACATCTGAAATGTAACGTCCACTGTTCAAAGTACCGTCAATGCGAACAAGAGGTGACCGAGACGAGTAACAAATGGCACCCCATACCATCACGCCGGGTGATACGCCAGTATAGCGGTGACGAATACACGCTTCCAATGTGCGTTCACCGCGATGTCGCCAAATACGGATGTGACCATCATGATGCTGTAAACGGATTCATCCAAGGAAATGATGTTTCGCCATTCATGCACCCAGGTACGTCGTTGAGTACACCATCGCAGGCGCTCCTGTCTATGATGCAGCGTCAAGGGTAACCGCAGCTATGGTCTCCGAGCTGATAGTCCATGCTGCTGCAGACGTCGTCGAATTGTTCGTGGAGATGGTTGTTGTCTTGCAAACGTCCCCATCTGTTGACTCAGTGATCGAGACGTGGCTGCACGATCCGTTACAGCCACGCGGATAAGATGCCTGTCATCTCGACTGCTGGTGATACGAGGCCGTTGGGATCCAGCATGGCGTTCCGTATTACCCTCCTGAATCCACCGATTCCATATTCTGCTAACAGTCATTGGATCTCGACCAACGCGATCAGCAATGTCGCGATACGATAAACCGCAATCGCGATAGGCTACAATCCGACCTTTATCAAATTCGTAAACGTGATGGTACGCATTTCTCCTCCTTACAGGCGGGATCAAAACAACGTTTCACCAGGCAACCCCGGTCAACAGCTGTTTGTGTATGAGAAATCGTTTGGAAACTTTCCTCATGTCAGCACGTTGTAGGCGTCGCCAACCTTATGTGAATGCTCTGAAAAGCTGATCATTTACATATAACAGCATCTCATTTCTGTCGGTTAAAATTCCCGTCTGTAGCAAGTCATCTTCGTGGTGTAGCAAGTTTAATGGCCAGTAGTGTATAATGTTATCTGTTCGTTGTCCGCTTGCATCAATCTTGTTCAAAGAAATAAATTTGCTTCCACTTCGCAGACAATCCTTTTCAATCTTGTTTCAATAAGCTCTCTGATGAAACATCTATCTCTCGACTTCACGACTGTTAAAGACGTAAGACCATAATGCAGAAGTTTCACGCTGCGTATGTCGAGCAACCCATCATCTTTAGTCGGTTCCGCACAAAAAGTTGCATAAACCCACCACACCTTCATAACGTATCTGGGACCAGTTTCTCAGAAACGAATTAAAAATGGTTCCAATCCTCCGGCACTGAAAAACAGTTTTGGGAAACTTCCCGTGGTTATAAGGCAAAAGTGTCAACTTCGCTTCCCTTCAAAACATCCCCCAGCCAGAGATCCTCTGTCCCATGTGCAGGTCTCTAATCAACTGGAAGTTGCTTTAAAAACAATCGCGCATTCGCGCAGATTGTAAGGAAATCGGGTCCTTTTTCTCTGTAATCGTCACTAGAAACCATTCTATCTCAAAAAATTTCATAGAGCTCCTGACAATTAAAGAAATTTATACTAATAATAAAACTGTAATACCTTCTTGTCTGTCTGTTTGAACGCTTAAATTCCGAAAACTGCTAGACGGATTTTCATGGGTCTTCACAAGTAACTCGTGCGCAGGTTGAGACGATGTACAGGCTTGATTACGTCAAAACTGGATCACGGAATGGAAGTTATCGTGATTCAAAGTTTTATTTAAAGTCGTCATTTCTAGGGAAACATATTTACTCTTGGAAAAAAGGTGTTTACTCCTTCACTTTTGAAAAGCGTTCTGTGTAAGACAGTTTAATGTAATGAATACAATGCTTATACAGTCCAAATGTTTTTAATCCACTCTTCGATACTAACATTATTAAATGAGAAAATGACTCTGTCTATTAAATTCTCATGACTAAACTGATGAACCGGTTTCGATGAAATTTGGTGTGAAGATAGCTTGAACTCTTTGGAAGAACATAGCTTACGGTAGAAAATAAAAATAATCGACCCTTAAGAGTGTGAAGAAGGGATGGGACATTTTCTATAACAGTGAACATAAACTAGGTTAAAAAATAAAAATTATTAAATTTGTTGCATAAAGTCCGCGTTGAATGATGTATAGTTACTTCAGTGACATGATGCATAGATGCGCGCTCCTGTCCATGTCGCGTGAACAGGCAGACACATGAGGGCAGCCGACATTATTGATCGTACAACAGCTTAATTCCTCACTATTACACAACATCACAGAATTAATGATATGCTGGCTTAGCCGTAGGTAATAGCTAGTACTAAAGAAATCGTTATTGAGATGTAAAAACCTGAACCATTGCTACAGGAATCTTTTTGGAAGCTCCTTGCTCCCCATAAAGGAGTGAGAAATAATTCACTAAACACAAGGAATACCTCCGCAATTTTCGTAAACGATACACGCCTCATGTGGAATGATTGCCTGCATTTTCTGAAACATCGTGCCCGTTTTCCCTTCATTACGGCGTTTTAGTCTGACGGAAAGCAAGTTCAAATGGCTCAAATGGCTCTGAGCACTATGGGACTCTACATCTGAGGTCATCAGTCCCGTAGAACTTAGAACTACTTAAACCTAACTAACCTAAGGGCATCACACACATCCATGCCCGAGGCAGGATTCGAACCTGCGACCGTAGCGGTCGCGCGGTTCCAGACTGAAGCGCCTAGAACCGCTAGGGCCACACTGGTCTGCGGAAAGCAAGTAAGCGAATCGAAATGATCTATTCCGTATCCCAGAGACCATACTGGTAGCGAAACGCAAGATGACAGAGAGAAGCCTGAAATACCGAATTCGGTCCTCCGAAATTCTTTCGCTGCGGAAAACCATAATTTGGTTCTTTCTTTGAATGAATGCACAAACGTCGAAATGTCACTTAATGAAATAAGTGATCGTGGAATATAAACTGATGAACAGGCATCTGGTCTAGTTGAGATAATTGTGAGATTCTATGAGATTATGAGAAAGGACTTATCCTCCTTCAAGTAGTTTGGAGCAACGAAAATTACCTAGCGATTGTACATTCTCGTTTTCGCGAAGCGTCATTGGGCAGATGCACATAACAACAGACATATATCGCTGGCGTCAATATGTTGTACAATTGTGGAATTTTTTATTCTCATGCACTGTGACCTTTTTGGAGAAAGAAAATCTCCTCAGCAAAAATCTAAAGAGGCTTTGCAGACGGGGATCTTACGACACACAACTCTCGCTAGTCGTTTAAGATGAGGGCACTCACGTTTATTCCGCCTTGCTTGATTTATGGAAGTTGCTCGATATACTCCTGCACTTAAGTTTAGTCCGCAAAATATCAGCTCACCATCGGACCAGATTCGTGGTAGGTTTTAGAGCTTTCCAGCAGACATAACTCACAACGTCGTTCTCAACGATATAAAGACTGCAGGTGTGAAAGTGATTTCACGAGATCCCCAAGTGAGTGTGTAGGGACTTTACTGATTCCAGTACATATTATTAATACAATGGAAAACGCTGCAGGTTTCGTGGGGCTATTTGTGGACGATGCTGTTGTCTATAGGAAAGCTGCAACACCGGACGCCTGTGGTGAAATGCGTGGAGACGTGTAGAGGATCGACGGCTGGTGCAGAGACGCGTAGTTCGTCCTGAACGTAAGTAAATGTGGCGTACTGAGCATAAATAGATGGATATAGCCACTAATGTTCGGTTACATTATAGGTAGTAAACCACTGGAAACAGTAACTACCTTAAAATACGCTCATGTTCAGGAAAAACAGAACACGTTGAACGATTCCAGATAGGACGTTCGTATTCACAGGACATGTAGGTTAGTATGTTCTGTAGCAATGATTAGCATTTGAACTATGTCGACCCTCGGCTTCAAGGTCGTTACCAATGTAGTGGCGCAACACCACCTACAGATAAAATGTGCCTGCGGCTGTCGCTGCCGCTATAAACCGAAGGGATCAGTGTGATTTGAGCAGATGTGCAGGATGCCTCGCAAAAGTATGCGCGAACCTTACCGTCAAATCAGTGGATTTGAAAAAGAGCACGTTATTGGCATGAGAGAATGTGATGCATCCGTCCGGGAATCTGCTACTCGTGTGGGCCGAAGTGCTTTGGCGGTGCAACGGGTGTGTGCAAAATGATTCACGGAAGGGCATAGAATACGATGAGATGGTCAGGTCGCACCATCAGACCACTCGCCGAGAAAAAAATATGTGTGTGTGACTTGCTAAGGGACCAAACTGCTGGGTTCATCGGTCCATAGATTTACTCACAACTTAAACTAACTTATGGTAAGAACAACACACACACACGCCCATACCCGAGGAAGGACTCGAACCTCCGACGGGAGGGGCCGCGCAATCCTTGGCATGACGCCTCTAACCGCGTGATCACTCCGCGCGGCCTCACCGAGAAGATCGACACCTCATCCGAATGTCACTGCAGGACAGACCTGCGTCCTCCTAAGCTCTGGCACAACAGTGGGACAGTGTAACACGTCATACGCTATCAGGGGCGACAGTCCATCGCTGAACGAATGTGCAGAAATATGCTAAACGGCAATGGTACAGAGAACGATGTCACTGCGAAACAGGAACGGCAACAGATAGTGTTTTCGGACGAACTGATGTTCTGTTTGTTTGAAAATGATGGCCGCATTTTGGATCGCCGCAGATAGGGGAAGCGGCATCACAGTGACTGCATTCGCACAAGACATGCAGCACCAACTCGAGGCCTTATGGCGTAGGGTGCTATTGGGTACAACCAAAATTCACAGTCTGTGCGCGTCTAGAGCACTGTGACCAGTATGACCTACGTGAATGACATCCTGCGACCCGTAGCAATACCTTCTCTGCACAGCACTCCAGATTCCACTTTTCAGCAATACAATGCACGACCACACGTGGCTGCACGAACATGTGCCTTCTTGGTGTCACAGGAAGTCAGCCTTTTGCTCTGACCAGCCAGATCACCAGTCTTGTCGACAATCGAAAATGTGTGGGATTTGGTGAAATGTCCGGTACAGCACTGTGATCCAATGCCGACCACCACAGATGAACTTTGGAAATAGACGAATGGAGCATGAATGGCTACACCACAGAAACGCCATTGGCACTTTATACGCGTCGATACTGTCGCACGTGGAAGAAATTATCAGGGCCCATTAAAGAGACTGTGAGGCAACAGGACACAATCTGGCCGAGGTGACTGAAATGCTAATCATTCCTGCAGAACATACTAATGAACATGTCCTGAGAATATGAACGTCCTATCTCTGGTCGTCCAAGGTGTTCTGTCCTTTTTTTTTAACATGAGTGTAAGAAGTATTAACGTTGCGGAACGACCACAAGTGGAATGAATACGTAAAAGAAATTGTAGGAAAAGCACATGCCAGGAAGACACTGACTGGAAAAAGAAATATAAATCAGCCACGGAGGATGTGGCTTACAAAATACTTGTTCAACCAATTGTTGAGTACTGCTTACTAACTAGGGTTTGACAATATCTAACCAAGAGTGGCGCTTTTTGTCACGGATGGTTTAGTCGGCCCGAGAGCGTTACTGAGACTGCAGTAGCAGGTTAACTTTTGTAATTTCGAGAGCGCGTGTTCCAAGAAGAGACAGCAACATACTACTTCTTCCTATACATGTCTCCCGAAATGACCTTGACGAGCAAATCATTCTTCACATGCATAATATATGTCGTGAATAGAACAGGTAGCGCAGAAAAAGTTTGTGATATCAGAAGTATGAACCGTCACACACCGAAAGGCGACTTGCAACTATACACGTAGATACAGATCACCTGAGAAACACTCATATCTTACAAGTAGCAGAATATAAGTAAATAGTGCTGTCAACGTCTGTCTGTCAAACTCGTATAGTCCACATTGTCCGAACATTCAGCTAATGAGAAAACACTTACACTTTGACTGACTGATGCCGTGCTTCATAACCCTGCACGCCGTGTATATTCTGTAGTATAATGCGGAAATTAGGTAGAAACATTCATACACAATAGCAGCCCCAATAGACCGTGGGAAAACCCATGGAATGACAGAAGCAGCAAAAGACGTCAAAACAGAAATCGTGTTTAGTTACTGCCATATGGGAACGACAACTGTGGTATTATTATAATGCTTGTAATTTGAAAGAGGAACAAACCATTAGTATGGGTTACATGTAGTGTATTTAAAGCACACTGTATTTAAATGAAATTTAAATAAACGTTTTTAAACAATTATCGTGGCAAGTTACGATTCCAAACTATAAACTGTGTTAGTTATTTTCGATATGAGGAAGTAATTCTTATGTACACTCAAGAAAAAAGTTTGTTTTTGAGACATAAAATTTCCACATGGCATGTATATAAGAATAAATGCTCATCAATTTCACGGTATGAATTTTTCACTTCCGTAATTGGTTGTGAATGATCTGTGATTAAGTGGTACATGAAATTAGTAACAACAATGAAAACGCTGACACTAACGTTCAGGCAATGGAAAAGTAGATATATTAATGTAACTATTTTTCGGTAGCTTGTTAATGAGGTGTTTCCTAACCATCTGGATGGTCACAGGCACTTAAATGTACCAGTGTACGAGGTGAGACAAAGAGTAACCATGGCTGCAACTGGTAAACAATAATAATGACACCAAAAAAATCAGTCATCAGTTGCACAAGAATTTATAATTTCACATTACAGATTTCGTACATTGAACATATTTGCTGATTCATCACTAACAAAAGTTGGTGCCATCACCGTTGAGAGATGTATGAGGTTTCTGGACCAAAGAGCACATTTTTTTTTAATTTCCTGCCTTAAAACCACGATATTAGTTTAATGCATCCCCCATATAAAAATTTAACCATATCAATGGAACATGATGACGATGAGGTCCCGTACTCCGAGAAGTGTAGGGGACTATGCGAGAAACCCACACTGCCATACTAGACAAGGTCCTAAAGGAGGTGTTTTACCATTGCCTTCCTCTGACCATAGTGGGGATGAATGATGATGATGAAGACGACACAACACCCAGTCATCTCAAGGAACGGAAAATCCCTGACCCCACCAGGAATTGAACCTGGGACCCCATGCTTGAGAAGGGAGAATGGTACCACAAGACCACGAGCTGCGGACAATGAAAGATATTTTCATTTATTTAAAAAATAAAAAATTTTCATTTATTTAAAAAAAATTAAAATCTAATAATTTTTTTCTTTATAAATGAGTTCTACAAAATTGTGTTTATCCATGCTAATGAAAAAAAATTTAATTTAAAAACTCAAAGGTATATCTCAACCATAAATGTTTTAAAAAATAAAAATATAATTTTTATGTAAATAAAAAATGGACGTAGAAAACTATTATAAAGACAAACAGGGATTGAGTTCTTGATTAATTAAATAGCAAAGAAATGAAGAAGAGAGAACTAAGATATAAAACTATAAAAGAACTTCGAACAATTTGTAAAACAAGATATTTAAAAATTATTGTAAAATTAATAATGAACACTTAATCGATCTTATTGTAAGTCCTGATGTCAGTATTAATAATAACTGTAATGAATTAAAGAATAAATCTGTAAAAGATATTCATAAAATATGTCAAACAAAAAAATTAAAAAGTTATTCTAAACTTAAAAACAACAATTAATCGCACTTATCGAAAGATCTGGGGATAATATTAATAATATTGATAATAAAACGGATGAAATGTAGATAAAGATCAAAAGGTTAAACAGAAAGCCTATGAAGATGATTTTTTAAGTTATAACTTTCTAGATGATGATTTCTTAAAACAATTAAATTAATGAACTGAGCAGCTTCGGTTTTTAAATCTAGAATAATAACTTAACGAAATTAATAATACAAATCATATTACTGAATGAAAAGAATTTTTTATTCAAAATAATCAGTAAATTAAAGAATATTTTAATGCAAAGAATATCAGCTGAAGTTAAAATGAAGTTTTATCATTATTTTAAAAGACAAAACGAAATAAGAATTTAATTTTAGAACAATTAGTGAAGTTTTATTATGAACAACTGATTTAGAAGATTATTATCAAAAATCAACAAATAAACTATTAATCGAAATTGGAGAAATCTGAAGGAGAAAATCTAATTGGTCTATATTTTTTACAAAACATTTAGAATAAAATATTAATAGACACAATCTAATTTCTGGTTCTTCTTATATCGATTTACCAAAAAGGAATTAAAGGAAAGTAGTTATAATTAATGTTAAAAATAATGATCAAAAATGTTTTCCTTATTTAGTAAAATCGGCTTTATATGGAGTAAATGATCATGTGGAAAGGGCTATAAGTATAAAATTATTGGGTTAGCATTAGATGAAATGTCTAAATATTAGTTTTCCTATTCAATTAACACATATTCCAAAATTTGAAAAGAAGTCAAATATTCCCATTAATGTTTATGCTTGTGATGGAAAATGCATTTTACATCCTCTTTTCCAGACAAAGCTTATTAAATTAGGAAAGAAAATGATTCACATTATTGCCATATAATATATTTATCTAGATTAATTAAGTCACAAACAATTAAACACAAGTCAAATTTTTATGCTTGTGATAGATGTTTAAGATAGTTCTATCGACAATAAAAATTAGTCATCTTGAAAACAATTGTAAACAACATAAAGAAGCAAAAATAAATATACCCATAAAAGATGAAAAAATTGAATTTGAAAATTATAAGCATTCAGAGTTCCTTTCATTATTTATGTTGATTCTGAATGTCTTTTAAAAGATGTTAACACTTGTCAACCAGATTCTGAGAATCTTATACCAATAAATACCAAAACATACAATGTTGTCATTCAGTTATTGTGTCAAACATTCTAACAGTGAATATAAACAACCCATATGTATACTGGTAAAGATTCTGTGGAAAAATTTGTTGAAATGGTAAAACAAAAATCTAGAATACCTTAAGAAATATATGTTAAAATTGTTCAAATGATAATGACTAAATAAGATAAAATTAATTTTAAAACTTCAGAAACTTCTTTTTCTACAATGAAGAATTTACTGAAGGATAAAAAGACATTATTGTTATTTAACAGGAAAATATTGAGGAAGTGCTGACAATGATTGTAATCTTAATTATAAAAATCTTTCCTTTATTCCAGTTTACATTTATTATTCAACAAATTACGATTTTCATTTGTTTATCAAAGAATTGGCAATAGATCATCAAAATATTGACACTCCCCCAAATAGTGAACAAACATATATTTCTTACAGTAAACCAGTTGAAAATGGATTAGCTTTAAATTTTTGGATACTTCTAAATTTATGGCTTCAATTATTGATAAAGTTTCTTCAAAACTTACAAAAGAACAATTTAAATAAATTTCAAAATATTTCAAATGTGAATGATTAGAATTAATAATTGAAAAGGCATTTATACTTATAAATATAAGATTCTGAAGAAAAATTAAAAGAAACAAAATTACCTAAAAAAGAATGTTTTTATTTGAGACTTAATAAATCCAGTGTTTCTGATGGGGATTACAATCATGCAAAATTAGTTTGGGAAATAAGTCAATTTTAAAAATTTAGGTGAATGTACAAGATCATATAATATATTTGAGATTTTAAAATTGGCAGATGATTTTCAAAATTTTAGAGATACTTGCACTAAATCTTATAAATTCTAAATTGCATACTAAATCGTCAAAATCATTAGGTAATTGGAGGGCGCTGACAAAATACTCCAACCGTTCTCAACTGTGGAGAGAATCGGCGACCTAGCTGGGTTTAGCAAGCACAGATGAGCAGTAGAAACTCTCGCTGCGTGTGGGTGGTCATTATCTTACTAAAATGTAAGCCCACGATGGCTTGCCATGAAGGGCAACAGAAATATGATATATGTAGTGCTGTGCTGTTAGGATACACAGCTGACAACCAAATGTGTCCTGCTGTGAAATGAAATGGCGCCCTACATCATCACTCATGGTTGTTA
The DNA here is from genome assembly GCF_021461395.2 of Schistocerca americana. NCBI lineage: Eukaryota > Metazoa > Arthropoda > Insecta > Orthoptera > Acrididae > Schistocerca > Schistocerca americana. Next base: position 256,816,272 of record NC_060126.1, read on the forward strand.
GGCCATATGCAAGGCGATAGTCAGGTGGCATCCCACTGCTGGCGGAGACGTCACCAGGCACGCCTTCGCTGGTCATTAGGGCTCATTTCGAAGCGGGGCTCATCACTTAAGACAGTTCTATTCCAGCCAATGACATTCTAGGCCGAAGAAGTGTCTGGAGACGCCCTGGACAACAATGAGATGCCACCCTGAGTGTCGCCTACCGTATGGCCCGACAATCGGGAGTTATGGTCTGCGATGCCATGTTGCCCCTCATGGCAAGCCTTACTGGGCTTACACTTCAGCAAGATAATGCCCACCTGCACATGGTGAGAGTTTCTATGTCTTTGTGATTGACAAAACCTACGTTGGCCATCAAGTTCGACAGATCTCTCCCCAATTGAGAACGTTTCGAGAATTAAGAGTAGGACCCTCCAAGCAGCTCGTTATTTTGGCGATCTAACGTGTCAACTGGACAGAATTTGACACGATATCCCGAAGGAGGACATCGAATAACTCTGTCAATCAATCACAAGCCGAGTAACTGCTTGCATAAGGACGAAAGGTGAATCAATGCGTTACTTGTTTGTGAAGCTTTTTTCTCGAAAAAAATCATCCCGTGTTTCAGAAACTGTAATCATATGTACGTCTATGCATGTACATTACACACACCAATTTCTGTCCCATTCGGATAATTCCTTCGTGGTGCGGAGCTTTGTGTGTGTGTGTGTGTGTGTGTGTGTGTGTGTGTGTGTGTGTGTGTGTGCGTGGAGGTTGCATTCTCGTATCCATTTTTTCAACTAAACAAAGGAGTTCCGAACCACAACCATATCAGCACAAATGTTGTAATACCTCTTCTTGAAGCTCCTAGAACTTCCACCCTGATGCTGCAATCTAGATAGTGACAGTGACGTTTCGGCTGCAGGTTCGTGGGCAACATCGGGGACGCATACGGCGCGGCGCTGCTGCTGCACATGTTAACCACCACCGTGACGCTCACGCTGCTCGCCTACCAGGCCACCAAGGTGAGTGCTCCTTCTATGATTTACAGTATTCTCTACTACTACGCAGTAACTTAAAAATATCGCATGTTAATGTATCAATGGACCATTAAGTACTGCAAGAAGAACATTGGCCATTAATGTGTTTCTTGTATTCTACAGCCGTTGGAGTCGGGTGAGCTGTACTATCCGATAGACCAAATTTACCAAGCATTCATCGAACGCCCAAAGTTGTTTTACTGTCCTAAAGACACAAAGCGCACTCCTAACTACATTTACTAATCGAATTCTATATGAAATTAAATTTGAGCAAAAGAAACAACCAGTTTTGAAGCAGTGTGTGGGTGCGCATTCCTCAAAATGTAATGGTTAGAATGCTTGTATGCAACTCGCGGTAAATATGTGCACAATTCACGCTCAAATAAGCAGCTAACACAAATTAATTCAGCTCTTACATAAACATAAGCATAACGTCAGCTCGAAACAGAACATGGAATTCATGGTGTTTTGGGTAGATTACAGAATGTAAAAGCATTGTGTAACACAACAGTCCCATTAAATTAGAAATAATACCATTGTATCCAGAACGGAAGTATCATGTACTTACTGTTTGCACACATAAGCAGTCTTAATGTAGTAATCAATAATAAGAGTGAATACGGATTTAATTACATTTATGACCACTTGCAATTCCCTGAGTGAAAAGTTTTGATGTAATAACTTATTTTGCTTTTCCACAGCAATTAAATAAAACCAAATTTACCTTAGCTTTATTGTTAGGCGACGAATTCCAGGAACAAGTTAACTCACATTATTTTCAGTGGGTCGTACTGAAGGATCGAATTGGTTGGTCACTGTTAGGCTACTGTTTGGAACGTGTAGATTGTTCTGTACTGCTTTCACTGACTACGACTGTTGGAAACCCTGACATGGAACAAAGGAACAGTATTGCCAGTTACACTATTTGACAACTCGAACACCATTACACTACTTCCAGCAGAACGGATACTCATTTATGGAAGGACGTTTGCAGCTCAAAAGAGGACGTGGAAAAATAAACGTCTGAATGAAACTGACACCAGTCAGTGCTGGATGATATCATTTACTGCCGTGATAGCTGCCAACGAAACTTCACAATTTTGCAGTTCAGATAAAGGTTTCAGCCCAACTTAAATATCTTGAACATTTAAGTAAGTGAACTGACTGTTTGTGAGTAATTTTAGATATGATATGTAATACAATGTGTCTCAAAAATATTCATCCGATTTCACAAGACTGAAACTTACGGTAAATTTTTCCTTAAACGGACTACTACGAAGTTTTTATTTTCAAAATAACCATTCGATTTTACAAAGGGTTTATGTATTACATGAATGCACGTACAATCATGAAGTACTTTTTACTACTACGTTTAGGACCAAAGTTTTCATTTATTTTTCACAAACGTTCAATTTTCTCTCCACCGTCGCACGACAAACATCGGGACGTTTGTCAAGCTACCCGTTGTTTTGCGGGCGTCTCTAGAGTTGTTCTATTCATTGTTGTTGCTCTGCATTGTCACAGTTTACTCAAACGTATTCGAAGGAGAGGCACATAGACAGAGTATTAGAGAATCTCTCCCAGAAAGTCAACCACAGATCGCGAGATTAGGCCAACTGGGAGGCCAATAGCGCAGTGCGAGATCCATCGTTGAGGCTGTTCATGGTTAAGAACTGCTCTTACAGACAGGAGCTAGCGCTGTGCAGCGCGGCCCTGTTAAAAAATGAATTTTCGTCATGTTCTCGCAATTGTGTAAATAGCCAAAACATCTTGATACGGGACGCTTGTAGCTCTCTCTTCCGAAAAAAAGAAGGGCCGTCGGCTCAAAGCTCATTAAATTTTTGAGAGTCTTTCTCGCGCTCGATTGCGATACGTGGCTCCAGTGTGCTCCATATTCTTACGTCGTGGCGGTTGACTTTGCTACTTAGATTGCATTGAGCCTCATCACTGAATACTAAACGTTTAAGGGAACTGTTATGTTTCACCTCCGTATTCGGAATGAATTTACTAAACTCTACACGTTGTTGTTGATCACCATCAAGAAGTGCTTCTGGCAGCTAAATCCGGTATGTTTCGGGAACATCGGTGCGAAACACACTAGACAGGTGCATCAAGAACGGCTAACTCCCGGCTGGACGACGAATACATTCGATACTATTCTCTTGAATGCTGTCGACGTCTTCAACGAGCACGCGGAGGTGACCTGCGCATTTCTCCTTACGTAAACAACTAGTGAGAGCATTGTAATATCGTTTATGCTGTAAGAGGTGTAGTGCCGTGCTGTCTATGAAAATCACATGTATCAGCTGTGAATTCCGCCTGTTGAAACGGAGAACACAAAAGTCTCTTGGTGCTGTGTTATCGGAATCTGGACATGGCGCTCCTTGGGTAGGCCCGCAGCTTGATTAGAAGTCGCTTGTGAGGAACGGTGTCAAAAGCTTTCCGGAAATCTAGAAATACGGAATCAACTTGAGATCCCCTGTCGATAGCGGCCATTACTTCGTGCGAATAAAGAGCTAGCTGCGTTGCATAAGAACGATGCTTTCTGAAACCATGCTGATTACGTATCAATAGATCGTTCCCTTCGAGGTGATTCATAATGTTTAAATACAAAAAATGGTTCAAATGGCTCTGAGCACTATGGGACTTAACATCTATGGTCATCAGTCCCCTAGAACTTAGAACTACTTAAACCTAACTAACCTAAGGACATCACATGTTTGAATACAGTATATGCTCCAAAATCCGACTGCAAACCGACGTCAATGATATAGGTCTGTAGTTCGATGGATTACTCCTACTACCCTTCTTAAACACTGGTGCGACCTGCGCAATTTTCCAATCTGTAGGTACAGATCTATCGGTGAACGAGCGGTTGTATATGGTTGCTAAGTAGGGAGCTATTGTATCAGCGTAATCTGAAAGGAACCTAATTGGTATACAATCTGGACCTGAAGACTTGCCCGTATCAAGCGATTTGAGTTGCATCGCAACCCCTAAGGTATCTACTTCAAAGAAACTCATGCTAGCTGCTGTTCGTGTTTCAAATTCAGGAATATTCCATTCGTCTTCCATGGTGAAGGAATTTCGGAAAACTGCGTTCAATAACTCCGCTTTAGCGGCACAGTCGTCGGTAACAGTACCATCGGCACTGCGCAGCGAGGGTATTGACTACGTCTTGCCGCTTGTGTACTTTACATTCGACCAGAATTTCTTCGGATTTTCTACCAAATTTCGAGACAATATTTCGTTGTGGAACCTATTAAAGGCATCTCGCATTGAAGTCCATGCCAAATTTCGCACGTATGTAAATTTTAGCCAATCTTCGGGATTTCGCGATCTTCTGAACTTCGCATGCTTTTTCCGTTGCCTCTGCAACAGCGTTCGGACCTGTTTTGTGTACCATGAGGGATCAGTTCCATCTCATACCAATTTATGAGGTATGATCTCTCAATTGCTGTTGCTACTATATCTTTGAATTTGAGCCACATCTCGTCTACATTTGCATAGCCAGTTCGGAAGGAATGGAGATTGTCTCTTAGGAAGGCTTCTAGTGACACTTTATCCGCTTTTTTAAATAAAATTATTTTGCGTTTGTTTCTGGTGGATTTGGAAGAAACGGTATTGAGCCTAGCTACAACGACCTTGTGATCACTAATCCCTGTATCAGTCAGGATGCTCTCTATTAGCTCTGGATTGTTTGTGGCTAAGAGGTCAAGTGTGTTTTCGCAACCATTTACAATTCACGTGGGTTTGTGGACTAACTGCTCGAAATAATTTTCGGAGAAAGCATTTAGGACAATCTCGGAAGATGTTTTCTGCCTACCACCGGTTTTGAACAAGTATTTTTGCCAACATATCCAGGGAAGGTTGAAGTCCCCACCAACTATAACCGTATGAGTGGGGTATTTATTTGTTACGAGACTCAAATTTTCTCTGAACTGTTCAGCAACTATATCATCGGAGTCTGGGGGTCGGTAGAAGGAGCCAATTATTAACTTAGTTCGGCTGTTAAGTATAACCTCCACCCATACCAATTCATACGGAGTATCTACTTCGACTTCACTACAAGATAAACCATTACTGACAGACACAAACACTCCACCACCAATTCTGCCTAATCTATCTTTCCTGAACACCGTCTGAGCCTTCGCAAAAATTTCTGCAGAACTTATTTCAGGCTTTAGCCAGCTTTTGTACCTATAACGATTTTTATCTTCTTTGCTTTCTATTAGCGCTTGAAGCTCAGGGACTTTCCCAGCACAACTACAACAATTTACAACTACAATTCCGACTGTTCCTTGATCCAAGCACGTCCTCTATTTGCTATGCACCATTTAAGATTGCAGCCCACCCCGTACTTTACCGATTCCTTCTAACCTAAAAAACCGCCCAGTCCACGCCACACAGCCTCCGCTACCCGTGTAGCCGCCAGCTGAGTCTAGTGAACTCCAAACCTATTCAGCGGAACCCGAAACCCCACCACCCTACGGCGCAAGTCAAGGAATCTGCAGCCAACACGGTCACAAAACCGTCTGAGTCTCTGATTCAGACTCTCCACCCGGCTCTGCACTAAAGGTCCGCAGTCGGTTCTGTCAATGATGCTGCAGATGGTGAGCCACTCCTAGCTCACTCATTTGTTACATAGTTTAATTCTTAATTTCTTTGCGTGTTTTTGGTACTTGCATTGTTTAATTCATAAATTTCGGGCGTATTATAGCATTTGAGAGTTGTAGCATCGCGTTTTAGTACCTGAATAGTGTAAATTCGCCTAGTTTTGTCTTCTGTTTTTGTTTTGAACGGCCAGTGTCGGTTGGTCACAGTCAGTGTGCTCCCTGCCGCCGTTGGATAAGCAGCTGCAGCAGCAAGTCGTATACTCCTAGCTCACTCATTTGTTACATAGTTTAATTCTTAATTTCTTTGCGTGTTTTTGGTACTTGCATTGTTTAATTCATAAATTTCGGGCGTATTATAGTATTTGAGAGTTGTAGCATCACGTTTTAGTACCTGAATAGTGTAAATTCGCGTAGTCTCCTTCCGCCGCCGAGCAGTGTCAGCAGTGCGCAAGTAGCAGCATTACTGCATTTACTAGGCAATCTTGTATTTTAATAACCGTTTAAATTTTGTCGATTTGTTTGCGCTCTCTGTAGATTAGTTCAGACGTTCTTTGCAAAACAGTTTTTAGCATGGATAGGGACTGCAACTGCTGTGTTCGGATGCAGGCTGAGTTGGCATCCCTTCGCTCCCAGCTTCAGGCAGTGTTGGCTTCGGTCACACAGCTTGAGGCTGTTGCCAATGGGCATCACTGTGGGGGTCCGGATGGGGGTTTGTCGGGGACGGCCAGCTCGTCCCACGCATCCCCCGATCGGACTACGACTGTGGTTGCCCGGGATACTGCCCGCATTGAGGCTGATCCCTCACCTGTGGTAGAGTGGAGGTCGTCTCAAGGTGTGGCAGGGGGCGAAAGACATTCCGGAGGGCTGAACGGAAGGCCTCTCCAGTTTGTCTGACGAACCGGTTTCAGGCTCTGACTCAGGCTGATACTGATCTTCGGCCTGACATGGCTGCTTGTCCTGTTCCAGAGGTTGCCCCTCAGTCCGCAAGATCCGGGCGGTCGCAGAGGGTGGGCTTACTGGTAGTTGGGAGCTCCAACGTCAGGCGCGTAATGGGGCCCCTTTGGGAAATGGCAGCAAGAGAGGGGAAGAAAACCAATGTGCACTCCGTGTGCATACCGGGGGGAGTCATTCCAGATGTGGAAAGGGTCCTTCCGGATGCCATGAAGGGTACAGGGTGCACCCATCTGCAGGTGGCCGCTCATGTCGGCACCAATGATGTGTGTCGCTATGGATCGGAGGAAATCCTCTCTGGCTTCCGGCGGCTATCTGATTTGGTGAAGACTGCCAGTCTCGCTAGCAGGATGAAAGCAGAGCTCACCATCTGCAGCATCGTCGACAGGACTGACTACAGACCTTTGGTACAGAGCCGAGTGGAGGGTCTGAATCAGAGGCTGAGACGGTTCTGCGACCGTGTGGGCTGCAGATTCCTCGACTTGCGCCATAGGGTGGTGGGGTTTCGGGTTCCGCTGGATAGGTCAGGAGTCCACTACACGCAACAAGTGGCTACACGGGTAGCAGGGGTTGTGTGGCGTGGGCTGGGCGGTTTTTTAGGTTAGATGGCCTTGGGCAAGTACAGAAAGGGCAACAGCCTCAACGGGTGCGGGGCAAAGTCAGGGCATGCGGGGACCAAGCAGCAATCGGTACTGTAATTGTCAACTGTCGAAGCTGCGTTGGTAAAGTACCAGAACTTCAAGCACTGATAGAAAGCACCGAAGCTGAAATCGTTATAGGTACAGAAAGCTGGCTTAAGCCAGAGATAAATTCTGCCGAAATTTTTACAAAGGTACAGACGGTGTTTAGAAAGGATAGATTGCATGCAACCGGTGGTGGAGTATTCGTTGCTGTTAGTAGTAGTTTATCCTGTAGTGAAGTGGAAGTGGATAGTTCCTGTGAATTATTATGGGTGGAGGTTACACTCAACAACCGAGCTAGGTTAATAATTGGCTCCTTTTACCGACCTCCCGACTCAGCAGCATTAGTGGCAGAACAACTGAGAGAAAATTTGGAATATATTTCACATAAATTTTCTCAGCATGTTATAGTCTTAGGTGGAAATTTCAATTTACCAGATATAGACTGGGACACTCAGATGTTTAGGACGGGTGGTAGGGACAGAGCATCGAGTGACATTATACTGAGTGCACTATCCGAAAATTACCTCGAGCAATTAAACAGAGTACCGACTCGTGGAGATAACATCTTGGACCTACTGATAACAAACAGACCCGAACTTTTCGACTCTTTAAGTGCAGAACAGGAAATCAGTGATCATAAGGCCGTTGCAGCATCCCTGAATATGGAAGTTAATAGGAATATAAAAAAAGGGAGGAAGGTTTATCTGTTTAGCAAGAGTAATAGAAGGCAGATTTCAGACTACCTAACAGATCAAAACGAAAATTTCTGTTCCGACACTGACAATGTTGAGTGTTTATGGAAAAAGTTCAAGGCAATCGTAAAATGCGTTTTAGACAGGTACGTGCCGAGTAAAACTGTGAGAGACGGGAAAAACCCACCGTGGTACAACAACAAAGTTAGGAAACTACTGCGAAAGCAAAGAGAGCTTCACTCCAAGTTTAAACGCAGCCAAAACCTCTCAGACAAACAGAAGCTAAACGATGTCAAAGTTAGCGTAAGGAGAGCTATGCGTGAAGCGTTCAGTGAATTCGAAAGTAAAATTCTATGTACCGACTTGACAGAAAATCCTTGGAAGTTCTGGTCTTACGTTAAATCAGTAAGTGGCTCGAAACAGCATATCTAGACACTCCCGGATGATGATGGCATTGAAACAGAGGATGACACGCGTAAAGCTGAAATACTAAACACCTTTTTCCAAAGCTGTTTCACAGAGGAAGACCGCACTGCAGTTCCTTCTCTAAATCCTCGTACAAACGAAAAAATGGCTGACATAGAAATAAGTGTCCAAGGAATAGAAAAGCAACTGGAATCACTCAATAGAGGAAAGTCCACTGGACCTGACGGGATACCCATTCGATTCTACACAGAGTACGCGAAAGAACTTGCCCCCCTTCTAACAGCCGTGTACCGCAAGTCTCTAGAGGAACGGAGGGTTCCAAATGATTGGAAAAGAGCACAGGTAGTCCCAGTCTTCAAGAAGGGTCGTCGAGCAGATGTGCAAAACTATAGACCTATATCTCTGACGTCGATCTGTTGTAGAATTTTAGAACATGTTTTTTGCTCGAGTATCATGTCTTTTTGGAAACCCAGAATCTACTATGTAGGAATCAACATGGATTCCGGAAACAGCGATCGTGTGAGACCCAACTCGCTTTATTTGTTCATGAGACCCAGAAAATATTAGATACAGGATCCCAGGTAGATGCTATTTTTCTTGACTTCCGGAAGGCGTTCGATACAGTTCCGCACTGTCGCCTGATAAACAAAGTAAGAGCCTACGGAATATCAGACCAGCTGTGTGGCTGGATTGAAGAGTTTTTAGCAAACAGAACACAGCATGTTGTTATCAATGGAGAGACGTCTACAGACGTTAAAGTAACCTCTGGCGTGCCACAGGGGAGTGTTATGGGACCATTGCTTTTCACAATATATATAAATGACCTAGTAGATAGTGTCGGAAGTTCCATGCGGCTTTTCGCGGATGATGCTGTAGTATACAGAGAAGTTGCAGCATTAGAAAATTGTAGCGAAATGCAGGAAGATCTGCAGCGGATAGGCACTTGGTGCGGGGAGTGGCAACTCTCCCTTAACATAGACAAATGTAATGTGTTGCGAATACATAGAAAGAAGGATCCTTTATTGTATGATTATATGATAGCGGAACAAACACTGGTAGCAGTTACTTCTGTAAAATATCTGGGAGTATGCGTGCGGAACGATTTGAAGTGGAATGATCATATAAAATTAATTGTTGGTAAGGCGGGTACCAGGTTGAGATTCATTGGGAGAGTGCTTAGAAAATGTAGTCCATCAACAAAGGAGGTGGCTTACAAAACACTCGTTCGACCTATACTTGAGTATTGCTCATCAGTGTGGGATCCGTACCAGATCGGTTTGACGGAGGAGATAGAGAAGATCCAAAGAAGAGCGGCGCGTTTCGTCACAGGGTTATTTGGTAACCGTGATAGCGTTACGGAGATGTTTAATGAACTCAAGTGGCAGACTCTGCAAGAGAGGCGCTCTGCATCGCGGTGTAGATTGCTCGCCAGGTTTCGAGAGGGTGCGTTTCTGGATGAGGTATCGAATATATTGCTTCCCCCTACTTATACCTCCCGAGGAGATCACGAATGTAAAATTAGAGAGATTAGAGCGCGCACGGAGGCTTTCAGACAGTCGTTCTTCCCGCGAACCATACGCGACGTGAACAGAAAAGGGAGGTAATGACAGTGGCACGTAAAGTGCCCTCCGCCACACACCGTTGGGTGGCTTGCGGAGTATAAATGTAGATGTAGATGTAGAGCTTTGCCTTCAACTCGTAAGCAAGACCGGCAGCGTTCACCAAATCAGATAGCCGCTGGAATCCAGAGAGAATTTCCTCAGATCCAAAGCGACACACATCCTTATTGCCGACATGTGCCACCACCTGCAGCTGGCTACTTCATTTCCTTATTTTTAACATTTTAAAATTGTACGTCGACTAGATGACATTCAATCATAAATGTTCTTATCTCTGTTTAGTGAACGTATTTTTAGTCATGTTTTGAACATTTTCCCGGTACACTTTATTAACTAATGTTTCGCTGCAAGGGATATCGTATTTTAGAGAGTAAATTAATATGGAGTACGTCGTTCTTCTTTTCAAACATTCGCATACCCATTTCTTCTTTCCTTATTGTCTTTTGGACATGCAGTTGTAGTAATTAAAGTAGACACAAATGCAGTGATCAAAAAGAAATGATTAGCGTACATTCGCATTCTCTTTACATCGTTCCTTTCTTGTTGCTCTCATGGCGATGGACTGTTTCTATCGCAATCAGTAAGCGATAAAGGAAGCTACCATACAGACAGAGGGATCTATATTTATACTTGGCAAAACTAATTACGTACTGACAAAATCGTCGGCATTGCTTTCGTTTCCCAAAAGCTATAAATATTTCGATTTCGGAAAAGAAGCTCTGTGTTTGTCCAAGATGTCGGAAAGAAGGTCCCTTACGTACTGGTTGTATCGAGTAAAATGTGGAGACGGCGGTTTGAAAGCGGACAGAAGAAGTACGAAAAAGGGCGTCCGTTACCTGAGGGATCGCTACTCGAGCTACCTGGCGTAGGCGAAAGTGTGGCAAATGTCCGGCGTGGCAATTGTCCGGCATTCTGTTTCCCGTCTCTGACTATCAACCAGGTCTTGACAGTCGTACAGTAATTAAGGGTCAGGAAATGAGTGCGCATACACTGTGCCACGCTCAAACTTCCAGATGCATATTTCGCGAAGAATGTCTAATGAGAATGTGCGGAATGTAAGTAGGCTTCGACGTGACGATTTCGTGAAATTCCGAGTGCCCGTGGACATAACAGGTTTGTAAAATGGACCAACAGGCTGAGTCGTGAACGGAGACGTAGCTGTCTAATCACACGAATAGCATACGAGCAATCTGCTGTGCCCGCGACAATTGTGCACACGAGGAAAATGTCATTTCATTCCAAAAGTGTCACATGTTTAGTAGTGCATATTGATGGCAACAAAGGGGTGGAGTAGGACCTACGAATACTTCATGTAAGTTCCAGAAGTGCAGTATGGTATTTATTCTCGGTGTATTGGTTTTGAATTCTGAAATACAAGGGGTAAGATTCGCCACTTCAAGAAGTATAAAATGTTTGAATTCAGTCACACAACTAGCAGTTCTTCATCGTAGGCTACTGATACTGACATGACTTAAAATGACAGCTTATTACTCATTTTCTGGAGCTGAATTTTTTTTATAATTTACTTAGGGTTTTTTATATTGTCGCTTAAAGTATGACTTGCATTAGGTCTATATCATACAGGGTGCAACAGATATAAAAGCATATATTTCTGTTTGTGACTGAGGACGGTGTGGCGAACAAAATCACATCAATATTTACTGCGCTTGTCCAGACTAATAATTATAGCTAATAGGAGTAGTATGTTTTTAGTCTGGTCAGAAGCTCGAACTACATGTTACAAGAGCAAGCTATTACTGCTTATTTTCCCCCGGTTAGGTGTTGAAGTATGGAAGCGTGGACCGAAAACGGGTAGTCTATATTGACAGGCGTAGTCCTGTTAGTTATACATAGGGCGCAGAAAACATCAGGTCATAAAGTGTGTGGCTTGGTTATGGGAAGACTGATGAAGACAGATGAAAAAAACAACGAACACACTGATGAGTGTACATATTAAGGTACCACATATAAAAATAACTGCATCTTGACGTTCTTTAACTGTGAGATGATTTGGACACCAACATATTTCATGAACGTAATTTCTTTTGTGAAACGAACCACTTTGTCAAAAACAACATTTGTCTCAGAGTGAAGATGTAATACCATTTATTTTGCACATGAAATACCAAAAACAATGAAAACTGGAACAATGACTCAACTGAAATAAAATCAAGTGGCCTTCCATTACAGATGCGAATCAACTTTTCTTTTTTCTTTTAATAGTTTCGATGATGAAATTCTTGTGCTAGTTGCGAATGAATATACCTGAAGGCTTAAACAACATGTCGTAATTTTGTAGAGGGAAGGCAATTTGACACGGAAGGTTGTCTGGGAACGACGTACAGAGAAGACTGAACATTAGCAATCCTTATCTATTTACAAAAACAATACTAGAAAAATTAAGAAAGCACACAGCGCTTATTGTTTCGTAATACCACTGCAGAGACATCTTTCATTTGCGTAAATAGTACGTATAGGACTTTATTGAATAAGTCAAAAAATTTTCCCGCGAAAGGCAAAGGTCCCGAGTTCGAGCCTCGGTTCGGCACACAGTTTTAATCTGCCAGGAAGTTTCATATCAGCGCACACTCCGCTGCGGAGTGAAAATCTCATTCTGGAATTTCGATGTTACTGCTGCTGATATTTTGCCTCATGCTTCTGGAAGTGGCTTCATCGTATCGCTTTTATTTGCAAGATGATTGTTGTTAGTGTGGTATTGTAAGATGTTCCATAAGTTTTCAACATAATTTGGAGACTAGGGTGTCTTCAAGCTGTTGCAGTGTAGTACAATACTAGAATACGCAATACGATGTGTGGCATACCTAGTTTTTTCATACTGGCGCGCGTTTGTCTTCGATATATCAGCACTTTGTGTCGGCCATTATTACCACAGTGCAATGCAGGTTTCAAGTCCCAGTCCAATTTATTAAGCACCCGAAAACAAGCACTAATTTACCTCCGTACTTCACAGCTGGAATTACAGCTACGTACGTGTTCTGGCTGCTGTTTTAAAACCGCAGCGAAGTAAATAATTTCCTTAATATAGAAAAATTTGGCCTACATTGTTTGCATCTCTAATCACTTCAAAGCTTGTTTTGAACATCACAGTTCTTTACCAGACATGGTCCTGTTTGAGCCGTTACGTTCCTCCGCCCTATGAATTGATTTAACCAGTCAATTACAGGGGTATCTACAGCCTAACTTGGACTGAAAGTCTGCTTTTCTTCACATTAGCAAACATTGCCAATGGTGCAAGAAGGAACAAGTGACAGATGAAAGTTGTGGGCTGACCAGGGATTGAACATAAGATATTTGGATCTCCAGTCTATAAATTTATTGTACAGCTATTTTCCTCCGTCGAGCCAATTTTTCATTAGATGCTCAGTAGGTATATTCTACATCTACATCTACATTTATACTCCGCAAGTGGCGGAGGGCACTTTAAGTGCCACTGTCGTCACCTCCCTTTTCTGTTCCAGTCGCGTATGGCTCGCGGGAAGAACGACTGTCTGAAAGCCTCCAAGCGCTCTCGAATCTGTCTAATTTTACATTCGTGATCTCCTCGGGAGGTATAAGTAGGGGGAAGCAATATATTCGATACCTCATCCAGAAACGCACCCTCTCGAAACCTGGCGAGCAAGCTACACCGCGATGCAGAGCTGCTCTCTTACAGAGTCTGCCACTTGAGTTTGCTAAACATCTCCGTAACGCTATCACGGTTACCAAATAACCCTGTGACGAAACGCGCCGCTCTTCTTTGGATCTTCTCTATCTCTTCCGTCAACCCGATCTGGTACGGATCCCACACTGATGAGCAATACTCAAGTATATTTATTTTATTATTTATTTTAACTGGTCTCTCTGGTAGCAGAACCATAAGTGTACTATTAATCCTTGCAATTGTTTTTACTAGTCATCGTTTGGCGACAGGAAGGGCATCGAGTCTCTCTCTACCACTGACATTGCCAAAAGCAGAATAATACGTAGACTCCACAAAGACAGGAGAACAGAAGAGGAAAAAGAAGTTCAGCTTCGATCGCTTGACGATTAGTGCAAAAGATGCAATATTTCTGCTGTGTCATTCCAAAAATTACCTATAACCGGACATTGACAGGATGATAAAAAGTTGTTTCAGCTTTATTTCACTTACGTTTTCCCCATATATTCAACTGTCATCCAAAAGGACATCGCAAGAGATGCAACATAAATTAATAAATTAGGTCTTATATTAACCAAACTTAAAACAGGTGTAAGTCGTAAAATCAAGTGTATACAATACTGACGCCTTTGGAACCAATCTGACATCGTTCAGACACAGGATGTCAAATAAATATTACTTATGAATAAAGCATGTGCATAGTAAATATAAACTGATGTTAAAATGTGGCATGGCACCGATAACTCTGCCTAAATCGAAATTAATCTACTTCATATCTTAAGTGTTGCACTAGAATTTACGTTGCTCAATGTACTAGAGAAACGGTCTGCAAATGCGATAAATGTTTCCTCCAAAAGTACTTAATTATCAAGTGTTCGAGAAAATTATCTTAACTTCTCGAATGAGAAGTACTGGCAGAAGTACACCTTTGAGGACCGGGCGTGAGTCGTGCTTGGGTAGCTCAGTTGGTAGAGCACTTGCCCGCGAAAGGCAAAGGTCCGGCACACAGTTTTAATCTGCCAGGAAGTTTCATCTTAACTTCTATTTTGACAAAAAATTTACATGCACAAGATGACAGATTTTGGAAATGGTGTTGTCTTGTCTTCACCAAGTAAGCATAAAGGCTGGTAGGAAGCGAGCCCCGTATTACTGATTAGTATTCTCGCTGTATTTAGGTAGCGTGTTTGTACGCTTGGAACTAGTAGGCGTGTCACAGGGCGATTAATTGTATAACAAATATAATGTGGAAAACGCAATGAGAATTCATTAATAATCGTTTATTAAAAATAGGTACAGATCCTTGTGTGTTGAACAGACGTGATAGTGTATTAACGGTTCTGAACTCTGGTCTAACCTGAACGTGAATGTTCGCCAGCTGATCTAATAGTTGTTGAGTCTGGACTGGTGTAAGACAGTTTGTATTTCAGGCTTGAATAACGATGAATACTATGAGACTCGTTGTTGACTGTCCGAAAATCACTCATTGATAGCTACTGGGCTACAATTGCGCCGACTGTAGATTAATATTCAGCAACAGCTGATCTGCGACAAATGGCGAAGTGACGCTCTGTGTCTGTTTTTATCCGTGAACAGCGGAACAAGGACGTAGCCGGGGAGGGGGGGGGGCAGTGTCCAGGGGGCTGGACACTCTCCCCCCTTTCACACTCTATCACATAAATGGAATTACACACAACTTAGCTTTGTATAGCGAAGTTGAAAGGTACTTAATTTTCAGTCATACGATGAAAAATAGATACACACTTTCGATAGTCAACAAGGCCATCGATAGATTTAAATTACCGATAGATCGATACCACTATAAGCTATCGCCCATCCATAATCCAACCAAAAGACCAACTGCTGCCGTACTTGAGCTCAGTTATTTTGTTTTGTTAATCAGTTCAGTTCTTACTTGCAGTTTAGTTTAATATAAGTGCTGCCGTTTATTACTTTTGTGCTGTGTGCTGTTGTGATGGTTTTTAATTACAGGTAAGATTTCTAACAATACGGAAGAGGAAAACCAATTTTGATTCGTCGACTAGTGTTATTGTAGTTAAAAATATATACTCGCTACACCAATAGCCTACCCGCCTCTCTATAGCAGTTTAACATTTGCACTGGAGACTGATGGAGCTTTGTGGATGCAATATTTCAGAATTTCAGAAGGCAGCGGAGCGGTAAGCATGACTATAGGTGACATTAAATAAAAATTAGTGAGCAAAAGCGCACTTGGATTTGCCTGTAACACCCGAATGTCGCGTCTATCAAGAAAAATGTCGCTCAAAATTCAGCCTTTGTTAGCCTAAACGGCAAAATATGGTCCAATCTGGTCATCCTGGTGGTACTCAATTATGAAAACCAGTCCTGGTATGGATCGAAGGGGAGGGGTTTGTGGAAAGCGGAAACGGTGCGCGATGACGGCACATTATGTGATTCATTCGTTTCTAAAAGATTTTTTTCAACGGACTGCTTCAGTTTGTCCGAGTCGATCGCGCCCTGCATTAGCGGCTTCGCCACTCCCTCACCTTTCGTCCATAATCTATTTACGCTTTTGTGACACAGTAACAGCTGTAGCGTTTTCAGATATTCTATGATTTTCTTGAAGTTGTAATGTTTTTAAGTTTTACGATCAATCATACGAAAAATATATTTTTCGTTTCTTTTGTACCAGTAATTTATTTGGGGAATAGTTATTTATTTCTCGGGTAGACAGTATTAACTACGGATAAAGATAACTCAAATGTGGACTCTTCAAGTTTTGCCTGCAAAAAAGACGTTCTAGTGTGAAATGTCTTATTCGTATTATCCTTGGAACGGAAGTCCAACCGCAACAACTTTAATGTATTTTTAAATAAACCTCATATAAGCGATAACGTCTGTTATATATTACAGCGGAGTTCATTAGCAAACACTGTATAGCCATATCATTGTGGATAAGCACCGACACATTTGTAACGTCACATACATTACAAATCTAGTTGAAATAAATGCGTGAATTACTGTTAAGATCCAAAAACTGTGGCTCATAACATCTGGTGTTCTATTTTATGCATAAATTTGGTTATTATAAGTTTCAAGTTTAACGCTGAAATGATAATTTAAAAAGAAGTTCTTGGTCACTATGAAACTGAAGAATTTTAATGAAATGAAAGATAGCTGATTTGAAACTGAATGGAGGAACTTGGGATGCTTTGATGTGCTGATAGAATTCTGACTTGATTTCACATAAGTCGGAAATTCACATACGAGATTATAGGATGCTACCAGTTGCCATCCACCTTTTCACCGTACAGGTGTTCTTCGGACCTTGGTTAAACGAGCTATGCTGCCTCGGATGGTGAAAATTTACCACAGCAGCTGCAACATCTTGAGGACGTCTTCAATAATCACGGCTATACGGACCGACAATTTCGACGTGCTTTTGAGTTTGGTCCTCTACCTGAACCTTCTGAAGACACCATTAGGTCTTTGGCTTTTCTTCCGTATGCTGGGAACGTGTCCGCCAAGATAGGTAGACTTTTGAAAAAATATGAGATCATGTATCAGATGGATTTTTCGTCCGCCAGCTAAGATGCGAGCACATCTTGGCTCTGTAAAAAGATGATTTAGGTTTGAGGAAGTCTGGCGTTTACAAAATACCGTGTGAGTGCGGGAAAATTTACATTAGCCAAACTATTCGTACCGTCAACGACAGGTGTATTGAACATCATCGCCATACGCGATTGTTACAACCAGATAAATCGGCGGTGGCTGAGAGTTGCCTTACAGAGGGACACAGGATGCTATACAATGAGACGCAAGTAGTTGCAAATGCTTCGCGATACTGGGATTGTGTTTTAAAAGAATCTGTCGAAATCAGACTAACAGATAATGTCATTAATCGTGATAATGGATACCCGCTAAGTAAAACGTGGAATCCTGTTTTATCAGACATGAAGAACAAATCTGAATCGGCCGACTATGAATAATCATTTGTAACGATATATCGTTTTCAACAGTATTCACCACCGGAGGCTTCTGCAACTCTTTTTTTCGCCAGGGGACAGCAGGAGTCATAGAGCGCGTGCGCACTGTATCTAGCGCATGTGCTGTTGTACTTCCGATGCATATAAAGGTGCAGTCATTTGCGAGTGGAACCAGTTATCGGCGAAGTATTTCAGTATGCTGCAGATATGACGAGTCCTTGCTTCACTCACTGGTTATGGTCCATGAAATAATGTCTATAATCTGAAATCGGTAAATAATTCTCCATCGCCAACAGATCGACCGAAACTTTTTGCCCATCTACAACATGGTGGACGGTGCAACGCACAGGAACCAGCAGGCAAGCAGAAGTTTTAGTCTCAGAGATCATACATCTGCATCCAGGTACAACAGAGATCAATGCACAAGACCACTGCTTATCCGATTGTGCTGCATGAGTATCGATACATATACATGCAGCTATAGGAAAGAACTCAGGAAAAAATACAAAAAAATAAATAAATATCTGTGACGAGAGAGGTATATCAGAGTGTGACAAGTGAATTCAGAGTCTCGCTACTGTACTTCCTTGCACAAATTCTCACATTTGTGTTTTCTTTGTTACAGATCGACTCGGTGGACGTGTACGCGGCCTCTGTACTGGGCTACCTGTTCTACACCCTGGGGCAGGTCTTCCTCTTCTGCGTCTTTGGAAACAGGCTCATTGAAGAGGTGAGCTGCTACTCAATAGCTACAGGCAAAATGGTGACCACCTTTTTTATGGCATTATGTTTGCGGCAATCTCTGTCACTCTGAGCTTCAAATAGTCTTTTTCCAAGAAGATTCAACACAGAATAAATATTTCATAATCGAGGACGTCGAGACAACTTTAAACACAATAAAAGAAACACTCATTGTGGGTCACTTTTTATGTATTTTTTGTTTACCGTTTTCCTCTCTTGCCACAAGTCATTTTCATATCTAAATCGAATAACAGAGAACAAATGGATGTAATAGTACAAAGCTAATTGTAATATGATTAAAATACGTTCAGTGACAGAATACAAATGAAAATGAAACATCAGAGTAATTCATACCAAATTACTGCCAATCGCTGTTAAAATTAGATAACTTGTACAAACAGAACTATTAGGAAAGTTACTCATATTGTCACTCGGGCGAAAACGTACTCCTGCATTCCCATATACAACCACACAATCTCGGACTTGAACGCAAACAGGGAGGTCCTCCACGAAGCCTACCTGGGATGGTGTCTGGATGCCCTGGAGCAATTTGAAATATGTTTTGCGAAAAGAAAAGAACTACGAGGGCTATTCGGAAAGTGAGGAACGATCGTTCGCAAAGTGGAAACCACTGTGAAAATCCGACGAGGCTTTTCACAGACGTTTTGGGCAGTGTCTCTAGTATCCCGTCGATCGCACCAAGATGCTCTTCTCAGTTGTGAGCGGAGCGCACTGTGAGCGAATAAAGATGCCTAGAACAACAATGTCTCCCGTCAAGTAGAAGGGCTGGCTGAGAGGCTTCGCCTTAATGGATGCAGCCCACCTAAAACAACTGCCACGCACTTCCTTCTTCATGGCAATTCTCAGGAGCACTCTTCAGGGGCAGTGAAGACGCTCTTGCAGCCTTTTCGATGGGAAGTGTACGATCACCCACAACAGAGGCCTAACTGGCTCGTCCTGAGTATCATCTCTGTTCACGTGAAACGCTGGATACGAAGACAACACTTGGGTGCAAGCGGAGGGAATTATCGGAAAGCACAGGCGGCTGCCTTTTATGACGATGGTGTTGGAAATTTGTTATAACGCTCCGACAAATGTCTAAGCCGGAGCGGCGACTACGTAGCGAAGTACCTGGAAGGTGTAGCTAAATGTGCAACGAAAATAGTTTTGATTTTCACTGTGGTTTCCATTTCGCGACCGATCGTGCCTTACTTTCCGAACAACCCTCGTAGATAAAATTTTGAATAACGAGAAACAATTTTCACGGTAAGTCTACTCAAAATGTACTGATGAATCAAAACATTATGAATACCTGGTTTGTAGCATGTTGGTGCAGCTTTGTATTGAATATGTGATTCTGCATGACATGGCTTAAGGTCTTCGGTAGGTTTCCAGATGTATGTGGCACCAGATGTCTCAGCAAAAGTCACGTAATTCCTGTAAATTAGGGACCGTTGACTTGGGGAAGTGACTCGCAGTAGCATCCCGGATGTGTTCCAGCGGGTTCAGATCAGGCGAATTTGGTGGCCAAGACATCAGCGTAAGCTTTTTGCCATGCTCCTAAAACAACCGTTGCACGGTGCTGGCATTGTGATAGGGACAATTGTCCTGCTGGAATATGCCATCGCCGTCGGGAAAGACATGAACGATGAAGTGATGCAGGTGGACCGCAATACTGTTCAGGTACTTCAAAGGTGTCATGGTGCGTCTGATTACCACCGCAAGCCTCACGGATATCCAAGTGAATGTTTCCTATAGCATAGTCCCCCACTGGCTGGCATCCGTCGCGCTATGCATTTTTCGGGCAGCCGTTCACCTGGATAATGGCGTATGTGGACGCGACCATCTACTTGGTTTAACAAGAAAAGTCAGTCATCGAAAGACGAAGATCCTGTGTCCATTGCGAACGTATCTGGCAAAGTATTTTGGTCAATATAGCAATATGTATGTGTCGGTTGCTGCGGAGTCCCATGTTTAATAATGTGCAGTGAACAGTGTGCTCTAAAACAAGTCTCCACCAGCACTGTACTCGTTTGTCAGATATTCCGACTATCGCCGCTTTACAGAGCGGGCAACCATCTGTGGTAAGGCGTGGACGTCCAACACTTCATCGCCTACTCACACTTCAAAGATGCCCACGACAGTAGTACACGAAAACCTGACCAGATTCTCTTTCTGCGAGATGCTCATTCCTAGATGCCGAGCCATAGAATCTACCATTAGTCAAAGTCGCGTATGGCAGCGGATTTCCACATTTGCGTCCAGTATCGTCGGTTATTCCATATTCGCGTCTGTTTCGCCTATATACTGTATTTACCGTGCCACGCGGTCGCAACGCCACCGGGCAGCATTCAATGTCGTCAGAGGCATTGGCCAGTGTTTTCGCACATACACGTATAAGATTTCGTGCTTTGCTAAATCTAGGGTGCTTGATGACTACCTATTTCGTAATTGTGAATACGCCTAGTTGATATATCTCCCATATGACCTGCTAGGTGCAGCGTACTCACTTGAAGACACACCAGTTACCACACTAGACGCTCGACCTATTGCAGGTGATATCCTTTTGCGAGATACTTCATTTGCTCTCTTGTTGTTGTTGTTGTTGTGGTCTTCAGTCTTGAGACTGGTTTGATGCAGCTCTCCATGCTATTCTATTCTGTGCAAGCTGCTTCATCTCCCAACACGTACTGAGCCTACATCCTTCTGAATCTGGTTAGTGTATTCATCTCTTGGTCTCCCTCTATGGTTTTTACCCTCCACGCTGCCCTCCGGTACAAAATTGGTGATCCCTTGATGCCTCAGAATATGTCCTACCAACCGATCCCTTCTTCTAGTCAAGTTGTGCCACAAATTCCTCTTCTCCCCAATTCTATTCAATACCTCCTCATTAGTTATGTGACCTACCTATCTAATCTTCAGCATTCTTCTGTAGAACCACATTTCGAAAGCTTCTATTCTCTTCTTGTCCAAACTATTTATCGTCCATGTTTCACTTCCATACATGGCTACACTCCATACAAATACTTTCAGAAACGACTTCCTGACACTTAAATCTATACTCGATGTTAACAAATTTCTCTTCTTCAGAAACGCTTTCCTTGCCATTGCCAGTCTACATTTGATATCCTCTCTACTTCGACCATCATCATTTATTTTGCTCCACAAATAGCAAAACTCCTTCACAACTTTAAGTGTCTCATTTCCTAATCTAATTCCCTCAGCATCACCCGATTTAATTCGACTACATTCCATTATCCTCGTTTTGCTTTTGTTGATGTTCATCTTATACCCTTCTTTCAAGACACTGTCCATTCCGTTCAACTTCTCTTCCAAGTCCTTTGCTGTCTCTGACAGAATCACAATGTCATCGGCGAACCTCAAAGTTTTTATTTCTTCTCCATCGATTTTAATACCTACTCCTAATTTTTCTTTTGTCTCATTTACTGCTTGCTCAATATAGAGATTGAATAACATGGGAGAGAGGCTACAAACCTGTCTCACTCCCTTCCCAACCACTGCTTCCCTTTCATGCCCCTCGACTCTTACAACTGCCATCTGGTTTCTGTACAAATTGTAAATAGCCTTTCGCTCCCTGTATTTTGCCCCTGCCACCTACTTGAAAGAGAGTACTCCAGTCAACATTGTCGAAAGCTTTCTCTAAGTTTACAAATGCTATAAACTTAGGTTTGCCTTTTCTTAATCTAGCTTCTAAGATAAGTCGTAGGGTCAGTATTGCCTCACGTGTTCCAATATTTCTACGAAATCCAAACTGATCTTCCCCGAGGTCAGCTTCTACCAGTTTTTCCATTCGTCTGTAAAGAATTCGCGTTAGTATTTTGCAGCCGTAACTTATTAAACTGATAGTTCGGTAATTTTCACATCTGTCAATACCTGCTTTCTTTGGGATTGCAATTATTATATTCTTCTTGAATTCTGAGGGTATTTCTCCTGTCTCATACATTTTGCTCATCAGATGGTAGAGTTTTGTCAGGACTGGCTCTCCCAAGGCTACCAGTAGTTCTAATGGAATATTGTCTACTCCTGGGGCCTTGTTTCGACTTAGGTCTTTCAGTGCTCTGTCAAACTCTTCACGCAGTACCATATCTCCCGTTTCATCTTCATCTACATCTTCTTCCATTTCCATAATATTGCCCTGAAGTACATCGCCCATGTACAGGCACTCTATATACTCTTTGCACCTTTCTGCTTTCCCTTCTTTGCCTAGAACTGAGTTTCTCTCTGCTCTCTTAGAAACAGGTATATTTTCAATATTTTCGTAGTAAGTAATATAACACTAATTGTAATATCCCATGCATAACATCTGATCAAAACTATCCCGACGCCTATTAGTAGATATTAATGTGAAGTGTGTCTACCCTTCACCTTTATGACGGCTTGAACTCTGCTAGAAACATTTTCATTGAGGTATCTGAATTTCTGTGAAAGAATAGCAGCACACTCTTCCTCAAGAGCCGAAACCAGAGGAAGTTATGATATGGGACGCTCAGATCTGGAGCTAATTCAACGTTTTAACAGTCTAACTCATCCCAAAGGTGTTCCACTGGATTCAGGTTGGGACTGTGGCCTGACGCAGTCACCCATTGTCCAGTGGTATTGCTCTTTGCACCATCTCAAACATCGTTTAGCATCGACCACAGAAAGGTGTGGCATGCGAAGAGCTGCTCGTCCGTTGTATCCTAGTCTTTTTTTTAACTCTGTACGCACGGTCACTGGGCTAGCTGGAATGTTAATAGCACTTTGGAAGTAACGAGTGAAGCCTTCAGCTGATTTCATGCGATATTTTAATGCCGAATCCGCAATGCTCGACGGTACCTGTGCGTGAAGTCCACGTTATTTCAGTTTCTCTGTGGCTGTTCCTTCTCGTTTCCACAACACAACCATAGAAGCAACAATCTAGTTGGGCAGCTTTAGAAAGATCCAAATGTCCTAGGGGGATTTGTTAGTTACGTGACATCCAACGACTAGTCCACGTTCGAAGTCACCGAGCTATCTTGCCCGACAAATACTGCTGTCACTGCTTCTCTAGTGACAACACAATAATCTGTGCCTCCTTTTATACTGGCGGGTCCACCTCTCGTGAAAGTTAGCAGTCTATTCCGCATCACATAAGCCTGAATGACCTTCTTTTGCAGCGCAGACAGCTGCGAGATGCGAAAGATGAGAGTAGTGAGAGTGTGTAAGATACGCTAGGTTTACAGTTGAGCATTCATGACGCGAATAGCTCGATCGAGGTGGTCCCACAGATTCTCCATTGGGGTTTGGGTTTTAATCGGGGAGTTTGGCGACCAGGGAAGTACGGATAACTCAATCTGGTGGTCTTCGAAACCATTCTTGTACACTGTGAGCTGAGCGAAACATCGCATTGTCCTGCTGGTAGGTACCATCGTGTCAAGGAAAAGTAAACTTACATAGCGATGGACATGGTGCCCAAGGATACATGCATATAGCGTTGAACAAACGACTCCAGAATGACTATACCACCAAGGAACTTCCACGAAAATATCCGCCAGACCATAACGCTCCCTCCTCCGGCCTGGAACCTACGACGATTGTTACAGCGCCGTACACGCTTACGGCCATATGTCCGGTGGAGCATAAAACGTCATTCATCTGTGAAGGTCACCAGTCGCCACTCAGTAGACGGCCAGTTGCGGTGTTGGCGTGCGAGTATCACCCTTCGTCGCCGTGAACAGCAGTCATCATGGATGCATGCACCAGGCTCCTGCTGTGAAAGCCTATTCAAAGGCAACGTTCGCCGAACGGTCGTTGAGTAGACACTTCTACCACGCCGACACACGGACAGTTTATAAACTTAGCTGTTGCCCTTGCTCATCTTGGCGCTCGTCTGGTGAACAGTCGCACGCCTGTTCGCCCGTACACAGCTCTGCAGCCGTTGTTCATTCATGTCCTGTCGCCTCTGTGGATGGCTGATAAATCGCCCCGTTACCTCATTAAGACAATTGAAACAACAATTGCACTATTATGTGCGTCTTCCCCCGCCCCCCCCCCCCCCACCTCCTCCCCACCCCCACTACCACGGAACACGCTTTACATGCCCTCCACTGCTAGTGCACCCACCTGCCACCTGCCGTCTGCGAGTTCTTATTGCACGTTGATGTCGATTAGTGTGACTGGACCGCCCTCGTAGTTCAGTGAACACAAATTACGTGATTTTAACTGAAGCTTTGTCCTGATGCCGATATGCGATTCGCAGTAATCACGTATGTCTAGCTCTGAAGTTTTGTTATTACCTGTATACTGCCACTGCATGTGTTACTATGGCACATTGCAGTCAGCTTTGTGTTATCTCCTCTGTTACTAGATTCGGATCTGAAGATGACCGGCAACTAAAGTCGAAACCGATAGTCTGTATAAACGTAAAACGTGAAAGAGACCCACATCGTTTTTACTCAGTGAATTAATACACTGTCAAGGTTTGCTTAGTATTCTATTGAAATTAAACGTGCACCTACAAATATTTTTGGGAAATGGTGTTCCGTAGTTGAAAAGTACTTTATAAAACTCATAGTGTACAGACAACCAATAGTTGCTGCTGCATGAATTACTTTTACTGAACATCCAGTGTCGTTCCGATCGTAACTACTTATGTAATAAAAGTAATCCTTGTATTAATTCATACACAGTTCTGATTACTATGTTTTGTGAAGTGGATTTTTTTTGTCTAGGTGTGGTGTAACCGAGATATATACTGTAGGAATGAAAATATGAAAATGTTACCCATAATCAGAATTAAAAGAACTTAATTAGTGGATTTATACACCCGCACAGTTCGAATTATTCTTATGGAAAAATTTGGGGAAACAAAACGCTTTAGTATATTTACTGCATGTTAGCTCCCTATTTCAAGTTTCGTCGACATGTACTACCTTTTAAGAAGTTGCTACCCTATAATTTCTACTTGGTACACAACTTAAAACGAAGCGAAGCACTTTTCATAATATAAAACTTAGCATGAAGTTGGACCATTTGTACCTATCAGTTGATAATTTCTACAAAAAGTACGTTGTCTCTTATTTTCGCTGTATATGCTTCTTCGTTTGGCGTAACTGTGCGTTTGGCCCGTACAAAATGTACTTATTCTGCTTTCCGATTAAAAAAAAAAAAGCGGTAGATCACTAACACAGAGCAAGAACAATTATGGGTCCATGATCTAACTATGTAAATTCGAGCCACCCCATTGCACTCCTCCTCTAGCATCCCTCTGTGAAACCACAGCGCTCTAGTGTAGTTTCTGCATCCTGTTTTTTGAACAGGAACTAGACCATAATGTGCTAAACTCTGTATTCTATAAATCGTAATTGCTCTAAACAAAATTCATTTGACAGTGATTATACACGCAGTATAGTTATGTTTTCATGGGGCTGCTCATGAGAAAGAGAGATCTGTGCACACATTAAATCTTGGAAGTTTGTTGTAAAACCTTATGGGACCAAACTGCTGAGGTCATCGGTCCCTAAGTCTACACACTACTTAATCTAACTTAAACGCTGTGGACAACACACACACACACACACACACACACACACACACACACACGCACACACATACACACACACCCATCACACACCCATGCCTGAGGGAGGACTCGAACCTCCTACGGGGGAGGGGGGGGGGGTGTAACCCCACGGACCGCGACAAGGCGCCCCAGACCGCGCGGCTACCCAGCGCAGCGTGTACGCATATTACACAGGCGTTGAAGAAGGGAATAAGTTGAGTTGTAATTGAATTTTCGTTACTGAATTCCACAGTTGGTTCGTTTCAATCAATAACACTGTTTAGGAGTTTCATTGCCAAAGTTACCCCCACGGAGACTGACGTAATGGCTTTTAGTGTTCAGTGAGACATTAAACCGCATAGTAATTGTTTTCTTCTTGCAATTGCCAATGATGAGCCATCATAACTTTAGACAAACGAGCGTGCACTGCTTCTCGTCTTTTCGATTCCCTTTCGTTCCCTAAAACTTAGTTCTTTTGCCGGAAAAATGGATATCTTCATGAATTTCCCCCACAGATCAACAGATACTCCAATATTTGATCAATATTTTCCAGTATTCTTTTCAAGCAATACGGCAGAGTCTGAAAATCATTACTTAATTCCGGCCAGTACATTATTTGAAGCCTGGAATCCCTCTGAAATCGGTCCGAGGGATACTTTCAGCAGACGTACGACACTACCTGCTCCAGTCGAACGAAAGCATCCGATAACTTGAGCGGACCAGTATTGCAGCTACATCAGCCTGTGTGCTGCGGTAAATAGAGGACGATATGCTGCGACGAATACATGCCACTTCAATACCGTTAGTGTCGCTTTTATTGTATTCGTATATAGTGCGCGGAAACAATATCTATTTGTGCGTCCACATGAGCTTGAATTTATTTAAAATTATTGATAAGTTACGTGTAAGATTTGGTAATATGTTTCATGACTCATAGGAGAACATGGTGTGTTTAAAAATATAACCAGCTTCAAGAAACTCGTCAATCGATGCGCCGCTGTGCACTGCTTTCAAGATCACGTAAACGATTAGAGTAAGTTTGCGTTTGACTGGATTTTATGGTGGTCAAATTCTAGAATATTTGCGGTACCCAGTACTGGATTTAATGATCTGCCACGTCTAAGGAAACTAGTATTTTTACAGGTTGCTATCCTTTAGTGTGAATATTGAGTTGGGCAGCCCACTGATTAAGACATTAGACATGTATCTGAGTTCAGACCCCAGTTCGGTCAACCAAGTTCAGGATTTTTATAAATCTTAAATGAGAATGCAAAGTTGAAAAGAAAATAGCCTATATTCCGCCCCACCCCTGCCCATTTGTAGCTTGTGCTTCATCCTTAACGATCTCGTCCTCTACGGGACGTCAAACCCTGATCTTCGTTCTTATGAGCTTGAATCGCAGCACCAGTGGACACCGTTGGGACCAGAGTACTTGAGCTAAACACGTTCTTTTGCAGTTGCTGAGGTGACGCTTCCTTCTGCCTTGTTGCAGAGCTCCTCGGTGATGGAGGCGGCGTACAGCTGCCACTGGTACGACGGCTCGGAGGAGGCCAAGACGTTCGTGCAGATCGTGTGCCAGCAGTGTCAAAAGTCGCTCATGATCTCCGGCGCCAAGTTCTTCACCGTGTCGCTCGATCTCTTCGCTTCGGTAACCTGTTCTATTCCTCTTACTTCATCCCAGTGGAGCAATTTCTATTAGAGAAATTTTCATGCAGTATGTTATACGAGGAGGATAATCAGTGAAATGTACGGGGTGGGGCAAATAAAAGTGGCCCGGAGAACAGAGTTCTAGGGTATAAAGAAATACAGCAGAGGAAAGGAAATACAGTACTAACATGACTATAGCACATGCTGACAGTGATCACAATTCATCTCTTGTCACTTTTGAGCCCTGTTCAGCAAGTTGCTGGGGACGATAGAAGCTGGCCTGTTGAAATTGCTGCAGTCTCATCCGAAATGTTCTTCTGCAGTTCTTGAAGACTATGAGGGATGTTGCGATAGACTTAATGGATCCCCACACAAAGTAATCGCACACTGACAGATCGGGTGAACTGTGTAGCCAGCTACGGTCGCGACCACACTGATCCCTGATAATAACTCTGTCAGGCGCGAGAATTGTGTAACAGTGCTCCAAGGTTTAGCCTGCTGTATGGGCAGTTGCTCCATCCTTTTGGGGTGTGGTTATATGCATGGATTCAGGTACAACCGTATCCACTCGTCTGAGCCACTTTTATTTGCCCATCTTGTACAAGGTTACAAATTTAACATATTTGGGTGACTACTCAGTCTAGAATAGTTGGCACGAAAAATGAGTAATACGTCCACTCTCAAAAAATTCGTGGTTTATAAAGTCAGGGGCTTCTGAAGTCATAGCTGCTATGAGATGCGTTACATCCACTACGTTTTAATTTAACTTCAGAAAAGGAACGTAGAAAAAACAAAACATTGAGCCTAGCTGGAATAATATTGGATAATAACGAAATAAATCTACTTGCATATGCGGACGAGATTGTTCTAATAAGAGACGGGAAGGGAAGTTGCAGCTCATGAGACGTTGTTGCTGATATATTTCAAGGAAAGCAAGGTCACAAATTAACAAGGAGAAACAAAGTACAGGATCATGATTAGGGCAACCAACTATGGTACCCCATTGACAGTTGATGACTTCACTTGTAAAAGAGTAGCCTTATTTAAATATTTGGGAACTATCTTAAGTGAACGGAATAGAATGGAAATTGAGATAAAGGCAAGGACCGCAGTGTAAAATAAAGCATATTTTGAGTAATGGAACGTCCTGTGAAGTACAACAGTATCGAGAAGTATTAAAATCAGACTGTAGCAGTGTGTAATTCTACCGCTAGGTGTACACGGGTCTCAGTCATTTACATTATGACCAAAAACTGTACGCATTAGAAAGAAACATATTAAGGAAAATATTTTGGCGCAAGAGGCACCCCCAATTCAGAGAAATGAAGGATACTAAAAAGCCAGGAACTGACATGTTGATACTGGCAAAAGTGTGAAGAAAAGAGTATTGATTTGGGGAGGACACCTAACTGATATGGAAGGGGAAATAATGCCCCACTATTATTCTCAGAATTCGTTGAGGGCGGAAGGAGAGAGGAAGTCCACAGACAAGATGGAAGAACGATATCAACAATGGTACTGAGGCGAAGCGTCTGTGAAAAAGAGAATGAGCCAGGAAAGGAAATTATTGCTACAGGAATGTACAGAACGCTTTCGGATTTGGAGACCAAAGTAGCAAAAAAGAAGAAAAAGAAGAGTTAAATCACACGACGCATTTCTGATCCTGTACGTCTATCACCAGGAGCAAATCGTTTAATACATTGTTTACGTCTGCTCTTTATGGAGGTGGCTTAGTATTTACGTTCTAGTTGTGAGAAGGTTAGACGTTACACTTTGAAATTTGTGAATGAAACAACGGAAAATAAGACGAAAAACAGTGAAACACTTACCGTAACATCAAGAAAACATTTTTAGCCCTGTATGTCAGCAAGCACTGGTGTATCCATTCTGCAATTGCACATCACATCACTCAAAGTGCACACTTGTTTATATACGTCAAAGCACTTCACAGATACGGTATAATATGAGACGACTAAAGTTGAAGTTTATTATGTAGTGTAATATGACAAAGTTATAAAATAATTTGACATATGTAGGATACTACATTTAAAATGAGTCATATTTATTTAGATAATTTTAAAGAATTAGAGAGGAAGAAAGGTATTCTGTTGAAAATGGAGAAATGGGTAGATTTTCTGGCAAATTCCATGCCAGGTAGGGGGATTAGGCTAAAATTTCCTTGGGATAAGATGTGTGCAGTGTGTGGACGTAAAGTTACAGGAATATATTACAATGAAATGAATACCCCTAGCTGCATAAAGGCGTTGATATAGGTTAACGGGGGCACTTGAAAATGTGTGCCCCGACCGGGACTTGAACCCGGAATCTCCTGCTTACAGCAATATGCTGTTACAATCGCGGCCGAGTAAAAGGGTTGATAACGCGAGATGGAACGATACGGTGGTTGCTGTCAAGTTTGTAATAGTTGTAAGAAGCTCTAAGGTGTTCAGGATGGGAAAGGAGATGGGGAAATTACATGATCTTAATGGGGAATGGTAGACTGTTACGGAAGGCGAGATGGAATGCGTGGTGTTCAAGGATTTCGATGCAGCAGTAAAGTTTTGGTAGAATGGAAATCCGCACTGGTATCTGAAAGGATTGTTTAGAGTAAGGCACTGTAGGTGTGGATCCAATTCCCGTGTTGTGTCGCTTAGTAATTTTAATTTAATTAAGGGGTTTTTGTTGGAAGGTTAGTAAGTGCTGTTTCCACGTCAGTTTATTCTCGGAGTGTTTTTGGTATTTTTGTCTGTTAGTTAAACCGATAGGACGGTTGTAGTTCGTGAGGTAGAAGTGACAGGGGAGGGGGGGGGGGCAAAGCTGCGGGTAGCTTCCTTTATGACTATTGCCTGCTTTTGGAAAGGTTGATTTTTAGACGGCAAGGAAGGCGGTGTCGTCGACGTTCAGGGAATTAGTGCTGTTTATACACTCCTGGAAATGGAAAAAAGAACACATTGACACCGGTGTGTCAGACCCACCATACTTGCTCCGGACACTGCGAGAGGGCTGTACAAGCAATGATCACACGCACGGCACAGCGGACACACCAGGAACCGCGGTGTTGGCCGTCGAATGGCGCTAGCTGCGCAGCATTTGTGCACCGCCGCCGTCAGTGTCAGCCAGTTTGCCGTGGCATACGGAGCTCCATCGCAGTCTTTAACACTGGTAGCATGCCGCGACAGCGTGGACGTGAACCGTATGTGCAGTTGACGGACTTTGAGCGAGGGCGTATAGTCGGCATGCGGGAGGCCGGGTGGACGTACCGCCGAATTGCTCAACACGTGGGGCGTGAGGTCTCCACAGTACATCGATGTTGTCGCCAGTGGTCGGCGGAAGGTGCACGTGCCCGTCGACCTGGGACCGGACCGCAGCGACGCACGGATGCACGCCAAGACCGTAGGATCCTACGCAGTGCCGTAGGGGACCGCACCGCCACTTCCCAGCAAATTAGGGACACTGTTGCTCCTGGGGTATCGGCGAGGACCATTCGCAACCGTCTCCATGAAGCTGGGCTACGGTCCCGCACACCGTTAGGCCGTCTTCCCCTCACGCCCCAACATCGTGCAGCCCGCCTCCAGTGGTGTCGCGACAGGCGTGAATGGAGGGACGAATGGAGACGTGTCGTCTTCAGCGATGAGAGTCGCTTCTGCCTTGGTGCCAATGATGGTCGTATGCGTGTTTGGCGCCGTGCAGGTGAGCGCCACAATCAGGACTGCATACGACCGAGGCACACAGGGCCAACAGCCGGCATCATGGTGTGGGGAGCGATCTCCTACACTGGCCGTACACCACTGGTGATCGTCGAGGGGACACTGAATAGTGCACGGTACATCCAAACCGTCATCGAACCCATCGTTCTACCATTCCTAGACCGGCAAGGGAACTTGCTGTTCCAAAAGGACAATGCACGTCCAGATGTATCCCGTGCCACTCAACGTGCTCTAGAAGGTGTAAGTCAACTACCCTGGCCAGCAAGATCTCCGGATCTGTCCCCCATTGAGCATGTTTGGGACTGGATGAAGCGTCGTCTCACGCGGTCTGCACGTCCAGCACGAACGCTGGTCCAACTGAGGCGCCAGGTGGAAATGGCATGGCAAGCCGTTCCACAGGACTACATCCAGCATCTCTACGATCGTCTCCATGGGAGAATAGCTGCCTGCATTGCTGCGAAAGGTGGATATACACTGTACTAGTGCCGACATTGTGCATGCTCTGTTGCCTGTGTCTATGTGCCTGTGGTTCTGTCAGTGTGATCATGTGATGTATCTGACCCCAGGAATGTGTCAATAAAGTTTCCCCTTCCTGGGACAATGAATTCACGGTGATCTTATTTCAATTTCCAGGAGTGTAGATACATGGGATGAACGGTTGCGTCAGGACGTTTATTCGCGAAGCTGCCATAAAGTGTTGCCGAAAAATAGGGAGTAAGAACAGAATGCGGTACATCAGTTACTCGTTTCCGTGGGACCACTGCAGATAAGTAGGTTTTTGTCTGATTTGATGTGTTTACGCTTTTGTGCAGGTGCTGGGAGCCGTGGTGACGTACTTCATGGTGCTGGTGCAGCTCAAGTAGGCGGCACCTGACCTCTGCTGTCATCTGTGGTGCCGCCAGGCAGCTGCAGGTGCAGGTGCAGGTGGGGAAGGAAGTGGAGGTGGGGATCCACGAGCTGGAGTTGGGACCAAACACTGCGGGCCAGTTGCAGATGCGATGTGGTCCCGCGACAGTTTCAAGTGTCGCTCGCAGAGCACTGCAAGTGGGACATCGCTAAAAGGAAAAGCTGTGTTTCACGGCGTTACAGGCTTGTATGTACGGCCAGAACTAATCTGGGTGCTCAGAAATTACCAGCACAAAATCTGCATAAATATTATCAAAGTTACAGCGCTTATTCGCAAATCCTCTTGTATTAATGCCCTTCCTGTATTTATCTTAGCGGAGAAATAAGCAAGGTAGTGAATGTGTAGCACGGAGGCCACTTCTTAGGAAAAGTAAACCTATAAAAAATGTAATATATCTACCCATACTTAAAAGTAGAAACGATTTAAATGGTATATGAAGCATCGATTTAGCAGCGAAGATAGAGCAGGTGCGTTCAAAGGCTGGAACTCACAGCAATTAACGATTTCCCAATCTCAAGTCCAAGCATATAATTGGGCTAGTTTTGAGTTATTGTGTGACTCTGATAGAAAAAAATTAAAAATTTTGAGACCAGAGGTAGGAAAACTTCATTACGTCGGCAGAAATATCTACTGGCCAACGTGATTTTGTTGTAAGAATACCGTAGTAGCTGGAGATAGGAGCTAGCTCACGCAATTTACTCCAGGTCTTTACAGCTGGTGTTATGACAACAATTTCTCGCCCTAACATTACTTATTGAAGCACCTCACTGGTGTGTGTGATGTTCGAACGTGTACACCGTTCCCATCTCGGTGCGCCCTCTTACAGCCTCCGCAGCTTCAACCCTAATCGTGCCTTTATCGTTTCGACTGGCCTTGAAGCGCCTCTTCAAGAGAATGAGGATAATGGTTCACACATCTTGAAGGAGTAAAAGGTGTCATTTACAACGTGTTTGTGAAAACCACATGATCCACTCAGGCCAAACACAAACACACAATGGAACATGGAGTTCTCCACGCATTTATACACATTAACAGCAACTACTTAAAAATTATGCTAGGGTAAGTGGCCCAGAAGTTTTGCGGTTAGATATCAGTCAGGGAGCCAGCTCCTCAGTAGCTCTGTTTACATAGCTATCATTGTGTTAGCTCTAGTTCAGTGAGTCTACGTAATAAATTACTGCATTAGGCTATATGTTTTTTGATATGACAGTAAACAAATGTTTTTCAGTAGTCGACATAACACAACAATATTAAATAGGAAACACTTTCGAGATTTTCTGCAAATATTATTAAGATTATATTTCTGCTTCTTAGGCCGTTGTCAGACAGAAATTGAAAATTGTAACCACAAATAAAGTGACGCGCGCGATATTACAAATATATTGCTAATTTAGATACAGAAGTCCGTCGTTTGTAGTACAGTACCGTACTAAATTGTCAGCTGTAGCGAAGGCGATAGACAGCTACGCTAGCAGTGCGTACAAATAAGCAAATGAAATTAGCCGACTGATGATAGTGAAACTTCAACGAATCGTGTATGAGTGAAAAAGAAGAAAAAAGAAGAAAATTGTGTTTCCTCGCTTCAGAATCATTTTTAAAAACTATTTATTGTAATCTAAAATTTGCGCAACTGAAACTTATTTTAGGAGGTGGAGAGGAGGGGTCTTTTTGTCATTTAGAACTAAGTATAAGTTGGCTACCTGCTTCATTCATTTATTTCAGGTAAATCCACTAGTGTCACCTTTCTTCTTCTCTTAACAATATATTAACAATATATTAAACGTCACCATCTACTTCTTATAGCTAGTTTTCTGATGCCCTGTAAAAGCTGTGTTTGTGTTTTACATTCTCCACCTTCTTTCATATTCTGGTAACATAATTGCTACAGCTCTTCCTCACTGCCGTCATATACTTTTCTACAGAATCTGCAGGTGATATTATACACGCCATTCCGTAACAAATGTATGATTTTGTGTTTACTAGTAAATAATTTTTTTGTTATGTTATGGTACAACTTTCGTGTACAGAGCGTAACTGACGATGGCCTAAGAAGCAAATAGTCGCATCGTAATAAAATAGTATTCGCAGAACACCAGGGAAGCGTTTCTTATTGATATTAGGACTTTTAAACTAATAACAAAACCGTATGTTACAAAACTGTTTTCAATCCTCATGGGAAATGTCAGTTCCGCATTTTCTACCAAAAATATTATTACCATTTGCACAAAAGTTTTTGGAAGAATTTTCGAACCGTCTTCAGGTTTAGGAGACCACTAGTTCCTGGCACTGATGTTTATAAGTCCCTGTAACAAGAAAATGCTTAGAGCCGGCGGTGGCAGGGAATTGTGCTTCTATGGCGTGATTTATTTAGAGGAGTGCTAGCAGGATAATACATACTTAACATATTACGGACATG
This sequence comes from Schistocerca americana, assembly GCF_021461395.2. Taxonomy (NCBI): domain Eukaryota; kingdom Metazoa; phylum Arthropoda; class Insecta; order Orthoptera; family Acrididae; genus Schistocerca; species Schistocerca americana. The sequence continues at coordinate 256,850,859 of NC_060126.1, forward strand.
TGTACCTCGTGCTCGTTCAATGTGAAACTTCAAGCTGTCTCCCTCTACATCCGGACGGTCAGTTACTCAGAGTGAGCTTTATGAAACATGGGTCACACTTAAAAAACGCGTATCAGAATTCAGCTGCAGTTTCAGTCTCGTCTTAGAGGTGTAAAAGACTTAAATTTGCTTATTTCACAGACACAAACCAGCGTCTTACAAGAATAAATAAAAATTTATGTTTGCCTGCAATATATGTGAATAACGAGTATTCAATACAGAGTACACGAGCACAAAACTTACGTTGCGAAGAAGGTGCCAGTTTTTCGGATTTCAGAGCTCCATTCATAATTTATTGCTTCACCAATAATCTCTGATACTTTTCGGAGAGACAGAAGTGGGAACAAAACGTCGGTGCATTAACGTAGCACACACATAATCTGACTATAATTCTCACAACTTCAGTGGGACGTGTATCACGTGGTAGCCTTCTGGATGCAAACAGGCAGCCCCAACAGATATTTGGACAATAGCAGGCGTCAGCCATCTTCACGGTATTAACGCTGTCAACGAGCAAAGCACCTTTCTCTAATGTATTTGGCGGTTAAGTTACTTGGAAGTGATCTCATTTTTTGTCAGAAGTACGTACAAGTAATGTTGTGTATTTTGGTATTAATTCTAAATTAATAACATAGTGCTATGGGGGTGGAATGGAAAACTCAACATTCGAACGAAACTCCAAATTAAACAATTGTAAGATGATGCACATAAACGTTGAATGAATGTTTGATCAGTACCCCGGACTTTCACTTTTTTCTGTATCATATGGATATCTCAGAAGTGATTAATTTTGTATTGTTGTCAGTAAACAACTCTGGCTAATGTCTCATGCACTTTTCGAGAAGAAATTGAGTTCTGTACAGGCGTTATAATTTTCGTTTCTAAATGCAGTTGAATATGAAAATGTCTGTTACGTTCTGATATCTCCATTTCTGTATCGTGCAACATAATTTCATATAAAAATATACAATATAGAAATTTATATAGCTACTCACACTGTTCAAAGCAACGTATACACCACTCAGATGAGGCAAACGTCAGAAAAAAATATCCTGCATCATGGATAGGTCCGGGTTTGAGTCCTGGTCCCGCTCGCTGTAGCAATCCGTCATGCTGGTTGGTAAAATAATTTTCGTTATATCAAAATGTAACGTGGCCAACGTTTCCTAAACTATGTCGAGTGACTCTCACAATACTGATAAACAGACAACACACTGACATACTCGTGGGAATGGTGTAACAATCAAGCTCATGCAGGTCCAGTCAAAAAAGTCAACTACAATCTAAAATCCTTATTTTCCTACATAATCATTCACACTTGTGACAACAGTCATTTCGTTACAGTGACTAGTTTTGGGCAATCACGTCCATTTTCAGTCCACGGCCTTAGACGTAAGTGTAAACTTACAGTTCCCCTGATGTATATTTGAGTAACCACATACGCATTATTCTTCACCATAATTCGGTTGCTCACCATATTTACTCACATGTACGTTGGTGGGATATGTATTATTACACTTACGTCTGAGGCCATGGATTGAAAATGATTGTCATAGTCCAGAACTAGATACCACAAGGAAATTATTCTTATTTGAACTGTGACGTATATTAAAGGCAAATACAGTTTTGATAACCTAAGACGTTGTTGCTGTCCCACGCCAATATGTTGGGACTTCATGAGTCAAAATTTAGCCTATTATAAAGCAATTAACAAATCAGCTTCCTGTAATATGAGTGAGCAGCCTGTACAAATTGTTTCAAAGATGTTTTTCACTTTCATTTGTAGAAGTCCCCAGCCACAAGCGGAAAATTACGTTCTATAAATAACCAGCAAACAATTTTTCTCAAGAAATCAAAAACACTCGTGAAGTGCGAAGTACAGCACGGATAGGATGTGTAAGGGTAAACTATTCTGGTGACTGAAAACACCTTCCAGTTTCGTTCCTTATTATTTTTCAGTGATAAATAACAGGTAGACAATCTAACAGCCGGAATTCCACCCAACAACAGCTCCGATTTGATGGCAAACTCTTTAACATCGGTGGATGTGAGTTCTACACATTACACGGAAATATTATGCAGCCACTATACGCAAGAACAGAGACCCTACGTTTAGAGAAGTTGGCGACAGAACAGTGTCATTTACTTTGGTAAGCATGCGTCAGCCCCCCCCCCCCCCCCCTTATCTCACTCTCTTTCTCTCTGTCTCTCTCTGGCAGATGTATAAGCGATAGTACTGTAACTTTGAAAAAAAAATATATGTTCTTAATTCATCCAGTCTTTGAGCTGTACTGGAAAACGTTATACTCTGTGATAGCAACGTAGCGCTCCCGTCAAGGGAGCGCAGTTTCAAGTGACGCACACAAATTTCCATTTGAATAGACGTAGTGAGCACTGTAAAATCTACGTGTCTTACCACATTTCGCAAGCACGAAAGCACCAACACCGGCTTTCGATTTATAAACACGCCCTGTGAGGGGTGAAGTGCACATATTTGTGCGTAAATAACGCTCATGCAGAATCACTACTTTTTTCAAGAAGAGTACAAATGCAAGATGATTATATTCTGTACAATATATTAAAGATCACGTTATTTTTATCTATATATACACATTGATTGTCAGCTTTACCTCATTTGGAGGTTTAATAATGTACAGATAGTGTTGAATAAAGATGTTTTGGAAAAAAAATCCCATCTTCAGCAGCATGCCATGCTGTATGCGTGTAAACTGTAACTCGATTTAATTGAGCTAACTGCTGTTAACAAAATGAATAAATATTTTTCCTTCCTAATTATATCCTTCCACAAATGTCCTTCTGGTTTTTTAAATTCTATTTATTAATCATTAGCCGATCATGCAACAAGGCTATCATCAGTCGTGCACACCTAATGTTGACAAATAAGTCTCTCCGCTTCCACACTCACTGTATTTCTACACTGATATCCAGAAATTAAAGAAAAATCCGGAATGAAAGGACGAATTGCGACGTGGAGTTATTGCCAGACTGAAGGCAGAGTCAACTCAGAAGTGATTAGATGGTTACAAAAGTGTTCATGTTTATATTGTTCATAGTCTTCAGCAACAGTCTCTAGCCAGGGATTTAGAATCAATAATGTTCAGTGGAGGAAAGACAAGAGCTACGCCGGCCGCTGTGGCCGAGCGGTTCTAGGCGCTTGAGTCCGGAACCGCGCTGCTGCTACGGTCGCAGGTTCGAATCCTGCCTCGGGCATGGATGTGTGTGATGTCCTTAGGTTAGTTAGGTTTAAGTAGTTCTAAATTCTAGGGTACTTATGACCTCAGATGTTAAGTCCCGTAGTGCTCAGAGCCATTTGAACCATTTGAACAAGAGCTAAGATGCATGACGATAACAGATGTACTGTTACGCACCTATAAGAAGGGGACTGCACCTCCATTCCAACGCTTCTGTTCTAGTTGCAGCCGCCTTAGGTTCAATAAACTCGAATGTTGCAGTATCTTCAGAGCGACTCCTTTTCCCCATGACTTTATATGTCTAACACCGACTGTGATATCAATGGAAGTATCCTTGATATATATCTGATTCACCATCACTATCACAACCATCACCATCACCACTAACACCACCAGCACCACTACCAACAACAACAGCAACACCACCATCACTCTCGTCACCATCATTATTATCATCATCATCATCATCATCGTCACCACAACGACCACCACCATAATCAATTTCACATCCACAGTCTTCAGTGATATGTGTACATGTTCCTCTCACTTGTTTTCCTAGGTCATGTACCAATCATATATTTACTGTCTTTTCTTCCGTCTTGGAATCCAGAGGAAAATTTCCTTGACGCATCTGTCATCTCCCCATCTTATAACACTAATTCTGTCACGGTAAAGGCAAATATATCACTCTACAGGGATAAGATGTAAGCAAATCCACCCTAAAATAGTAACCCATACCAGGCTTTTAGACTTTACCGTGTTCATGCTGTAAGGGGAAAATAATCGGACCGAATTTCGTCACCTGAAGGGTTAGGTGTTGTAAAGGTGCAAAAATTTTTTTAGCGGGATTCGAACCAACGGCATGTTGTTTAGTAAGTAAAATTTGTGGCCATGCAAATTAAAGACAGGTCGCCAGCTTATATTACGTAAAAGCAATTTCCACTAAATGTACAGTAAATTAATTGCAGAACTGAACCTCAATTAGAAATCTATTTATTAATTGAACAAGAAAAACACTAGCAGCCACTAGCAAAGCAGTCTTCAAACTGCTTCGTGTTTAAATAATTTGGCAACAAACTATCTCACGCTTTAGTGTGTAAGAAACAACACTGGTTGCTGTATGCTGTAGCACTAATCTGTCTGACATAGAGTGGCCATGAAACTTCACTGTCGATAAACTTTGGTTTTAGAATAGTAACCAAACTGTTGTTTAACTAGCATTGCCTCTATTTATTTCCATAGAATGTATATTAGCCTTAGCATTGTCAGATCATGAATGATACAAGCCAGCCTTGAAACTGTTATGGCTTATACAGGGTGTTACAAATAGGACGGCCAAACTTTCAGGAAACATTCCTCACACACAAACAAAGAAAAGATGTTATGTGGACAAGTGTCCGGAAACGCTTAATTTCCATGTTAGAGCTCATTTTAGTTTCGTTAGTATGTACTGTACTTCCTCGGTTCACCGCCAGTTGGCCCAATTGAAGGAAGGTAATGTTGACTTCGGTGCTTGTGTTGACATGCGACTCATTGCTCTACAGTACTAGCATAAGCCACATCAGTACGTAGCATCAACAGATTAGTGTTCATCACGAACGTGGTTTTGCAATCAGTGCAATCTTTACAAATGCGGAGTTGGCAGATGCCCATTTGATGTATGGATTAGCACGGGGCAATAGCCGTGGCGCGGTACGTTAGTATCGAGACAGAATTCCAGAACGAAGCTGTCCCGACAGGAAGACGTTCGAAGCAACTGATCGGTGTCTTAGGGAGCACGGAACATTCCAACCTATGACTCGCGACTGGGGAAGACCTAGAACGACGAGGACACCTGCAATGGACGAGGTAATTCTTCGTGCAGTTGACGATAACCCTAATGTCAGCGTCAGAGAAGTTGCTGCTGTACAAGGTAACGTTGACCACGTCACTGTATGGAGAGTGCTACGGGAGAACCAGTTGTTTCCGTACAGCGTGTGCTGGCACTATCAGCAGCTGATTGGCCTCCACGGGTACACTTCTGCGAATGGTTCATCCAACAATGTGTCAATACTCATTTCAGTGCAAATGTTCTCTTTACGGATGAGGCTTCATTCCAACGTGATCAAATTGTAAATTTTCACAATCAACATGTGTGAGCTGACGAGAAGCCGCACGCAATTGTGTAATCACGTCATCAACACAGATTTTCTGTGAACGTTTGGGCAGGCATCGTTGGTGATGTCTTGATTGGGCCCCATGTTCTTCCACCTACGCTCAATGGAGCACGTTATCATGATTTCATACGGGATACTCTACCTGTGCTGCTAGAACATGTGCCTTTACAAGTACGACACAAGATGTGGTTCATGCACGATGGAGCTCCTGCACATTTCAGTCGAAGTGTTCGTACGCTTCTCAACAATAGATTCGGTGACCGATGGATTGGTAGAGGCGGACCAATTCCATAGCCTCCACGCTCTCCTGACCTCAACCCTCTTGACTTTCATACATGGGGGCATTTGAAAGCTCTTGTCTACGCAACCCCGGTACCAAATGTAAAAACTCTTCGTGCTCGTATTGTGGACGGCTGTGATGCAATACGCCATTCTCCAGGGCTGTATCAGCGCTTCAGGTATTCCATGCGGCGCAGGGTGGATGCACGTATCCTCGCTAACGGAGGACATTTAGAACACTTCCTGTAACAAAGTGTTTGAAGTCACGCTGGTACGTTCTGTTGCTGTGTGTTTCCATTCCATGATTTATGTGATTTGAAGAGAAGTAATAAAATGAGCTCTAACATGGAAAGTAAGCGTTTCCGGACACATGTTCACATAACATATTTTCTTTCTTTGTGTGTGAGGAATGTTTCTTGAAAGTTTGGCCGTACCTTTTTGTAACACCCTGTATAAGTTACTGCAATTCATAATTGCAGGTACAAAAATATTTCAGTAGTGGCTAACTAGCTTTAAACCAACTTTCACCGTTATTTTAAGGACCCAATACTTAAAACATAGGGGAACTTTAAGTTCTGTGACACCTGACTTGCCTTTTCAACAACACCTATGATATTAAACAATAGTAACAAATACACATAAACAGAAATACAAAAAAGCAATCATACAAATCTGTTACACCAATAGAGATGTCTGTTACACCAACAGACAAGTCTGTTACACCAATAGCCATGCTGTAGCCCTTAAAACTGTTATGGCACAAGCGGGTCGCAACGACGTCAAGCGCCGACGCCACATGGCAACACACTGCCGTCGGGTTGGTTGCCAGCTCAGCCCCTGAGACTACGTGACGTTACGATTCCGTCATTTGCAGCCCGACCTACAGAGGGCCTTCGTGTACACCGGGTCGCGGTGCAGAGAGCCTGCAAATTAGCAAGAGAGATCGCTCATCCACGAATCTTGTGCCGCATCCGCCTAAGTCACGGACAGCCAATCAGGAAGAAGTGTACCTCCGCTCTGTGGGTATTTAGAACCACGTACTCGGCGATCATTGTACTATACAGTAAAATGGAGACCCTCCGTGACACGGTCGCTGGACTCCAAACCATCGGCATCACAGTTCCACGGAGCTGGCACCGACACACCGTCCCGCTCATTATCCTGGAGGACTCGGATTCGGGCTATGACTGACGATAGGCTCAATAGACCACGTTTTTCTGTCCGTTTTCGTACTGTCACTAGCAGTGGCCTTTCCTCGTCCAGCCACTTTTTTCCTTGCCCATACAGTTGGCGCATTACTGCACCCCTCCTCTGTACTTCGACCGTCGGAGGGCGGCACGGAACTTAAAGTTCCACCGCCAACACCTTCAAAGTGCTATGCTCGGCTGTTATTCAGCCGTTGCTTTGAGTCTTCTCTCACTTGTCCACCGAGGCATTTGGGCCAGATCTGAACCAGTGACGCTGTGTATTATTAAACTGCTACAAAAAAATCTTTGTAGTTACGACGCAGCCAGCCAACAGACGAAGTCTGCTCCAGATCCAACACCGCCTTCCGACCGCCGATGCCGTCGCTAAGCGACCTCGGAACCGCCTCGCAGGCCTGTTGGTATGCTGTCAGACGCCATTAGCCAGACTGTAGGAACTGTGAGCTCGTACAGATCGTAACTTAAGTGTTAATCTGTTCCAAAACGCTCCGCTGAAGGAGAGCGTGGTCTTAACCGTTTGATAGTCAACTAGTAGAGAACGAACTCTGTTAAAGCCTTTGTTTCGTTGTTACAAGTACTTGCGTTTAATTGTGAACTTATTTTCGTGTTAGAAAAGAGTCACGAAGTTGTGTTCTTTTTTACGGTCATCGAAGATCATTTGTGTTGAATTCTTTTCGTTCTGAAATTTAGAGGATGAACTACATGCTCGTGTGTTTCTTGTAGAAGAGTTCAGAGTCCAGGACACTTCACGCATAATACTGGTTTTTAGTAAACACTGTTCTCCAGGAAATGTCATATTTTAAGAAATGATTTTAACGGTTCTTTAAAGTTAACTCTTTTCGTAGAAAGAGTAATAAAATAGTTGTTTTCTATATGTTTAACTTACGGATTTCACACAAGACTGCTTCCTAATCCAAAAATTTCTGTTCCACGAAAATTATCACTTCTATTACCGCAAGTATTCAGTCAGTCACATTCTCTTTGACTTAGACAATCTGAGTAAATTTTATCACAGGAATAGCATCCTATGAAGGTGAACGACACGGGATAAATCAAGGCTTGGACACGTACCGTTCGTCACTTATAATGCGAACACTTCAGCAAACGCATTCATATGCACAACTAAACATTGCATTGCCTGAAGGTGGAGGTGATCTGTTGCGATTGAACAATCTCGTACGATGCAGTCATGACTCTTGACTTAGTTTACTCTGCATCCCTTTTCTTGACGTCGGAAATGCAAGTTTCAGAGCCCTCCAATGAATGCCATGACTACAACGGCTAATAATAATTCACATCCGAACCTTATTCAAACAAATGTCCAGAAATTCTCGCCTCATTTAGCACTCGAGATCTTGATTCTTCAAAGGCCAACCACAGATTATCTCGCCGCAAAGAATCTCCCGTGCCATTTCGCGCCTATTCACGTTTCACATTGTCGGCTAATCCTTTCCGTTGCGGAGGGATTCCTCTCCATCTTTTCTGTCTCATACAATTCTACATACCCTAAGCACGAACCACTAATTTCTGTTGCAATTTAATACATGCACAACGTAAAACAACAGCTTTACAAAAGATATTTACAAAAATATTTCTGATTTCGTTAAGTTACAGAATGGGAAAAGAAATTTACATGCATCTCACAGTTAAAGAATCGTTAATCGACGTGTTACATCCTGACCACATGCCCCGCCTACAACAATCTCATCTCCATTAAAGACATACTTACTTGTTCGGCTACATTCCACCTAGTGATTCCATCCATTGCTCCGCGAGCGACCCTTAGTTAATAGGTTATAGCTAATTTTACAATTTAGTTGTAGGCAAACTGAAATGTTAGTTTCGGAACCACTTCAGTACAGGGCGTAGTAAAAGCAAACCCAGCAATTTTTACTCTTATATTTATTCCTTTCTTGTTCATCTTGTCGTTCTGTACAACGCGAAAACTTAAAACGGGTTCTATGACTTCGTCATTAATTCGTATTTTCATTTTAATGTGTTTATTGTCTGTTATTTTAGTCCTAGAAAATAAATGGAGTCGAGACTTACAAGCAAAATACCTTTATGGCCTTCAGAAAACGGTTCTTGTGGAATCGCTCGAAGCACCGTAGTCACCCGTTTTGGATATCCACATTAATACAGAAGATGAAACTTGGGGCTACCAATACGATCCGTAGGCCTAGCGACTACCAGTGTCATGATTTTCATCGTGTTCCCCCTCTGCCTTGGACAGAAACTTATGGTGGACCAAGTATTTACTGTCGAAAATGGCCATCAACAGAATCTTAATCTTAGATTTTGTAAGTCGAATTTTTAGCGTGACTGGGAATACGACGCACATCTGACAATCGACTGTAACTTGGTCTCATCGTAATGCTAGCACCAGGCCTCAACTCCTGTAATGATGCGGATTTCCAACAACGCGTGAACACGGCGCTTCGAACGATTCCACAAGAAGCGTTTGCTGACAGTTTCCAACAGCCTCAGACCCGATATTGGAAGTGTGTTGTAGCAAATCGTGATTATTTTGAGGGCCAATAAAGGTATTTTGTTTGTAACTACAGTTTCCTTTCTTTTTTGAGATATTTCAACGAACTTGTAGTAGTAGTAGTTTCATTCATCTGTGGAGCATTTTTACGAGAATGGACATGTCTTTGTACTATAATTTGAGAACAAGAAGTAAACAGATTCATATATACTGCTATTTACGTACTTACAGATGTTGTTTGACTTGTGTGGGACAGGTTGTCGACCATGGCCGTATAGCAGTGGCCATCTCTGTATTTCCTTAAACTACTTTGGGAAAATCACGGATAACCTAAATCACGATGACTTAGAAACTACTTCTACTACATTCTTTCTTGAAGTTTATTTGTACTAAAACAAAAAGTACCAAGTCTGACAGACCGAGACTTGGGGTCCATCTGGCTTTGCTTTCAGTCGTTCTGATAATAGGCAAAGGTGACAGATTCTAGTTCCAGTATGTAGCGTTTCCTGTGATTGTTTAAAAATATCCATTGCTTTGTGCAGACAACGTCATTATTTTTCAGAAAGTATATTTTACTTAAAGTGCCCAGCAGCCAGTAGGAATAAGGCCGCCAAGTGTTCACTAGTTCACTTGACAAGCCGATACTCTGTGTGCACACTTGCTGTACGGCCAGCAGCAGAAGTGCGTGACCCCAAGAAGGAAGCTGCGGAACATTTCCCATCACTTATTGTTACATACTTTCATGACATCACGTACATAACACCTATTTACTCTAGTTACCTGTAGCAACATGCGCAATGCCAATCCATGTTTCCAACTCACTCATACCAAGGCCTCCACCACACTGTAGTTAAAATAATACTGTTCTACTTTCTCTAATTGACAAGTGAATTTAATTTTCACTGCCATCATTTCTACCATTTCCTCATCTCCTAAAACATACTGTAATGTATTCCACTGACTTCCCACAGTAAACAATTTTCTCAAAAATACTGGCATTTTGTTCAAAAACTTTCTTTTTTAGAAAAAAATCTGCTGTGGTCCTAGAAAAATTGTCCCAGTGGATAACATGGAAGTAAGTATCTCAGTACTAGAGACCTCTACTGGCTACAGCTAAATTTGTATAACGACAGGACGCCACCAGGAAATTACCAGCACTTGTTATGTACCAATGAGTACAAGTTGTTTGACGATGATACTTGCATCAGAATACTTTTAAATGTATGTATGATTGCTAGCCATATTTTTATGCATACCCAGATTTTCTGCGTAATTATCCCTCAGAAAACATATTTTTGTTACATTAGTGATTTTCCTCATTTGTAACAGATGTGATGAAGGCAGTAAGCCGAAACCCTCCATTGAGAACTGTATGTCATATGTGATCAAGACAGACATTTACGAATATAAATATAATGCTCTCGCTAAGTGCTGCACCCAGATTTCGGATGAGGTCTTCAAAACGTACTCCACACATAAATCACATTTCTGTGAAAAAGGATGGTAACACAATCCTCAAGTAGTCCACCAATACTGCTTCAAGTAGACTCACGTGCCGCTAATCTATTAGGAACAGCCGAAGCCTCCAATCAGACCATTATTAGTGATATATACCGGTATACTGATGTCGGAGGTAAGACGCCACGTGACATCGGATAACCGTATCACGTAAGTACTTAATATGGGCAGATTATTACATAGGTAAATTACACAAGAAACTTCAATATTAGATCTACAAACACGAGAACTCTGAAACACTAGTGCTCAACTGCTTCACTATGTTGGATGAAGGTGAGTCTTTTGAAATATGGGGATATCCATTGGAGAATTCCGCAATTATAAAAAAAATAAACGTTATTTTATATTGCTCTTACTACCCCGAACGAAAACCTTGATTCATTATTACAATTGTCGGTATCAGCAGTGACCTGCAGTCGTTTTTGTGGTCAGTGTTGCAGCATAAAAGGCTTCGTGAGACTGAGGTGCATTCGTAGGCCAAAGGTCAAACTGTTTGTTTATGTTACAGGAAATAAAGTTGTTTCTTACGTTACCTATACAGGATTAACACTGTTGTTATGCCCCAAGCGAACTACGCCGGATTAACGCTATTATTACACTACCAATCAAAAGTGTTCTATGAACTACAACAACTATCGATTTGTGGTTGAAACAAGGATTTCTCAGATACTGAAACAATGATAAAGACGTAAAGACTAAGGGCCTTTGTTGTATATTGGACTGGTCTTTCGCAGAGAGGGGTGCTGATGAATATCCATAACACTGACGTGCCTTTATCTATGACGGTTTTATCCGGATAGGCCTCATTCCTTCAGTTATCTGTGTAGCCACCTTTTTCACATTATTTTACGGTAAGCTGTGTGTATCTAGCACTGTGGTTGCTTACCTCATCCTGTTCATAGCATATTATCTCATAATTGGACAGAAGGAAGAGATTTTTAATTAAAAAACGTTCTGTAATTGTAGCTCAGCACCAGGAAGGATATTCTAGTAGGACAGTAGCAACAAAAGCTGGTCACCCAATCTGCGTTGGTGTATACATTGAGCAACTCAAGCAAACTGGTGTCATTGAAAGTATTTCGCGACCTGGAAGACCGTGAGTAACTTCATACAGGGAAGCGCAGTTCATATGTGTACAGAATAAACGTCAGAGGACTCATACTACACTTTAAATGCGCGAGAAAGTAAACAGTATGCAACCTACTTCAAATTCTAACAGTGCAACACCGTCTTCGTAAACAAGGTTTAAAGGTGTGCATAGCGGCCAAAAAAATCTTTATTACGCAAACGAAATAAGGCGAAAAGATTGCTATAGGCACAGCAACATAAAAACTGGAGTGTGAAGCAATGGTCCAAAGTGTAATTAAGAGATGAATCTAAGTTTGAGGTATTTACAAGTTTTCCTTGAATGTTTGAGCGTAGACTTCGTGGAGGATGTATGAAGAGTAGAGCGTGACACCAATGGCACAGTATGGTGGAGGGTGGGTCATGGTATGGGTGACAAAGTCTGAAATCTAGTGAGAATTTATGGACATTCAAGAAGGAAACTTATGACAGGAAACTGATCAACAATGCAGTTCCATCGGGCAAGAGACTTATTGGTCGTGGGTTTATTCTGCAGCAGGACAATGATCCCGAACATGACTCTAAATTGTGAGATGGCATGTCAATAGATAAGAGAGGTGTGGAGAATTGAAGAATGTGATTTGGCTAAGTCAGTTCCCTGACTTAAATCCCATTGAACTCTTGTGGTATGAATTCGACAGGGAGCTCGGGAAACCAAGGTCATTCGAAGTTGAAAATGTATAGAATAACTTCCACAGATGCACCGTAAGATCGACGCATAGTGATGAGCGATCGCTACTATGTCGTCAGGTACAAGTGGGAACCATCTGTCTGTTAGCAGCATGGTTACCATCACGTATGCCTCGGCCAGGCTACCAATGACACAGCAACACTACATCTACATCTACATCTACATGGTTACTCTGCAATTCACACATAAGTGCCTGGAAGAGGGTTCATCGAACCATTTTCATACTACTTCTCTATTATTCCACTCTCGAATGGCGCGTGGGAAAAAGGAATACCTAAATCTTTCCGTTCGAGCTCCGATTTCTCTTATTTTATTATGATGATCATTTCACCCTACGTAGGTGGGTGTCAACAAAATATTTTTGCATTCGGAAGAGAAAGTTGGTGATCGAAATTTCGTAAATAGATCTCGCCGCAAAGAAAATCGCCTTTGTTTCAGTGACTGACACCCAAACTCGTATATCATATCAGTGACACTCTCACCCCTATTACGCGAAAACATGAAACGAGCTGCCCTTCTTTGCACTCTTTCGATGTTCGATGTCCTACGTCAAACCCTTACCGTGCAGCAGTATTCCAGGAGAGGACCGACAAGTGTAATGTAGGCTGTCCCTTTAGTGGGTTTATCGCATCTTCTAAGCGTTCTGCCAACAAAGTGCAGTCTTTGTTTCGCCTTCCCCACAATATTATCTATGTGGTATTTCCAATTTAAGTTCCTCATAATCGTAATTCCTAGGTATTTAGTCGAATTGACAACCCTTAGATTTGTGCGAATTATCGTATACCCATAATTTATCGGATTTCTTTTAGTAGCCATGTGGATGACCTCGCACTTTTCTTTGTTTAGTGCCAATTGCCACTTTCCGCACCATGCAGAAATTCTCTCTAGATATTTTTGTAAATGGAATCGATCGTCTGATGATTTTACTAGACGGTAAACCACAGAATCATCTGCAAACAATTTATGGGGGCTGCTCAGATTATCATCTAGATCATTTATGTAAATCAGGAACAGCAGACGGCCTATGACACTACCTTGCGGAACGCCAGATATCACTCCTGTTCTACTCGATGATCTACCGTCCATCACTATGAACTGTGACCTCTCTGAGAGGAAATCACGAATCCAGTCACACAACTGAGACGATTCTCCGTATGCACGCAATTTGATTAATAGTCGCTTGTGAGGAACGGTATCAAAAGCCTTCTGGAAATCTAGGAATATGGAATCGATCTGAGATCCCTTGTCGACAACACTCATTACTTCATGTGAGTAAAGAGCTAGCTGTGTTGCACAATAACGATATTTTCTGAATCCGTGTTGGTTATGTATCAATAAGTCATTTTCTTCAAGGTGATTCATAATGTTCGAGTACAGTATATGCTCCAAAATCCTGCTGCAAATTGAGGTCAGTGATATGGGTCTGTAATTCAACGGTTGACTCCTATTTCCTTTCTTGAATGTTGGTGTGACCTGTGCTACTTTCCAGTCTGTAGGGAGAGACCTTTCGGCAAGTGAGTGGTTGTATATGACTGCTAAGAAAGGCGCTGAAAAGAACCTGATTGGTATACAATCTGGACCGGAAGACTTGCCTCCTTAAGCGATTTGAGTTGTTTAGCATCACCTAAGATATCTACTTTTGTGTCACTCATGGTAACAGCTGTTCTGATTTCTCCGGTGCCGTTAAAAGGTTCAGTGGGGAGTGGATAGGAGCTCTGTTGTCTTCAGTGATGAGAGCAGCTTCTGTCTTTGTGCGAGTGATGAACGTACTCGTGTATGGTGAAGATCTAGTGAACTGCCTACTGCACATGTCCCATCCCAGGCTTCATGATGTGGAGGGCCATCAGCTACAACTCGTGGTGACTTCGGGTCTTTCTGCAGGGTAAAATAATCAGTACCCACTACATTTCACAGGCTGCTATCCTCGCACTACTGTCATTTTTCGACAGAAAGGTAATTTGCTTTTTCACCAGGAAAGTGGACGTCTACATACGGCTGGCGTGACGCAACGTGTTCTTTGCAACACAGTTACTGACCTGGCCAGTAAGACCACCAGACCTCTCACCATCTGAACACGTTTGGGATATGATGAAGCGGAAACTTACTCGTTCTCCAGGGCCTGAACCTTCTAAATTGTAATAAAGGGCCCAAGATGTTTGGGACAGCCTGTCGCAGGATGCCATTCGGCATCTTTGGGATAGTTTTTATTTTGGTATACACTCCTGCACTGCTGCCGCAGTAGGGTCTACTGTGTATTGATGTGGCTGTTTGAGAACCCTTTACTGTCACATGTGTGTTTCATTTGGTCTTAATCTGTTGCTGTACACTCCTAAAGTGATGTACTACCTGTCAAATTATTTGTCTATGAAGTGAATTTGTCCTTCAAAGTGTTGCAATTTCTTTCGCATTGTAATCTCAAAAGAATTAACTGGGGAAGAGAAATGCGATTCCTATTATTCCCATTAACTGTACTTCAGAATCTAAGTACAAATTTAAAGTCCCACAAGTAGTACAGGGTGTTTATAAATGAATGTATGAACTTTAACGCTTTATAATATTTATTACATTAAATTTACAGTTATAAATGATATCTCAAATGAAAGAGCAACTCAAACAGTTGTGTTTGGCACCAGTGCGCATTGTTTCCGCCACAATCCCCTAGACAGCGATAGTAGCGAAGATGGCGACTAGTGAACAGAAAGCGTTTTGTGTTTTGCAGTTTTCAAAGACCGAATCTGTAGTTACTGCACAACTTGCGTTCCGGCTGAAGTTGGAGTGTGATCCTCCAAGTGATAATAACATTCGTAGATGGTATCATCAATTTGAAGATATGGGCTGCCTTTCTAAAGGGAAGAGCGCAGGACGACCAAGAGTTAGTGAAGAGACCGTTGAGTGAGTGAGAGAGTCGTTCACTCGTAGCCCAAAGAAATCAGTCCGGAAGGCTAGTCGTGAATTACAAGTTCCTGTGTCGACTGTTTGGAAAGTTTTAAGAAAACGCGTACAACTATGGCCTTACAGTTTACAGTTTTTACAGGGTTTAAGGCCAGCAGACCATGGATTATGTGCCAACTTCGCAAACGAAACGTTGTTTCATGACGATGAAGATTTTCTGATCATGTTGACTTCAGTGATGAATCGACCTTTTACCTTAGTAGACATGTTAACACTCACAATGTGCGCATATGGCGCTCAAACAATCCTCACGAGGTGGTACAAATGCAACGAGATTCCCCTAAAGTGACTGTTTTTTGTGCCGTATCCCGGCGGAAAGTTTATGGGACTTTCTTTTTTGGTGAAGCTACTGTAACTGGCACTTATTACCTTGATACATTAGAGCAATGGCTTTTCACTCAGTTGGAAGAAGATGAGCCAGAGAACTTCATTTTCCAGCAAGATGGTGCGCCACCTCACTGGCATAGCGAAGTACGCGATTGGTTGAACTTCACTGTACCAAAGCACTGGATAGGCCGCAATGGGCCCAATGACAGGGCTTGCTTTGCATGGCCTCCACGTTCACCCGACCTAACACCATACGATTTTTCCTTTGGGCTTCATCAAGGAGCGTGTGTACGTGCCTCCGCTACCAGTAGACCTCCCTGAATTAAGAAACCGGATTGAAGCAACTGTTGCTACAATCACGGAAGACACACTTATCAACGTTTGGGAAGAACTCGGCTATAGACTTGATGTGTGCCTTGTGACAAATGGTGCTCACATTCAACATTTATAAGATTCTTGGTAAAACTTTTTGAGTTCTACATCTACATCTACATCAATACTCCGCAAGCCAGCTGACGGTGTATGGCGGAGGGTACGTTGAGTACCTCTATCGGTTCTCCCTTCTATTCCAGTCTCGTATCGTTCGTGGAAAGAAGGAGTGTCCGCATGCCTCTGTGTGGGCTCTAATCTCTCTGATTTTATCCTCATGGTCTCTTCGCGAAATATACGTAGGAGGGAGCAATATACTGCTTGACTCCTCGGTGAAGGTATGTTCTCGTAACTTCAACAAAAGCCCGTACCGAGCTACTGAGCGTCTCTCCTGCAGAGTCTTCCACTGGAGTTTATCTATCATCTCCGTAACGCTTTCGCGATTACTAAATGATCCTGCAACAAAGCGCGCTGCTCTCCGTTGGATCTTCTCTATCTCTTCTATCAACCCTATCTGGTACGGATCCCACACTGCTGAGCAGTATTCAAGCAGTGGGCGAACAAGCGTACTGTATCCTACTTCCTTTGTTTTCGTATTGCATTTCCTTAGGATTCTTCCAATGAATCTCAGTCTGGCATCAGCTTTACCGACGATCAACTTTACATGATAATTCCATTTTAAATCACTCCTAATGCCTACTCCCAGATAATTAATAGAATTAACTGCTTCCAGTTGCTGACCTGCTATACTGTAGCTATGTTATCTGTACAAGTTCAGTTACGTTAAATAACTGATACGGAACTATAATAGAAATACAGGGTGTTTATAAATGAATATTGGGGTTTTAACGCTTTCATTTGACATATCATATACAACTGTAATCTTTCTTTCGCTTGTGCCATTGTCCCGCAGGTATGCAGGGTCAGCATGGTTAATTGGATTTGTCAATGTTAGCTTAAGGGGTGGCCGGATGCCCTTCCTGCCGCCACCCCGTACCCCCCAGGACGGAATTACTGTACCCCAACTATCTGTGATTAGTGTAAGCCATGGAATAATGCGAAAGTGTCCAGATGTCTACGAGCCATGTAACTGAGGCGGCACGTGGGGACCAGCCCGGTATTCACCTAGGGGGATGTGGAAAACCGCGTAAAAGCAACATCCAGGCTGGCCGGCACACCGACCGTCGTCGTTCATCCGCCGGGCGGATTCGATCCGGGGCCGGCGCGCCTATCCGAGTCCATGGAGCAGCGCATTAGCGCTCTCGGCTAACGTGGCGGTTTATCATTTATAACTGTAATGTAATAAATATTATAGAGCGTTAATACCCCGATATTCATTTATAAACACCCTGTATTTCTGTTATAGTAACGTAACTGAACTTGTCGTACAGATAACATAGTTTTGTTGGCGTAATAGGTTGTATGATATCGTACAGAGTGCAAAGGTGCTGTTAAACGGGCGCTGGCCACCAGAGACCGGAGGTGGGAGGAGGGGAGTTGGACCGGCCCTCACCCGGCACAGGGGGCAGTGGGGGAGGCGGCATCGATCACCGGCCTGCCGGCGCACCTCAGCCCCCGGCAGCACTCCGGAACTCGACGCGAGCGCTCGCCGCCCACTCACCGCAGCAGCCCTCCACTCAAACACTCGCATAACGCATCGTCATCTCCCCCGTTGGAGAGTCTCGTGGCTGCACGGTAATTCGTCAGCGCCCAACTACGCTGTTCCAAATGACCTGCAAGAGAACAGCAGCAACAGTACCACAGCATGGCCCAATACACAGCAATCAGTAGCAACAAAAATCGCGTTTATATTTTCGACAGTGCTACCAAAATGCCTTGGTAACGTCTGTTAAAGAGCTGTGGTGGATTGTTCCATATAAAACAGTTTAACAACCATTAAGAACACCCGATACTTCACTGAATGTTAAGTTTCGCTAACTACATATAATTGGCGTAAAAAACGAAATACAAAATTCAAATAACTCTCAGGTCAATCTTGTTACCAGTTTATCGAGTATTTAAGGTCCATTCAAGTCTTCCTTGCATACAGAGCTCAACACGTCACTCTTTCCGGAAAAAAATCGTATTTTTGTACTATTTCAGAAAAAGATGCAACGAACTGGCCCTTGTCAGAAAAGTGGACTACATCTACCTAAAATAATCTTCAATAGGCTGGTCGCCAGTAATTTCGACATAAAAATTACCTTCCTTTCAGGAATAATTACAACGAGCTTAACGTAACGACAACTTAGAACTGAGCTGCACTCTCACATGCCTGCTACGTTCTCAAGCTGTGGCATCAATAATTTTAACAATAGAAGAGGTGTTTCTTACTATAATAACAGGAAAAGACTTATCAGTAGAACTCTTCCCAGTGGGAGGGTTGCCGTTACTTAACGAGTCCAGAGCTTATGCAAACTGCCCTCTGTAGCTTTGGCTAGGCCCGAGACTTAATACTGGGGTGTTAATGCTTCAACAAGGTGGTTCAATTAACCCACCAAATTATAAAGGCAACGGATAACGCGTCTATAAAAGCCGCTACAGAAAGCACCTAAACAGAGATTGCTAAGGGGCATCTGATCTTTCAGTATTTGTTGATTAGATCAAACATGTGACTAGCTAATGGGATTCATTTGTCTCTCATCTCTTAGGGAAGATTAATTAATTTCTAATTTTCTGTACTGGGGCATTTGAGCTACTTGAAATTTGCCTATGGCTTTAAATTATTGATGACAGGTTTGAGGAAAAACTATTGGCAGTTCTATACTGATTGGAATTTATTGTCTAAATGATACCAAGACAATTGTTAACACATTAGTACTAAGCAAGAACCAAAGTCATACCACTGCAAGGGCATCAGCCCTATTTACTCTCAAAGAAGGTCTCTCTAACAAAATAAGCCTAGGGTTATAACGCGCAATTGTGGGAAGGGGGGGATGGAGTGCTGGCCTAGCTTCAGTGTAAGTACATATTCAACCCTACAGTCATGCCTAGACCCATATTTGCTTTGGTATTATTACTAAGTACTACAACTGAAACGCAGAGCAAGTCCAGCTATCGAGAACTCAAGTATACTGGTCAGTGCAAACAGGATGCACGATATGCTAACATGCGTTTCATAAGGATATAGCAAGTTGTCTGCCTGTATTTGGTTTGGCAATTCGGATTCATTTATGTGTTAAGACTACGCAGGTACACTATCACATTCCAGGACCCAGCACTCCCTATTAAACATAGCTGGCTTGATTGTAACCCGTAAACTGGAGCAGATAATTTTCAGACACATTTACTGTTCACACATAGATAAAATGTGGCACGCACGCACATTTACTAAGTAGCAAGTGGCTGGGAAATGATGCAACTATCAGGGCCATCAAAACTATACATAAAATCTGGGCTCTTTCAAATAAATAGTACCTTACTATGCATGTATCAGGGTAAACATCATTATAAAGCAAAATGTAAAGTGGCGGGAGAACGCTTATCTAGTACCACGTGGCGGTAAAGTTACGTGAATGTTAATGATAGCAGAATTATCCATAAAAAAGTCGGAAATCTCTCTAGTAAACGGTGTCGTTCACTGAAGGTTGCGTGGCAACCACCATTATTCTAAAGCATAAGTGGTTAAAGAAACTCAAGAACATCTACCTATTACCACGTGGTGCCAAAATCATACGAGTATTAATGCCGGCAAAATCGGAGCTCATTACCAGGTAAACAGTACTGTACTCCGCAAGTTACAGTAAACTTCATTCTTAGCAAGGCAAAATGTTTAAAGGGGAGGACACACGCACATCTACCAATTAACATTGGTCCCAGTTCGCACACGTGGCTAAGTTGGAGTAACTCAAAGAATGGAAAATTCACGAAATCTTGACACACCAGATTGTTCACGCTTGGGAGTTGGTGCTACCCTACGACCATTCATGCAGTGTTACAATCTCTGCCTAAAGCTTTCTGCTAGTTCACACACTCCCTCATTTATACCGTCCAGGCAGCACAAAGGAAAGGAAAATGGGAAATGTGGTACACAACAGAAAAAAATTCAATAAATAACACTGTTTAGTTCATTCTCTCTTTTTGGACACCAGCTGAGGTATTACCTGTAAGAGAAGAAACTCTTGCTAATAATTTCTGCGTGCTAGCTGTTTAATAAAACATTGGAACGGTACAACAAATTCCGTTTCAATGTGTGTGTGTGTGTGTGTGTGTGTGTGTGTGTGTGTGTGTGTGTGAGAGTGTACGGTGATAGGAAAATACTCTGAGGTGCAATACTCAAGGACGAACACAACTTTTGCATTATGTGTCACTGCCAAGTAACATAGCTAGATGAGACTTGGACCATACAACACTGTAGTACAGAACGTAACTGAAAGAAATACACAATGAGACTAACAGAAATGGCACTTCTGTTCAAAGACAGTAATTACACTGAAGTCATCCCAATCTTCCAGGCGTACTCCATGTCCCACCTCTCACCATATGAGGATAGGTAATACACACAGGAACGTCGTCGAACATAATCATTGTGGTGGTCCACGTGTTATGGTGTTGAGAGGTATAATGTTGCATCGGCTTACTGACCTCCAAATCTTTGAACATGGTATACTCAGCGATCAAAGTTACTGTGGCACTGTGCTCCTTCCTCATATGCATTTTGTCAGGGGTGCATTCAGCACTGACCTCATTTTTATGGATAACAATGCACGACCACATCTAACAACGCAGGTGGAGCAGCTCTCGTAATGAGAGGATATTCGGCGGATGGACTGGCCCTGCTCCTTCGCCCGACTTAAATCCCATCGAGCACTTGTGAGATGCGTTGGGGAGACGCATTGTGGCACGTACACATGCACAATCAATCATCCAGCAGTTGACAACCACGCTGGTAGAAGAACTGAACGCTGTAATACAAGTACTCCTTACCACCGGTATGGCCAGCATTGGAGTAGGCTGCAGACCATGCACTGCAGTCCGTTTTGATAATACACCCTATTATCAATCATATAAAACCTTTCTTAATATCCATCGTACATCACAGCGCCTTGAATGTGATAGCTGTTTCTCAGTAAAATTGTCGTTTCTGTTCATTACGTATTTCTTTCAGTTACTTTCTTTACTATACTGTAGCATTTCTTTCCATGAATTGAAATGTTGCTTCCATGTGGATCAGCAGCCTCAAAATATTTAATAAAAGAAAACTGTTTACTACGGACCATGTTATCTTTTATTAACTTTCTATGTACGATGGTTATTCGGAAAGTAAGGAACGAGCGGTAGCGAAAAGGAAACCACAGTGAAAATCCGATGAAGTTTTCCACAGGTCTGTTGGACAGTGACTCTAGTATTCCCGTCGATCGCGTTACGTCGTTCTTTTTAGTTCTGAGCACACAGGGGGCACATAAAGATACCTAGAACAACAGTGTCTGCCAAGTACGAGGGCCAGGTGAGAAATTTCGCTGAAGCTATGCAGCCAACATTACATAACTGTCGTTAGCTTCTTCTTCAAGACAATTCTCAGCCGCGTTCTACAGGGGAAATGAACATGCTCGTGCATCGTTTTCAGTTGGAAATATTTGATTACCCACAATACAGCCTATAATTGTCTCCCTCTGAGTTTCACCTCTGCTCACATGAACCGCTTGCTGTGAAGACAACACTTTGGCACAGACAACGAGCTGTAGGCCAGCGTAGAGAATTGGCGGAAAGCATTGGCGGCTGCCTTTGATAACGAGCTTATTGGAGAGTTGGTACAACGCTACGACAAACGTCTAAGTGAGATGGGCAACTAAGGGTATAAGTAGCTAACTGTTGCAAATAAAACAGTTTTGATTTTAACTATGGTTTCCATTTCGCAACCTATCGTACCTAACATTCCGGATAGCCCTCGTATGTTGCAAGCTTCATCGAGCTATGTTACGTGGCAGTGGCACATAATACCAAAGTTACATCCGTCCTCGCGTTTTGCACACCAACATAGATCCGTATTGCCCCTACTTAAGCGTAATCCATTTCGTAATGCAAAATTATAAAAGGGCAAATATTATAAAAATAGTATTAAATTGTCAATAGCACATCTTAAAAGTTTGTGTAAGGTATGCCCAACTGAAAAGGAGCTCCGACTGTAGCGGTGTTGTACAGTCGGTTCTGGTCCTCGAATGAGGGCTTGGGTATGCTGCTTCCCTACAACAAGAATGTGTACGCCATAAATTTAAATGTAACGTCCACAGCGACATCTCTGGTAGTGTTCTCTAGTCTGTAATCAATGCGCCTTTGCGCAGTGTATAGATAAACAGTGTGAGAGTTGAGTGTTTTGTTTTGTCGGTTGCATTTTAAAATGAGTGCAAAATATCTCAAGCGTCACGAGACAGTGTTCCTTGTAAATCATCTGTTTTGTTACCGCCTTTGTTTTTAATTTCACCTGACGTTTTTTTTTTTACTTTTCTATGTGCTGATCGATCAGCTGAAGTATTTGTGCTGTTACCCATAGTTTCTTAGCAATTACCTTCTTTGTACTTATGTTTTCCAACTTCTGTGATTGCCCTTTTTGGAGACGTCCACTCCTGTTCAACTATACTGCCTATTGAGCTATTCCTTATTGCTGTATCTATAGCCTTAGACAACTTCAAGCGTATCTTGTCATTCCTTAGTACTTCTGTATCCCACTACTTTACGCATTTCTTCTTTCTGACTAAACTCTTTAACTTCAGCCTGCTCTTCATCATTACTACATTGTGATCTGAGTCTATATTGGCCTCTGGGTACGCCTTAAAATCCAGTATCTGATTTCGGAATCCGTGTCTCATCATGATGTAGTCTAACTGAAATCTTCCCGTATCACCCGGCCTTTTCCGAGTATACCTCCGCCTCTTGTGATTTTGAACAGAGTATTCGCTGTTACTAGCTGAAATTTATTGCAGAACTCAATTACTTTTCTTCCTCTTTCATTCTTTCTCCCAAGCTCATATTCTCCTGTAACATTTTTTTCTACTCCTTCCCCTACAGTTGCATTCCTTAAACCCATGAATATCAGATTTTCATCTCCCTTTACGTACTGTGTTACCATTTCAGTATCCACATACGCTTTCCCTATCTCTTCATCTTCAGCTTGCGACGCCAGCATGTATATCTGAACTATTGACGTCGATGTTGGTGTGCTGTTGATTCTGATAAGAACAACCCGATCAATGAACTGTTCACAGTAACTCACTCTCTGCCCTATCTTCCTGTTCATAACGAATTCTATTCCCATGACACCATTATCTGCTGCTGTTGATATTACGCTGTACTCAACTGACCAGAAATCATTGTCCTCTTTCCATTTCACATCGCTGACCCCTACCATAATTAGATTGAGGCTTTGCATTTCTCTTTTCAGATTTTCTAGCTTCCCTGCCACGTTCAACCTTCTGATATTCCATGTCCCGACTCGTAGCACGTTATCATTTCGTTGGTTATTCAGTCTTTTTCTCATGGTCACCTGCCCCTTAGCAGTCCCCTCCCGGAGATTCGAATGAGGGGCCATTCCGGGATATTTTGTGAATGGAGAGATCATCATGACACTTTTCCAATTACAGACCACATGTCCTATGAATATACGTTATGTGTCTTTAATGCAGTGGTTTCCGTTGCCTTATGCATCCTCGTGTCGTTGATCATTGGTGATTCTTCCGCCTGTAGGGTCAGTTTCCCACCCCAAGGACAAGAGAATACTTTGTACCTCTGTCAGCTCCTGCCTCCTCTTTGACAAGGTCGTTGGTAGAATGAGGGTGACTTGTTATACCGGAAGTCTTCGGCCACCAGTGTTGATAATTAATCAAAATTTAAATGGTAGGGGTTTCGAACGCGGGACCGAGGACGGCCCCTACACCACGGGTTCAGTACTATACTACGTCAAATGTCTTAGTCGGAACGGCGATGATGTGGACAAGTAGCAGCAAAGTGTAGCTACATGTCACAAACAAAGCATTTTTGATTTTCACTGTTGTTTCCATTTCGTGACCGATCATACCTTGAAACAAAAATAGCCCTATTAGATCTGGCAAAGTAAAAAAATGGAACCAGTTGAAAGACAGGAGAGGGCATTAAAAGCTGAAAGAAGGAAGAGTACGGGCCGAATCTCTTTAATAATTGCCCTTTGATATAAATGACTGACTCAACTACTATGCGTAGAAAAGGAATGACCGTCAGAACAGAAGAGGACAAGGATATTAAAGAGGGATGAACCAGTATAAGATTTATCACAGTAAAATACATAATACGATATATGTTAGTATAGTGTAGACCATTCTTCCTTACGATTACTGTACGGAACATACATTCCCACCAGTGTAGATTTTGACAAAATCAACTGTTTGTGCTAAATTACGCGGAATATCCGTTAAATGTACGAGTCAAACCAAAATTTCTTGTTAATTTTCACTTCAGCTAAAAGCTGAGAATTGTTAGCAATTTTTGTACCGACATATTGTGGTAAATAGTGTTTTTCTACAGTTCTATTAGATCGTCGAACGACGTAGACGATTTCATTGCCAGTGAACAATCTGATGCTGCCGCTTATTTTACGCACAGTTTCCTCTACTGAACTGAGAATGAAGATTTACTGTGTTCGTGGGTGTGCGGATAAAGAAGATTCCAATCAAAATAAACAAATAATTAAACCTTTTCTAAGTCACTAGGTTGATAAAAAACTTTCTGAGCAGCTTTTATAATTTCCCTCCAATCCTGGACTTTCTAAAAATGTGATGAGAAACCCTTCCCAAAATATGTTCCTTGAGCAGATACTGAGAGTAGCTCTTGCCTCGTATTCGGTGCGGTTAATGTAAAATTGTGTTGAAAAATAGATCACAACAGAGAAATAAAAACGTTGCTTTGATTCATTCAATTTTTGAAAAGACTGAAAATGCCCAATTGAGACACACATACACTATGTGACCAAAAGTATCCGGACACCTCGCAAGAAGATACGTTTTACACATTAGGTGCATTGTGCTGCCACCTACCGCCCGGTACTCCACATCAGCGACCTCAGAGTAGTCATTAGACATCGTGAGAGAGCAGAATCGAGCGCTCCGCGGAACTCACGGACTTCGAACGTGGTCAGGTGATTGGCTGTCACTTGTGTCATACGTCTGTACGCGAGATTTCCACATCCCTAGGACCACTGTTTCCGATAGGGTAGTAAAGTGGAAACGTCAAGGGCCGACCTCGTCAGCTCACTAACAGAGATCGCCGTCAGCTGAAGAGGGTCGTAATGTGTAATAGGCAGACATCTATCCAGACCGTGACACAGGAATTCCAAACTGCATCAGGATCCACTGCAAGTACTATGACAGTTAACCGGGAAGTGAGAAAACTTGGATTTCATCGTCAAGCGGCTGCTCATAAGCCACACATCACGCCGGTAAATGCCAAACGACGCCTCGCATGGTGTAAGAGAATAAACATTGGACGATTGAACAGTGGAAAAACGTTGTGTGGACTGATGAATCACGGCACACAATGTGACGATCAGATGGCAGGGTGTGGGTATGGCGAATGCTCGGTGAACATAATGGGCCAGCGTGTGTAGTGCTAACAGTAAAATTCGGAGGCAGTATTGTTATGGTGTGGTCGTGTTTTTCATGGAGGGGGCTTGCACCCTTTGTTGTTTTGCATGGCACTCTCACAGCACAGGCCTACATAGATATTTTAAGCACCTTCTTGCTTCCCACTGATCAAGAATAGTTCGGGGATGGCGATTGTATCTTTCAACGTGATCGAGCACCTGTTCATAATGCACGGCCTGTGGCGGAGTGGTTACACATAAATAACTTCCCTGTAATGGACTGGCCTGCACAGAACCATGATCTCATTCCTATAGAACACCTTTGGGATGTTTTGGCACGCCGACTTCGTGCCAGGCGACACCAACCGACATCGATACCTCTGCTCAGTGCAGCACTCCGTGAACAATGGGGTGCCATTCCCCAAGAAACCTCCCAGCACCTGATTGAACGTATACCTGCGAGAGTGGAAGCTATCATCAATGGTAAGGGTGGGCCAACATCATATTGTATTCCAGCATTACCGATGGAAGGCGCCACGAACTTGCAAGTCATTTTCAACCAGGTTTCCGGATGCTTTTAGTCACATAGTGCGTACAAACACACACACACACACACACACACACACACACACACCATTAGTTTTAACCGCTTCCTCTCCACGACAGGTAAGAGCAGCTCTCAAACAATAATACTGCATTGCGATCTTATTACTGTTCAAGCAAAATTTTTTACTTCTTATTTTTCATTCATGAACAATAACAAATAAAAAAAATCAATAAAACTTGGGACTTCCTGTACAGTTAAGCAACAAAGAGGAGCAACACTCGATGCAGTTCTTTTGTCTTCAGTAGCAAGATCATGTGATTAGATAAGAAAAGCACGGTTTAACTGCCCCTTTTCATGTTTTTATCGATATTTCACAGTTTTAACCCTCATGTTTTCGAAGTTAGATACAATAATAAGCCTTATCACGCGCATTTGCTTTATCGGTTTAACTCGAGTGGGATTTAAATATGGCGTCACCACACACACCTTGATTCCCAACGAATGGCGTTAGTCGTGTTTTTCCCCTTCAGTATTCCATCAAGCAATAGAGGAGCAAAGCAGTTTTACTGGAGAAAATAGGTATTAGAGACAATCATAGACGTCACGTGTTCATGGCGGACACATCCGCATCACTGGAGAAGTAAGAACAGCAGATGTTCAAATGGTTCAAATCGCTCTGAGCACTATGAGACTTAACTTCTGAGGTCATCAGTCTCCTAGAACTTAGAACCACTTAAACATAACTAACCTAAGGACATCACACACATCCATCCCCGAGGCAGGATTCGAACCTGCGACCGTAGTGGTCGCGCGGTTCCAGACTGTAGCGCCACACCGGCCGGCAGCAGATGTACACACACTGATTTGTCAGAAGTCATTCGTTTCATGAGCTGCTAAACGTTATGTTGTGTGGTGATATGTGTTGAGTTTGCAGTGTATCGATGGTTGCAATCGTCTGCAGTGAAGCGAAAGACTGCTGGTGACTTTAAGTCCGACAATGCTTCTGAAAGCGAGCCTTCGCAGGCTACTACAAGTGGCCATGAAGAAAAGAAGAAAAAAATATGCAGGTGTTGTAGTGACTACCTTCGTTATGGATTTACTTACATAGGCAGTAAGGACAGCCAGCAGCCTCAGTGTGTCTTATGTTATGAAGCATTGAGCAACAAAAGCATGAAACCTGTTAATCTTCGAAGAGATTTGGAGAAGAAACTGAGGTTCACGTTGGTAAGTCGATAGAGCTTTTATAAATAAACTCAGGGAGATGAAACGCAGTAAGATTCTAATGTCAACGCCCTCGGTGCTTGGTAATACTAACGCAAAAGCTACTTCAGCGTCATATCATGTGTCGTTGCTAATTCCCAAATCTGCGACAATCCGCACGGTTGCGGAAAATGCAATCCTACCAGCTGCGAAAGTTATGTGTGGAATTATAGCAAGTGATGCAGCTGCTAAGGAAATATACTCAGTGCCCCTTGACAATATATATTTCAATGTGAAAGAACAATTAATTTCAACAATTCAAGATAGCTCCTTTTATTCTTTACAACTTGATGGAAGAACAGACATAAACGGAATATCAAAACTGTTTGTTTTCATGTGTTTTGAATGCAAAGGGTCACTTTGTGAAAGCTTTTGTTCTGTACGGAGATTCTTCCAACAATGGCAGAAGATGTATTTTGTTCACTCAATGAGTTCATGACAAACAACCTCTAGTACCAGAAGTGCGCTCATTGCTTCACACACAGCGAAACCTTAGCAGTGAGAAAAATGCTTGACGATTTGAAATGTGTTCAGGATGAAGTTACAAAAATTATTAATCTCATTAAATGACGTTTTCTAAATCCCGTCTTTTCACAATCTTATGTGAAGCTACTGCCAGTGAGGACACTCAACGTTTTAAAATGGGGCCGCACTGGTGATAAAAAACTGTCACTCTGCAAATTGCTATGTGGAATGTATGAAGTGGCAGTGTCGCATCGGTGTGACGCCAGGGCAGCTCGGTGCAGGGCAGAGTAAAAGCAGCTCACACGAACGACAAAAAGAGACTAGCTGGCCAGCAGCCCCTTTGTAGGAACTCTTGACGTTCGCTCACTATAACATGTTTCCCTTTTTCCTTTTAGATACATCCAAATTTTAAAGAATGGAACACATCTTCTCTTCCTTTCTTTCGCCATAGATTAACGACATTCACGGAATAGTAAATTGTGATTAGGAGCGATGGGTATGCCTACGATAT
Organism: Schistocerca americana; assembly: GCF_021461395.2. Lineage (NCBI taxonomy): Eukaryota > Metazoa > Arthropoda > Insecta > Orthoptera > Acrididae > Schistocerca > Schistocerca americana. The sequence continues at coordinate 256,879,550 of NC_060126.1, forward strand.
TTTAACGTTGTGAGTATATTTTAGGCGTTCCTTTATTAATTTTAATATCCACAAAACGTGGTGACACTGTACTTTGCTTTTTACCGTGTAGGTTGCACTTAATGATGCTGCTTTAGGCCGGAAAACCAGTTGTGTTTTAATAGATAATAATTTTACCAGCTGTTAACAAAGTTCTTCCTAACATCATACCTATAATTATGGTCTGAGGCGAGATTTCGTATGACATCAGGAGCATTATCGTGGTTATCTGACGCACCCTGACTGCAAATTTGCACGTCGGTCTGTTGCTTCGACCTGTTGTGCTGCCATTCATGAACAGCATTCCAGCGGATGTTTTCCAACAGGATACCGCTCGCCCACATACCGCTGTTTTCACCCAACATGCTGTACAGTGTATCGACGTGTTGCTCTGCCCTGCTCGAACGCCAGATATGTTTCCTATCGAGCACATATGGGACATCGTCGGACAACAACTGCAGTGTCGTTCAGAAATAGCATCAACCGTCTCTGTTCCGATTTAGCAGGTGCAACAGGCATGGCAACCCATCACACAAACTGATATCCGACACCTTTGCAACATAATGCATGCACGTTTGCATGCTTGCATTCAACATTCTGGAGGTTACATCGGTCTTTAATGTACCAATACTTTACATGTGCAATGGCGTATCTCGCGCTTGCATTAACCTGTGATCTTGCAGAGTTAAACAGTTAAATATGTAACCTAGACAAACATTCTCATAATTTCATTACGCCACAATAACTGTTTTTTGGTGCTGCGAAGTTTTGCGTCAGCGCAGTTAGTTTTAATGTTGCTGCTGTTGTGGTTTGATGCAGCTCTCCATGCTAATCTATCCTGTGCAAGCTTCTTCATCTCCCAGTACCTACTGCAACCTACATCCTTCTGAATCTGCTTAGTGTATTCATCTCTTGGTCTCCCTCTACGATTTTTACCCTCCACGCTGCCCTCCAATGCTAAATTTGTGATCCCTTGATGCCTCAGGACATGTCCTACCAACCGATCCCTTCTTCTGGTCAAGTTGTGCCACAACATCTCTTCTCACCAATCCCATTCAATACCTCCTCAGTAGTTACATGATCTACCCATCTAATCTTCAACATTCTTCTGCAGCACCACAGTTCGAAAGCTTCTATTCTCTTCTTGTCCAAACTATTTATTGTCCATGTTTCACTTCCATACATGGCTACGCTCCATACAAATACTTTCAGAAACGACTTCCTGACACTTAAATCTATACTCGATGTTAACAAATTTCTCTTCTTCAGAAATGCTTTCCTTGCCATTGCCAGTCTACATTTTATATCCTACTTCGACCATCATCAGTTATTTTGCTCCCCAAATAGCAAAACTCCTTTACTACTTTAAGTGTCTCATTTCCTAATCTAATTTCCTCAGCATCACACGACTTAATTCGACTACATTCCATTATCCTCGTTTTGCTTTTGCTGATGTTCATCTTATATCCTCCTTTCAAGACACTGTCCATTCCGTTCAACTGCTCTTCCAAGTCCTTTGCTGTCTCTGACAGAATTACAATGTCATCGGCAAACCTCAAAGTTTTTATTTCTTCTCCCTGGATTAGTTTTAATAGTGGATCTAAATTTGATTGTATAGATACCTGTGTCAGTAAATATAGAATCGTTATTTCTAATGTAAAAATATATTAAACGTTGATAACAGAAGATCAAACAATAATAAATATAGTGAGTTTAAACTGTGGGTAAAAGACAAAACTGTAAGAAAGAAATAAGTACTTGCAATCGACGCAGTTGTGTACAGTGAGGTCCCATCTATAGACATTTGTTACGTAATGCTGATGAACGGCCTGATTCAAAGATTTCCAGCAGATACTCAGTATAAGTGAAAGTAATTTCAAGCGAGTAACCAGACGAAAATTTCAGGCATTGACCACATGACTGCCGATGAGACACTACAGTCAGTCACAGCGTCAAGAGGCTAGCCGTGTCTGTTCGTATTGATTTCAAAGGAGACGACCACAAACTTAGCTACGGGTGAGCAAGTGAAATTAATCGGAAAAATCATGAATGTTCGGTTATCCACGAACAAAGTCACTTACAAAATTCTAGTTCGATCATTTTTTGAGTCGCAATGGGACCATTACCTGGGTCGTCCAACAGAAATGATAAAAAGATAGTTCCAATTTCCATCCTGGCTGTTATAAAGACGCTTTCATTTATACCACTATCAGATGATATCCTTTACTTGCCATTTTCAGTTTCGTGCTACTGAACTCGTAAATTTACACCGTCACTCTTCGTGATTGTATACAACTTGAAAATGACAGACAACCAAAAATCAGCTGATTGTGGTGTAAATGATTGTATAACAACCAGGGTGGAAAATAGAATACTCTTTCATTAAATTTTCGCTGTGGCACCTGAAATGAAAAAAAATTATAAAATAGATTAAAAACATTCAAATAACAACTGGACGTTTCGACGAAGGAACGCCCACTCACAGAGCAGCCCAACAGACTGCGGTGCAAGTGAAGTAGGAACGAAGTCGCGCACTGCAATTAGACTTGCTCGCATCGCAGACTGACCGCAGCTCACGTTACGAGACGAGTGGGTAAACTTACTTAGACATCCTACTTAATGACAATGACGACAAATTCCGGTTTTACAGAGTGCTGTCAAAGGTCTATCTGCTATCTCACCATCCACGAATAGAGTAGGCAATGGGGAAAACGATAGTAGTGATTTCGAATCCGGTACACACACAAGATGGTTTGCGGGCTCAAATTCGCATGTGGCTTCCATTTTGAGTTGACTTATGATCAGTGCCATGTCCTCAAAACTTTCAATCACCAAGCACTTAAAGTTTAACGGAAATATTATGCGACAACGTACGAGTAGGTGTGGTTCTTAAAGTTTTCCTGGCCTAGTGAGTATTCCATTACGTTTCAGGCTTGCAGCCGGATGACGTCGACATAGTGTCACGATATTTGAAATGACAGCCATTCAGCCCCTTTTAGGTGAACTTCACGTTGGCACGTGCGCAGAGCTTTCGGTGCAAACCGTCGTTCAGCGCCCTATGTCGAATGTTGCTCCACCTTCCAACACGTAATTCGGAACGCTGAGATTGCATGCACGCTCTCTGTCGAATCTGGAGTCTACAGAATATCACACCAACGCGGAAAATCCTTTTATAGTTCATAAAATGTGCTTGGACCGCGATCGGCACACTCGCCTTTCGCAGCCCCGTAAGTCAGCCACAGAGCATTGTATCTGCTCATGACATTCTCCGCATTATTGTACCACAATCTCGGCTACGGTGGGATCCTTCTGGGATTCAGTTATTAAGGTATCTGGCCAATACGTTTGCTGGAAGATTTTATTAAGCATGATAGTGACATTCAACTTGATATAACTGGCAACTAAGTGATTTCTCTCAGATCTTCAGAAAGACAAAATTTTACGCCTAATGACACTTACAGTGACAATTAATTTTATTATTTCAACGGCTGAATTCAGCTCCACAGGCCCACAGTTCGACAGAGGACGTGAATGCAATACCACTGTTGCTAATGCGGCTCTACGCCTGCGATGGAGCAATATTCGACAGAGAACGCTAAACTCGAAAGAGGGCAGCCATGCAGCGGAAACCCAAGTGCATTTGTCACCGCACCAATTTTCGGTAAAAAGTCAGCGACATATACCAGCAAAATTCAATGGAATACTCACCTGAAAATGTCTGAATGGTTGTCAGCCGAAATATCGCGGATAGGTGTCGAAATCATCCAGCTGCAATCCCGAAATCTCATGGAATGAGGTAGATGTCTAACGATTGATTCGTAGAGTTCACTTTGGGTTTTTACTTGTAGGCTTGGTTTGATCGTAACCGTTATAAATATCAACAGAAACTACAAATTATTGTTAACATTCAGAGTTTTCTGTTATTTCCACTGAGCACTTCAGAGGGTTACACCTCTATCATGACATGGGTTTATGTTAATTGACCAGGCTTGTATCTATTGCATGTACGACTTTTTGCTGACTAGAGCACTTTCTGCTAACATAAGATGAAAAACAAAAGACTCGATACTCAGTTAATCTTGGACGCCAGGTGATACCAGCAGATGGGCCAAGAGATCGATTGTTTGGATAGAAATTGAGGAGGTATTAGACTGAAAGACAATGGCAGAGGAAGCCTTCAGACTTAGATTCATCTGTGATGGTAAGGTGCTCAAAACGGTCATCAGGATGAGGTTGGATGTTACAACATTCTGTCTACCACTTCCCTCTGGCACCGTTTCAACTCAAGTCTAAATCAGTGTAACATCCAGTGAGTGGAGATTTTCGACAACCGAAAATCTCGTGACTGACGCCTCTCACTGACTTATAATTAGTTCTGATACCCTGTCGACTCGACATAAATGTAGCTGCTGTGTCATCTGGAAGACATGGGGCACAGTCATACATAGAAGAGTGCCGAGCTGCCCATCACTCAGGTGCCAATGAGTTAAGGCTGACTACCAGAGAGGGCGCCACATGGCTAGGACTGTTTTATGCTTCCGCCATATGTCGGTTAAATAGTTCCCAAGTGGACATTCATCCGCGAAACGCGGATGTAAGCCGACAAATAGCCACACTCAGACAGCATCACTAATTCAGCAGTACCTAACCGCCTAGATAGCTGCGTGCGTTGAAACGACCGCTTCCGGGACGAGAAGGCGGCGTGGCGGCACCGGTTCGATCGATGAGGGCCGGTGTGCTGGACGGATTGGATGTGGTTTTTCGGCTGTTTCCCACTAGTGAATAACGGGCTGGCACACAAGTCTCGTCTCAGATACGCAACCATTTGAAACAGTTTCTCACACTTGTACATGATATTTACTATACACGCGACAGGTGGAACACACTGATTCCGTCCTGTGTGTGAATAGGAGACTAATGACCTCAGACGTTTAGTCATCTTAAAGCGATCAGCAGCAGTACCTGAAGACAGCATCAAGGCCGTCTCCACAGTCATCGCCAAGACGAGCCAAAGTGAACATTCTACAGGAAATCATAGATGATCTTTGGATTCATGACTTGACCAAATTTAAAGACAGATCAATGTCAGTGAGCAATGGACTATTTCCAAGCATTACCTTCATATTACATTTAAGTTACATTAAGTTTCTGTTAATAAAGTATTGTAAATTGTTGGTAATCGCCGGCCGGAGTGTCCGAGCGGTTATAGGCGCTGAAGTCTGGAACCGCGCGACCGCTACGGTCGCAGGTTCGAGTCCTGCCTCGGGCATGGATGTATGTGATGTCATTAGGTTAGTTAAGATTTAACTAGTTCTAAGTTATAGGGAACTGATGACCTCAGAAATTTAGTCTCATAGTGCTCAGAGCCATTTTAACCATTTTTGTTGGTAATCGGTGTTGCTATTTTTTGCCATAGATGTTGTCTAACCCTATTTGGGCCCGTGACGAGGCTCTATACCTGCTGTGTGCAATCAAGCCACCTCATAGTGACACCTATACCTTCTGTGGTATGGGGTTCTCTTCTTGCCAAATTTATGTGTTGCATGCCAAGTGTATTTGGTGAATACAACAGGACGGTCTCCAGTCACCAGAGCCTCCACTTCCATGTTACTCGCAGTTCCTCATTGAGTGATGGGTGGACACTTTTTGCCACACCTTTCCCCCGCCGGAAATGCCCACGACACATCACAAGAATATCAATTGACAATGACTGTTTCGTGGTCAGTTCATTAAGAGTACTGAAAGTGTTGGCTCGGGAGTGAAGATTGGCGTCCTTCTCGTTGGGAAGACGTGCTCGCAGTACCTTTTTTCCGCCAGGAGGCAGTCAGTCTCTTTAGGAGGGCGAGCACCCCCCGGGACGAGAACTGAGCAGTTTCGCGGACGTGGGGCCACAGCCCGCTCTGTACTTTTGCTGGCTAGAGCCACTGTCTGTCCTCGCTGAGGGCAGAGACCACCATGCTACCACAGCCTTCCCAAAGGAATAATTTTATCATGACATTTTTGCCTTTTCTGGGCGGACATCAAAGGACGGGATGCCAGGACGCTACAGGAGCAGCGTGAGATAGTCTGTTCCTTTCACTCCAAAATTTTGGGGTAACCAACTGAATGCTAGCAAAAAGAGGCCGTCCAGTCGGTAGGACACAGCTACATGCCAGTACCAATCTCTTGCTCGTATATTTTTGACGCCTATAGTGATAAGTTTCTTGTGCGTTCTCCTGTTTTTCGTTCATCAGTTTGGCAACCGTACCAGACAGCGGCCAGGAGGTGAATAGTACAGAAACTTGCGTCTCTGCTCTCAACTACCCAACTTTCATAGACTCCCGGTCACTGTCTAGTGCTGAGAGATTCAACCTAGATGACTTTTGGGGAAAATTAAGTGTTGTAATTCCTGTAGGGCGATCCATATATTTAGCATCTCGCAAGTTACTTGTTCTGCCATGCAACTCTTATTGCGTATTTGATTTTTAGTTTTGGTGTCTTTTGCCTTGTTAACTTCGAATTCGCGAGCTGCCCACATGAGCAAATGTTGCAGCGTTTTCTCCATAGAATCTACCCCAGGCTCCCAACTCCCTCACCCAACAGTGATAACGCCATTTTATTTAATTTATATTGAGATTGTAGAGAAACTCGCTCTTTGTCTATTTTATGTAAATTACTGATATCTTAAAGAGCAAATAAAAATCTAAGCCACAACCTGATTTCCCAGAAACCTCGATCGGTAGAGGGGGTCAAAAAAGCGAACACATGTCTCGGCTTATCCGTAGATACTGGGCCGTTTTCAAGGTACTTCACGTGCCTTGTAGCACGCAACTAATTCAGCCGAAACGGTGGCTCAGCGGCAAGCGTCGTGGCTGCACTTCTGCGCCCTTTGTTGGAAGCCCAATTATTGTATTTATTTTATTTTGTTTTCATTTATCTACCCATGTCCGTAGAAAGTTACTACACAAATGTGTAAAACAATAAACGAATGAGAAAAATAAGAAATTCTTTGCAGTGAAATTCCTGATGCGTGAATTGTTAATAATATTGGTCGTGTTTTGTAATTGTGCCCGAGAAGGGGGTTCCGGTCAGCCAGCAAGTGTACCTGTTCATTCCTGCAACCTGCAACGAGGGTCTTCTATGCAACGGATCCTCACCTGCGCAGCTGGTTTTGTCCTCTTGAGGGAATCAGTAACGGAAACACCCTGTTTCCGAATTAGTTCTAAACGTGAACAGACAGCAATGGACCATTCACACATATATTACATAAGATGTGACACTTAAGAAAACTGTTTTACAATTAATACAGAGTATTGTGAAATTCCAGTTACTAACTTCTAAGGCTTGTAGAGGGGAGTGAGTGTACAATATTTTGAACAGGAACCCATGCCCGGTAACGTACCGTTTCCGTGCTACAGCGGTTTGAAAATATGTTCGGTAGGTGGGTATGCAGTAAGGATAGTAATGGTTTGGGGTGGTTACGTCGGATTGCTGATAACATTTGACATCCATCCTATCTCTCTGATCTGGTTCAGCCTCATTCGTGTGTCTGTGAGTGTTTGAGCAACATGGTTGAGTAAGCATTGGGAGAATACACCGACGTGATCCTTCTGAATCGGGAAGCTCACAGTAACAGAAGAGCTGCTCGTCGTCTTAATCCATTACATACCCTTTCCTCCTCAATTATGCAACGGCTTCCATAAACGATACCTTAACCGTCAGCATGCGTAACTGTGGTGCTCCAAGGAGACGCCGCACACCCTAGTTGGAAGAGGCCGTACTGCATCACATTGAAGGGAACCCGCCAACGAGTACACGGGTAATTCCTTTGGCTGTTAATGAGTAGAACTGTAAAGCAAATGATGTACTGGATCACGCCTAATCAATTACTTTAAAAATTGTCGCGTTAACCGACACGTTTTCAAATGGCTGTAGCAGGGAAACAATCCGTATCCGCACATGGTTTCCAGTTCAAAATATTATGTACTCACTCCCATCTACTGGTGCTAGAAGTTTGTAGAGGGAATTTCCGAACACCCTGTTTAAAGACATTGTATCCCCTAACTTAAAATTTGTGTAGCAACCGTCTAAAGACATGGGTACCTAAATGTGAGAGAAAAAATAAAATAAAAACAGCAATAGGATTTCGAAACCTGGATGCAAAAGTGTAAAGATGCAATCCTACCCACTGTGCCAGCGTAGAAGCTGAACTTATTGTGCGATAAAAGTTATCTAAATTGCACTGAAAACTTTGACCGAATGAAGTTTCCGGGATATCGGATTACGCACTTGCCGCGTTCCCCTTGTCAGAATTAACTAATATTTCAAGATTCGTTAATTGTCCTGCTAGTTTTCCATAGTCAGGCGAACCACATATAACAAATACAACCTGCTCTACAACTTTCTGTCCATTCTGTGAGGGTGTTTTCGTTGTGCACGCTGTTTGCTGATGATACAAGCATCATTATTAATTCAGTAAAAGAAAGTCCAATTGAAAATGATACAAATATGGTCTTTGGAAAAGTCATTAATTGGTTTTCTGCAAATGGGCTTGCTCTAAACTTTGAAGAAACACTGTACATCCAATTTTCTCCTGCAGAATGTACAATTCCTTCAATAAATATAACACATCAACAGAAGTCAGTAAACAGGGTAGAGCATACTAAGTTTTTGGGTGTACATATAGATGAGAATCTTAACTGGAAAATTAATATTTTGGATGTCCTAAAGCGACTAGGTTCAGCAACTTTTGCGATCAGAATAATTGTCAAATTTGAGGACATAGAAATCAGTAAGCTATCATACTTTGAATACTTTCACTCTCTGATGTCATACGGAATAATATTTTGAGGTAACTCAACATTTAGACAAACAGTATTCACTGCTCAGAAGAAAGTGGTTAGAATGATGTGTGGGGTTCATAGTTGCACTCTTTGTAGGCACCTTTTTAAAAGATTGGGAATTCTTACAACAGCCTCACAATACATCTACTCATTAATGAAATTTGTTCTCAACAACACGGACCAGTGTAAAAACAACAGTGACATTCATGATTATAATACCAGTAAAAAGAAAGAGTTGCACTATCCTTTGCTCAACCTATCTTTGGCACAGAAAGGGGTAAAATATGCCGCTATAAAAATGTTCGACAAATTACCGAACGAAAAAAGTGTCTGACAAACAGCAGCAATAGCTTAAAAAATAAATTGAAATCGTACCTCCTTGACAACTCCTTCTATACCATAGATGAATTCTTGAATAGGATAACTAAATCTATAAGTATAGTATATGCATTTTGTGACATTTAAGGAAATGGGGTAAATAACAGAAATATTAATCTTTAACTCTGTATTGTAATATATATATATATATATATATATATATATATAAATCACGGAATAATGTAGATAGAGAGGTACAAATTGACACACATGCTTGGAATGACATGGGGTTTTATCACAACCAAAAAAATACAAAAGGTCAATAAATTTCCGACAGATGGCGTTTCATCTGATCAGAATACCAATAATTAGCATAACAAACTAAGACAAAGTAAAGATGATGTTCTTTACAGGAAATGCTCAATATGTCCACCATCATTCCTCAACAATAGCTGTAGTCGAGGAATAATGTTGTGAACAGCACTGTAAAGCATGTCCGAAGTTATGGTGAGGCATTGGCGTCGGATGTTGTCTTTCAGCATCTCTAGAGATGTCGGTCGATCACGGTACACTTGCGACTTCAGGTAACCCCAAAGCCAATAATCGCACGGACTGAGGTCTGGGGACCTGGGAGGCCAATCATGACGAAAGTGGCGGCTGAGCACACGATCATCACCAAACGACGCGCGCAAGAGATCTTTCACACGTCTAACAATATGGGGTGGAGCGCCATCCTGCATAAGCATCATACGTTCCAGCAGGTGTTTATCAACCAGGCTAGGGATGATGCGATTCTGTAACATATCGGCGTACCTCTCACCCGTCACGGTAGCAGTTACAAAACCCGAATCACGCATTTCCTCGAAGAAAGAAGGCCCGATAACGGTAGATGTGGTAAATCCAACCATACCGTGACTTTGTCGTCGTTCAATGGAGTTTCCACGACAGTTCTATGATTTTCGGTAGCCTAAATTCTGCAGTTGTGGGCGTTGACAGACCCTCGGAGCGTGAAATGAAATTCGTCGGTCCACAACACGTTACTCAACCAATCGTCAAATTCCGCCATCTTTTGAAACGCCCACACCGCAAATGCCCTCCGCTTCACTAAATTGCCAGGTTATAGTTCATGATGCCGATGGATTTTGTACGGATAGCATCGGACGATACGCCTAAGTACCAACCAAACAGTAGCGTATGAAATACCGGTGCGACGTGCGACTGCACTAGCGCTGACTTCCCCGTGCATAGATGAACCCGCTACAGTCTCCATTTCTTCCTGAACTGTCTCAGCAGCATAACGCCTTGTGCTCGATCAGCCGCTAGGGGATCTATCGTCTAAACAACCCGTGGCTTCGAACATCGAAATCATTCTCGCCACAGCTGCATTTTTCAACGGACCTTTACCCGTTCGAATCCCCTTCCTATGGCGATAGGATCGTAACGCTGAACTAGCACATTCCCCATTCTGATATTACAGCTTCACTAAAAGCGCCTTTTCAGGTAACGTCAACATGCTGCGACAGCTGGCGCAACTGATTCTCTCCCTTTTTTTTTTTCCTTTATTGTAATTTTAATCACCTATACAGGCGGGCTGGCAGCAGCACATTACGCTGCTCTTCAGCCTTAAGTGGAACAATAACATGACAGAGGTGATACAGACAATACAAAAAACGGCGGGCAAAAAATGGAGATACAAAAAAAAAACAATAAACATGAAGCTGTTCATGTTGGACGATAAAAACACTAACACTTGTGGACACGGCGCACAAAACACGGAGAACGGCGAAGGCACATGTGAACAGTGGAGTCGTAACTGCACGAAACACAAAACGAAGCACGCACACGAGATACTGATGTCGATGATCTCCTGCGCGCGAATGTTCACTATGCGTGTGCGAGTCCGGGGACCTGCCAAGAGAGGAGGAGGTGGAAGGGGAGTGGGAGAGCGAGAGGGGAGAGCAGAGATGCCACGGGCAGGGGAGAAAGGGGGGGGGGAGGAAGGGGGAGGGGAAACCCGGGGGAAGAGGGGTGGAGGGAGGGGACGTGGGAAAAGGAAAGAGAAGGGAAGGGAAGAGAAGGGAGGGAGGGTTCCCAAAGGAAAGGACACCGGAAGTGGGGGGGTGGGGCAGGGTCAAAGTTGATAGGAGGGGTAGATGGAGGGGAGGAGGGCATCATCAGGGAGGGGGAGCTGGCGGTAGCCACCTTGGGAGAGGGTAAGGAGGGTGGAGAGATGGAGACCGGGTGGGACGTGCGAATACAGGCGCGGCAGCGGGCGGGGGTGGGAGAGGATCGGGGAGACGAGCGGGTGAGGAGGATCGAGTTTGTGGGAGGTGTACAGGATCCGTATCCTTTCAAGGAAAAGGAGGAGGTCGGGGAAGGGGATGAGATTGTACAGGATCCGCGTGGGGGAGGGGAGACGGATGCGATAGGCGAGGCGGAGAGCATGACGTTCAAGGATTTGGAGGGATTTATAATAGGTAGGGGGGGCGGAGATCCAAGCCAGATGGGCATAACAAAGGATAGGGCGGATGAGGGACTTATAGGTGTGGAGGATGGTGGAGGGGTCCAGACCCCACGTACGGCCAGAGAGGAGCTTGAGGAGACTGAGGCGGGAGCGTGCCTTGGCTTGGATTGTCCGGAGGTGGAGAGTCCAGGAGAGGCGACAGTCGAGGGTGACGCCAAGGTACTTAAGGGTGGGAGTGAGGGCGATAGGACGGCCATAGATGGTGAGATAGAAATCAAGGAGGCGGAAGGAAGGGGTGGTTTTGCCTACAATGATCGCCTGGGTTTTGGAGGGATTGACCTTGAGCAACCACTGGTTGCACCAAGCGGTGAACCGGTCAAGATGGGATTGGAGAAGGTGTTGGGAGTGCTGTAGGGTGGGGGCAAGGGCAAGGAAGGCGGTGTCATCGGCAAACTGGAGAAGGTGGACGGGGGCTGACGGCGGCGGCATGTCCGCCGTGTACAAAAGGTACAGAAGGGGGGAGAGGACGGAGCCTTGGGGCACACCGGCAGAGGGGAGAAAGGTGTAGGAATCTGTGTTATGGATGGTGACATAGGAAGGACGGCGGGAGAGAAAGGAGCCGATCAGACGGACGTAGTTAATGGGAAGGGCGAAGGTCATATGCACGTTCGAGGTCCAGGGAGAGGAAGATTGCGGAGCGACGGGAATTAAGCTGTTCGAAAAGGAGATGAGTGAGGTGAAGGAGAAGGTCGTCGGAAGAGAAGGACGGCCGAAAGCCACACTGGGTAACGGGAAGGAGGCGGTGCTGGCGGAGATGCTGGTGGAGGCGTCGGGTGAGGATAGATTCCAGGACCTTGCTGAAGACCGAGGTAAGGCTGATGGGACGGTAGGAGGAGACGGCGGACGGCGGTTTGCCAGGTTTAAGGAACATGAGGATACGGGGGGTTTTCCACAGGTCGGGGTAGTAACCGGTGGACAGGACTACATTGTAGAGCCTGGCCAGGGTGGAGAGGAAAGAGACAGGAGCTTCACGAAGGTGACGGTAGGTGACACGATCGTGACCAGGAGCAGTGTTGCGTTTTGTGCGGAGTGTAGCAATGAGAACCTGTGTAGTGATAGGGGCATTGAGTTCCGTGTGTGCAATGTTGTCTAAGTACTGGAAACCAGGAGCGAGGGGAGGGACGGAGGTGTCAGTTCGATCGCGGACATCCGGGAAGAGGGAGTAATCGAACTGGGGATCATCGGGGATGGAAAATACATCGGAGAGGTAGGAGGCAAAGTGATTGGCCTTACTAAGGGTGTCAGGGAAAGGGTGATCATCATGGAGAAGAGGATAGTAGGGGGAGGGTTTAGTTCTGGTAAGGCGACGGAAGGCCGACCAGAACTTGGACGAGTTGATTGGTAGGGTAGCATTTAAACGGGTGCATGTCTGTCGCCAGTCCCGGCGTTTCTTAGCCGCGAGCAAATTACGAATGCGTCGCTGGAGTTGCCGGTGGCGTCGTAGTGTGTCCAGGTCACGCTTGCGGAGGAAGGCACGGTAGAGACGACGGGATTCACGGAGGAGGAGAACGGCCTGTGGGGGTAAGGTAGGACGGTGGGGGTGGATGGCCACAGTAGGGACGTGGGTCTCCACGGCCTCAGACAAGGTCTGCTGGAGAAAGGAGGCGGCATGGGTGACATCGTCAGGGTGGTGGTAGGTGAAGGGGTGGCTATCGACCTGGGTGAAAAGGGTATCCCGGTAGGCATTCCAGTCGGCACGGGAATAGTCGTGGACATACTTAGGGGGAGGGTCAGTACGAGGGTCGGGGCGAGGGCGACGACCGTCTGAAACGGTGAGGAGGACAGGGAGATGGTCGCTACCAATAGGCTCCAGGACATCCACCGTTATGCGGCCAAGGAGGTTGGGGGAGGAGAGGATAACATCAGGAGTGGAGTTGGATTCGGGACGGATGTGCTGGGGGATGGGGATGAGGTCGTCTTGAAGGGAGGAGAGGAACCGATGCCACCGCCGTAACTGGGCGGCGATTCTCTCCCTCATTACAACTCCTTTTATACACGATTGTCATGCGCTGTCACTGACGTTTTGCTGTCCAGTGCCATCTGTCGGACATTTTGTGAACTTTTTTTGTTCTAATAAAACCCAATGTCATTTCAAGCATGTGTGTTCATTTTTACCTCTCTGTCTACATTATTCCGTGGTTTATTGAGTTTTCAGATTTGTACTGACTCTTTGATGACCCGGTATATATATATATATATATATATATATATATATATATATATATATATATATATATTAAAAAGTTTTGTTTCATATGTGAGTTTCTGGTGCACTTGACACGTTCCACATCATAATGGCTACCGTACCGTGCGATTGATCAGTGGAACACGCAACCAACTAACTAACTAACTGTGACCAAACACGCCATGCCACTGTTTGAATTTAAAAAGAGACACCACCGAGTTTCAACCTTACGACATCCCCACCGGCCAGCTGTAAACGCTTCCAGAAAGCGAATGACTTGCAGCGCAGCACCGAGTTGGGCACCGGCGGATGACGGGTACATCGACCCAGGCAGAGGCAATTACTGCCTCCAGCGAGGCGGGCCGCGGCCTCAGTCCGCGAGTCATTAGCGGGACAAAGCCTCCGCTCCAATCCACGGGCGCGACGTCCGCGCCACTCCAGTTCTCTTCCAATTACATCCCGCTTCCGCCGAGGCGCAGCTTCGTTAAGGCCACGCTCGTGTGGCAATTACCAAACACGTCCTCCTCTTGGTTCTTCCCACTTTGATACGTATTGGCGAGCAGTGAAATTGTAGATTATTGCTTATCGCTCTGGACCTTATCCCTGAGCTTAATTGCAAAACGAATATTGAATGCTCTCTGTTTGTTAGCTTGTTTTCCCTGTTGCTGCCTGAAGTCAGGTTCAAGAACCAACTCAGATCGAGCAGCGATTCACCGTGATTCAATGCCTGACAAAAAAGGTGAAGCACTTAGATGTCACGGTCGGGTGTCAGTGCAACTTCGTGCACGTACACACCATGGACGAGTATGTAAATGATTATTAGAGTTGACAAATAGAATGGCTACAGAATGTATTGCTGTCGGAGGCTTTTAATGCTGTTGCAAACATAATAGGGTAGACACGGTGATTCCGTGATGATGTTACAAACTTTCACGGATGATGCATAAGGGCATATGTATCAGTTTGAGGTAAGAGAGCCTGGTGCGGGAAAGATCCGAGTCGAAAGTTGTAAGTGAAAATCGTCCTGACACCTCTGAGAATGGAATACATGTACCGGTATCGTTGTTTCTGTGACTGTACAATGGCCGACATTCAGACGTGGTAGGATTGAACACAGTAAGAAAAAATCGACAAGTGAATATGAACTCCAAAATACGTGCCTTCAGAGTTACGAGCACTTGTTCAGTTTCCATACTATGAACCACACATATTCAGATGGGAGCTCTTTGTTCTCGATAGTTCTGAAGGAGGTAGTGGACCACTGGTATACGGGGCTGCTTCCGCTTCAAGCGACGAGCCGAAAGGTTCTTGTTTATCTCACTTGCGTCAGGTTATCCTCGTTAGTGTTGTTCTGTTTGTCGAGTGAGTCGTAGTGCCACTGCTCCGCCTGACTGTTTGTTTACTTGCTGCGGCGTCGGCCGCTCCGCTATGGCTACCATGGTTTCAACACGTATTCCACAAAAAGATAGTGTGAGCTTTACCGCCGATTTAAAAAAAAAACACCACACGTGCAGCCCGGGTCTCTGGAAATCCACTACTGGCTTGTCGGTACAACTCATGTGAACTCTGATCAGATCCACACCGCTTATTTTGACGCAGACAAACACATATTTTGCCGGCCGAAGTGGCCGAGCGGTTCTAGGCGCTACTGTCTGGAACCGCGCGACCGCTACGCTCGTAGGTTCGAATCCTGCCTCGGGAATGGATGTGTGTGGTGTCCTTAGGTTAGTCAGGTTTAAGTAGTTCTAAGTTCTAGGGGACTGATGACCTCAGCAGTTAAGTCCCATAGTGTTCAGAGCCATTTGAACCATTTGAATACGTGTTTTATCTGAAATTTATGGATTTCCTTCACGTTGGAAGATTACTGTCGTGACATGGTTCTCATGTCCGTTCCAGCATCACCATAATTCCATTAGTATGGTGTCACTCGCAGATGCCGAAACTGATTGTATCAATGTTCGAGTGTTCAACCTCTCGCCGGAGGTAGATGATAAAGGACATATCGACTCCTTATGCTAACGTCAAAAACATCCGTGGTGAACGCTGGTCTACTAAACACAGAATTAATTCCGTGGAAATGTATATGAAACGCAATATTCCAGCACATTAACAAGTGTGTGGTTACCGAGCTCTTGTCATGTATACTGGTCAAGAGGGAACCTTTCTCCTTTGTAATGAAAGTGGAAACGTTGGATCTAATTTCCCACGGAGGGTGTTTGTATTACAGCCCTCATTAGTGCAATGTCACAATTTAACGGTTGCTGATCTTGTTGCTTCCACTCTCGAAGTCGGACCTACTTCTGCTTCGGATCATAATGACCAAATAGACAGTTCTGATAGTCGTGTAAATGAATTTCCGACAGGATTAGAAACCTATTGCGAGCCGTGTGGGAGCGTACTCTCCGGTTCACTGGGAAGTAGTCTTCCACCCTTGATCGCTGGACGAAGTTGGCAAAACCGAGGCTCAGGCAAGCTTTGACAATATTTTGTGCTGCCAAAGCGTGGGACTTTCGGAGTACTTGGAAATTTTACTACTCCGTCCTAGGTGAACTTTATGATGCTGCCGATCACGCCCCTCTGCTAACTGCGTGTAAAGTTAGGCGTGTAAAGGCGAAATCGTTCTGCTAGAAGAGGATATATATGCAAGGTTTGAAACTGTGATCATGGGTTCATTGGTGACGGAAGAAGTGACTTTCTCATATCATTTGCTTCGGCATCAAACCCATGGCCGGCCCGGTTGTATTCGCTCTCTCGTGACATGTTATGGACGTATCGTAACGGCACAAGCTAATATATTGCGTGTCTCACACCAGTACTATGTCAACGTCTACGATATCGATGCGTCCATTGGTACCTTTTACAACCCACTAGTCAGCACCTTGGATATGACAAAATCACCCGTAAATAATGAAAGACTCTTAGCTGCTTTTCAGCCTGAAGAAGGTTATAAGTTTAATGTGGGATCGCCTTTTCAAGAGTCACCGGGTCTGGTTGGACTTACCAAGAGATTTTACGTGGGTTTTTGCTGCCTTTACGTCCCTTTTGAATGGAGTGTTACAGGGGAGAGTAGTGCCGTTCAAAAAATGTTCAAATGTGTGTGAAATCTTATGGGACTTAACTGCTAAGGTCATCAGTCCCTAAGCTTACACACTACTTAACCTAAATTATCCTAAGAACAAACACACACAGCCATACCCGAGGGAGAACTCGAACCTCCACCGGGACCAGCCGCACAGTCCATGACTGCAGCCCCCCAGACCGCTCGGCTAATCCCGCGCGGCGAGTAGTGCCGACCTTGTTCAAAGGGAAGATAGTTTTAAATATCGAAACGCCCTGGATTGGCTACCCTGATACATTTAACCCAGTTACTTTGTTAAGACTGTGGCGAGGGCAGTTAATAGTAGGGTGTCGGCTCTGATTGAGGCGATTGTTGCAAAACATCAAAGCTGCGTACCTGGTCGTACCATTCTTATCCCTTTAGTCGAGTGCCATGATGTGGTTTTGGTCGCAGCTGTAACGTCCGTCCCTTGTGCCCTTGCTTTTCTAGACTTTGATAAAGCAATTGATCGTGTTAATCACGATTTTCGGATACTGGGGGCAGTTGGCTTTACTGCTGACACATGGCGAGTGCTCTCAAATCTGTTTACCGCTATTTCAGCTACGGTGGTTTTTAAAGGCCAACTGACGCCCTCAATAAGTATCTGTCGCGGAGTGTATCGGGGAAGTCCACTGTTTGTGTTGTCTCTGGAGCCCCTACTCCGGATGCTGGCATCCCAGCTGAAAGGTAGGACCCTTTCCGGAGAGAACTATAGCTGTTCGTGTATACGCGGATGGCGTGATGGTTTTACTCCGCAACCCTGAGGATATACCTTCACTGAAAGCTGTAACCGATGATTATTGTCCGAGTTCAGGGCACTGGTAAATGCAGGCTTCTACTTTTTAGAGATATTGATGACGAGGTTGTTCCATGGGTTACTGCAGTGCATCGACATACGTCTCTCGATATCATCATTGATCGTCTTCCATTCAAATGGCAACACTCAACTTGTAGTGTCTTTTACGGTCAAAATTCAGGAAGCGATACTAGAACATGGAAGGCGCTCTTTTACTCTGCTAAACGAAGTCCGAATACTATATACACTCCTGGAAACGGAAAAAAGAACACATTGACACCGGTGTGTCAGACCCACCATACTTGCTCCGGACACTGCGAGAGGGCTGTACAAGCAATGATCACACGCACGGCACAGCGGACACACCAGGAACCGCGGTGTTGGCCGTCGAATGGCGCTAGCTGCGCAGCATTTGTGCACCGCCGCCGTCAGTGTCAGCCAGTTTGCCGTGGCATACGGAGCTCCATCGCAGTCTTTAACACTGGTAGCATGCCGCGACAGCGTGGACGTGAACCGTATGTGCAGTTGACGGACTTTGAGCGAGGGCGTATAGTGGGCATGCGGGAGGCCGGGTGGACGTACCGCCGAATTGCTCAACACGTGGGGCGTGAGGTCTCCACAGTACATCGATGTTGTCGCCAGTGGTCGGCGGAAGGTGCACGTGCCCGTCGACCTGGGACCGGACCGCAGCGACGCACGGATGCACGCCAAGACCGTAGGATCCTACGCAGTCCCGTAGGGGACCGCACCGCCACTTCCCAGCAAATTAGGGACACTGTTGCTCCTGGGGTATCGGCGAGGACCATTCGCAACCGTCTCCATGAAGCTGGGCTACGGTCCCGCACACCGTTAGGCCGTCTTCCGCTCACGCCCCAACATCGTGCAGCCCGCCTCCAGTGGTGTCGCGACAGGCGTGAATGGAGGGACGAATGGAGACGTGTCGTCTTCAGCGATGAGAGTCGCTTCTGCCCTGGTGCCAATGATGGTCGTATGCGTGTTTGGCGCCGTGCAGGTGAGCGCCACAATCAGGACTGCATACGACCGAGGCACACAGGGCCAACACCCGGCATCATGGTGTGGGGAGCGATCTCCTACACTGGCCGTACACCACTGGTGATCGTCGAGGGGACACTGAATAGTGCACGGTACATCCAAACCATCATCGAACCCATCGTTCTACCATTCCTAGACCGGCAAGGGAACTTGCTGTTCCAACAGGACAATGCACGTCCGCATGTATCCCGTGCCACCCAACGTGCTCTAGAAGGTGTAAGTCAGCTACCCTGGCCAGCAAGATCTCCGGATCTGTCCCCCATTGAGCATGTTTGGGACTGGATGAAGCGTCGTCTCACGCAGTCTGCACGTCCAGCACGAACGCTGGTCCAACTGAGGCGCCAGGTGGAAATGGCATGGCAAGCCGTTCCACAGGACTACATCCAGCATCTCTACGATCGTCTCCATGGGAGAATAGCAGCCTGCATTGCTGCGAAAGGTGGATATACACTGTACTAGTGCCGACATTGTGCATGCTCTGTTGCCTGTGTCTATGTGCCTATGGTACTGTCAGTGTGATCATGTGTTGTATCTGACCCCAGGAATGTGTCAATAAAGTTTCCCCTTCCTGGGACAATGAATTCACGGTGTTCTTATTTCAATTTCCAGGAGTGTATATAGGGTGTCCCAGCTATCTTGTCCACCCAAAATATCTCTGGAACAATAACAGCCATTGGAAAACGACTTTCACCGGTATCAATGTAGGGCTGGGGCCCATGAATGTCCTTATTTGGAAACACTCTAAAACGAAAGCATATGTGTTTTTTAACACAAACTTATGTTTTTTTAAATGGACCTCCTGTATTTTTTCTTCAGCAATCCATAGCATGACAAAGCACATACACAATGGCGTTGATTGCATCGCAATATTCCCATTACATCCCGAGATATTGAGACGCGAATTTGACGCTTGAAACACCCGACATGCGCTGCTAGCGCACGTCCTGAGGCTCAGGCGTGAACCCCATGCTGCCCGTAATCGCGATGTGATTGATATGCGTAATCACACCACCATACTTATCAAGAGGTCCAAAACGAATAATACGGTCTGCTGCCATCAACTCTCATAAGCACATAATGGTTTCCCTCTTGCACGTTTTACGTATCTACGTACACAGTATGAACCAGTACCGATCGGTGTACACCCGTCAGGTTGTCTTATTTATCCTGCACACCCAAAATAAGGTTTATCTAATGCGTTATATGACCCATTGTGCCTGTCGCGCAGGGCCTGGCTCTACCTAGTCAAGTGTCCAACGTAGTTCCCACTACTGCCACAGTTACCACTTCGCCTTGTTTATGATTTGCGACCCATGCAAACTCCTGTACTCCACCATCCTCCGAGCATCCCATTTGTTGTTGCTTTGGCGTGCAGTACACCGCTTGCCAGTGTAGTCGTGCATCAGAGTAATCTAGTGACGGCACGGAGGTAGTACACATTGTGAATAAACGTTGTGTTGTGGAACTTATACTGTACGGTATAACGTACACACGTGGAGATATGGTAGAAATGCTGCTGATCTATGGAGAATGTACGTTGATGGGAAATACGTTATGAGATTGCTTGTTTGTTGATAGTACTGTTAGCGAACATTATGATTATTAAGTTAATCTGTCTGTTTTCTACCCTACTCTACATACCTGTAGTGTACCCTGTTGTAGGTGGACGAAATGCTGTTCAGACAGAACGACTGTACAGAAGACGATTCCCTGACAAGCCATCGCCTTCGCGCCGGATGTTTCGTCGTCTCACATCTCGTCTACGTGAAACGGGAAGCTTAAATCCAAGACCTCGACATCGTCCTAGAACACGCACAGATGAACGTGCTGAAGTTGCTGTGCTCGCTACCATAGCTGTGAATCCTCAAATCAGCACACGTCAAATTGAACGTGAAGTTGGTGTGTCGAAATCAAGTGCACAGCGTATTCTTAAACGTCATAAATTTCATCCTTACCATGTTCATTTACACCAGGATCTTTATGGAAATTACTTCCGCAATAGGGTAACATTTTGTCGGTGGGCTCAGCAAAAACTTCTGACTAATCCAAATTTTCTTGCAGATGTTCTCTTTACCGACGAGGCATCATTCTCCAACAAAGGAATTGTCAATATGAGGAATATGCATTATTGATCCGCAGACAATCCAAATGGCGTAGAGCATCAACGTCCGTGGAAAGTTAATGTTTGGTGTGGGATTATTGGAGATAACATTATCAGACCTTTCTTTATAAATGGCATCCAAAATGGCAGTCACAATCTTCCTGTTCTCTTGGACACCGTACCTCTGAACCGGAGAATGGTCATGTGGTATCAGCATGACGGATGCCCTGCACATAACGCCTTATGAGCACGACGACTTCTGAACCGTAAGTTCCCTGGTAGGTGGATTGGACGAGGTGGCCCAGTTAGGTGGCCTGCCCGATCTCCGGACCTTACACCGCTGGATTATTTTCTTTGGGGAGCAGTGAAGGATGCTGTTTACCAACATGAACGAACAACACCAGAGGACATGAAGCAACGCATTATTGATGCTTGTACAGCCATCAAAGAGGAAACAGTAGCACGAAGTAGGGCATCCTTCATCCGCAGAGTGGCCCTATGTATGCAAGCCAATGGGCGTCACTTTGAGCATGTGATGTGAATGCTATGTTTAGTATGTAGTGCTGGTATCACAGTGGAAGTTTCACCAAAGGGCGATTTTACCCAGTGACGTTAAGAAACATTTGTTTGCAACAATTTGTCATTTAACGCATTAGATAAACATAACATTGATAATAAAATTAATTGGTTAAACATGTTTACATTAATCTTCTATGTCCTACCTGAACTTCCCAAATCAAAACATTTTTACCTAAACAACGGTAAAACTTTTGGTACACTTGCTTGTTTCACTAAAACCATCAACATGAATTTTACTATTACGAGTGAATGATTAACTGTCACTTGCGGTAGATCTACAGGAAAGTAAAGTTTTAACGTTGAACGGCATTACCTTTTTAGTAGCGGATTAACGATAAGCGAAGTTAACTTTGTGACTAACGTTGCGGTACACAGATATGTTACAGAACCGCATCACCCCTAGCCTATGGGATAAATACCTGCTGGAATGTACGACGTTAATGCAGGATGGCAGCAGACCGTATTATTCGTTTCGGACCTCTTGATAAGTATGGAAGTGTGATTACGCATGTCAATCACATCGCGATTACGGGCAGTATGGGGTTCACGCCTGAGCCTCAGGACGTGCGCTAGCAGCGCATGTCGGGTGTTTCAAGCGTCAACTTCGCGTCTTAATATCTCGGGATGTAATGGGAATATTGCGATGCAATCAACGCCATTGTGTATGTGCTTTGTCATACTATGGATTGCTGAAGAAAAAATATAGGAGGTCCATTTAAAAAAACATAAGTTTGTGTTAAAAAACACATATGCTTTCGTTTTAGAATGTTTCCAAGTATGTACATTCATGGGCCCCAGCCCTACATTGACAACGGTGAAAGTCGTTTTCCAATAGCTGTTATTGTTCCAGAGATTATTTTGGGCGGACAAGACAGCTGGGACACCCTATATATATATATATATATCGTTTCCGATATATATATATATATATATATATATATATATATCTATCGATATATCGTTTCCGATATATATATTGAAAACGACATGTCTTTCGCTTACGGCGCTTACGGTATGAGATGGTGTCGAAGTCTCGTTCCTATTGCGGGGGGGGGGGGGGGGGGGGGGAGGGAGCGGGAGGCTGTCTGATACACGAAGGAAGACGCAGATGCTATATGTGCAACATAATGTTTTGACAATAACTCAAGAAACTCACACACTCACGTCCCGTTTATTTCTCTGTGTCCGTCCTGCCAGTCTTGACTCCCCTATCGAAGTTGGTCGCATAACCTACAACTTAAAAGATATTCGTGACTTCTATCTTGCGGTGAGCTATTTAGGAGCTGACATTTTATGGAGACCCGTCCTCACCATGAAATTCCTAAAGACTCGTTTGGAAATAGTTCCTTGCCCGAATCTCGATAGAGGATCGCCGCAAACAACCTAGGCGACAGTTTTGTCCAGTACTGGTCTTCCGATTTTGCCTATGCGCTTAGCGCCCTTGTGGTATAAAGAAGTAAATAACTTGATTCCAACGAGCGAGTGACTTTTCCATATTGGGCATAACGACACGGATTTACGTAGTCGTTGCACGTCTACAGACACGATACGACGTCGCTCTGTGAAGTTTATATGGTAAACTGGCCTTGGATTAGGACATAATTGGCCTTCCTCACTCGATCTTATGAGACTATATACACTACGGATATCATATTGCGCCCAGAATTTTCCTTCATTCCACGGTCGAAAACACATACCGAAACGTGATTGCTTAGTTCATTATGTCGTAAAAGGCGAGGAAGATCACATGGCCTTCGGGCAGTACATGGTCAGGGCTTATTGGACATGCTTGCGGCTGCATCGATATGGCGACTCTTGCTTTTCGTCGGCATGGTTTTTAGTTAGTTAAATTTTTCTGGTGATAGGTGTTTTCTTTGTTATGTATGTTCCCATCGGTTTCGCTCCAGCTTGTTCTCTCTTTGTGTCCCTGCTCGTTTTGTTTGGTGCTTTGCCTCAGTATCGCTTCAGTTCTATTGTATAATGTGTATAAATGGAATACATATTCACTTGAGCTTATACAATCCTTACAGTCAAATTGGAATTTTTCTCTAGACGGAAGGCTTAGTTCGCGTTTTAGACTATCATCTGAATCCATTGTCTTTCTGCTTTTTGACTCTGTGTAAATATAATAAATATAAAAATTGCAAAATAAATAAAAAATTTCAAAAAATTAATAAAACATAAAGAAACAAATAAAAAATTGTTGACACACAGCATGAGAAATGGTTAGTGGTTGTCGAGTATGTTCTCAAGGTTTTTCCCCTTTCTCTTGTTATTTAAATTTCTTTTATCATAATTAATCTTTCCTCACATTTACAGCTTATATTATATGATGATTTCACTATGGTCCTCTGAGGTTTCATGCTTATATCAAGTCACTCTGATAACAGAGAAAGGGGGGTAGCGTTTCTGATTATTAATCAAAACGTCCTTGACACCGGGTAAATATCCCGTCACCTCTTAAATTTTGAATAAAAATCATCAGTAATGGCGGAAGAAGATGTCCGGCATACGAAGTCACCCTCATTCAACCAATCACCCTCATTCAACCAACGGCATTGTGAAAGAGGGTGGAGTAGCGGACAGAAGTTCAGGGCGCTCTCTTGCCCTTTGGGTGGGTAACTCCTCCGAAAGGCGGAAGAATCATCAATGGTCAACGGCTTAAGGATGTAGAAAGCAATGTAAACCACTCCGTTAAAGACACGTAACGTGCATCCACAGGAGATCTGACCTATAACTGAAAAAGAGTCAAGATGATCTCTCCATTGGCAAAAGGTTCCGGACTAGTCCCCCATTCGGATTTCCTGGAGGGGCCTACCAAGTGAGAGGTGCCAGGAGAAAAAGATTAAGTAATCGACGAAAGGGTAACGTTCTACGAGTCAGGACGTGGAATGCCAGAAGTTTGAACGTGCTAGGAATGCAAGAGAATCTGAAAAGGGAAATGCAAAGGCTCAAGGTAGGGCAGAGAGTGAGTTACTGTGAAAAGTTTAGTGATAAGATGCTTCTCATTAGAAACGACAGCAGATGAATATGGACAACAATAGTGCAAGTGTACACGCAGATGTCGCAAGTAGAAGACGAAGAGATAGACAGAGTATATGAAGATATTGACTGGGTAATTCAGTATATAAAAGGAAATGAAAATCTATTAGTCATCGGGGATTGGAATGTGGAAGGAGCAGAATAATGGTTTACAGGAGAATATGGGCTTGGTAGTAGGAACTAGACGAGAAAGATTAATTGAATTCTGCAATAAATTTCAGCTAGTAATAGCGAATACGCTGTTAAAGACTCACAAGAGGAGGAGATATACTTGAAAAGGCTGGGGGATACGGGAAGATTACATCATGATCAGACAGAGGAGCAGATATAGACTCAGATCACAGTCTAGTAGTGATGAAGAGTAGGCTGAAGTTTAAGAGATAACTCAGGAAGAATCAATATGCAAAGAAGTGGGATACGTGAGTACTAAGGAATGACGAGACACACTTGAAGTTCTCAAAGGCCACAGATACAGCAATAAGGAATCGTTCACTAGGCAGTACAGTTGAAAAGGAATGGACGGCTCTAAAAAGGGCAGTCACAGAAGTTGGAAAGAAAAACATTGGTACAAAAAAGGTAACTGCGAGGAAACCATGGGTAACATTAGAAATGTTTCACTTGATCCATGAAAGAAGGAACTGCAAAAATGTTCAGGGAGATCCAGGAAGACAGAAATACAAGACTATTAGGAATGAAATAAATAGGGATTGCAGGGAAGTTAAGGGGAAATGGCTGCTTGAAAAATGTGAAGAAATTGGAAAACAAATGAAGCCAGAAGGACTGACTCAGTATATAGGAAAGTCAAAACAAACTTCGGTGGAACTAAAAGCAAGGGCGGCAATATTAAGAGAACGATGGGAATTCCACTGCTAAATGTAGAGGATAAGAATGGAAAAGAGAAATGAAGCCGTGCTAGATGACGATAAATTTGGCCTTAGGAAAGGTAAAGACGCCAGACAAGCGATTCTCATGTTCCAGTTGATAATGAAATCAAGACTAAAGAAAAATGAAGGCACTTTCATAAGATTTGGCGACCAAGGAAAAGCATTCTGCAAGGTCATATGGAGCAATATGTTCGAAATTCTGACAAAAATAAATATAAGCAGTAGGGAAAGATGGGTAATATACAATATGTACAAGAACAAAGAGGGAACAATAAGAGTGGAAGGAAAGAACGAAGTGCTCGGATTAAAAAGAGTGTAAGACATGGATGTAATCTTTCGCCATTACTGTTCAATATAAACATCGAAGAAGCATTTATGGAAATAAAAGAAGGGTTCGAAAGAGTGGAAAAATTCAAGGTGAATGGATGTCAATGATAAGGTTCACTGATGACGTTAATATCCTGCTGAACAAAATAAACAGTCTAATGAGTACAAGATATCGATTAAGAGTAAATTGAAGAAAGGCGAAAGTAATGAGAAGTAGCAGAAACGAGAAAAGTGAAAAACTGAACATCAGGATTGGTGATCACTAAGTAGATGAATTAAAGGAATTCTACTATCTAGGCAGCAAGATACCCTACGATGGACGGAGTAAGGAGGGTATATAAAGCAGAAGGCCAACACTAGAAAAATTGGCATTTCTGGCCAAGAAAAGTCTGCTGGTATCAAACATAGACCTTAATTTGAGGAAGAAATTTCTGAAATCGTACGTTTGGAGCACAGAATTGTATGTTTGTGGAACATGAACTGTGGGAAAACCGGAAAAAAAGAGAGTCCAAGCAACTGAGATGTGGTGCTATTGAAGAATATTGAAAACTAAGTGGACTGATAAGATAGGGAATGAGGAGGTTCTTCGGGCCGTCAGTGAGGAAAGGAATATATGAAGAACACTCACAAGAAGAAGGGACATGATGGTAGGACATCACTCAAGGCATCAGGAAGTAACTTCTAAGGTGATGATCATGAGGTCCCATACTCCGAGGAGCGTAGGGGGACGATGCGGGAGACTAGCACCGCCGACTAGGCAAGGTCCTAGCGGAGGTGGTTTGCCATTGCCTCCATCTGATCGTAATGGGGATAAATGATGATGATGAAGACGACGCAACAACACCCAGTCATCTCGAGGCAGGAAAAATCCCTGACCCCGCCGGGAAACGAACCCGGAACCCCGTGCGCGGCAAGTGGGAATGCTACGCCAAGACCACGAGCTGCGGACACTTCTAAGGTGCTAGAGGGTAAAAATTGTAGAGGAAGATAGAGTCTGTAATACATCCAGCAAATAATTGAGGGCATAGGTTGCAAGTGCTATTCCGAGGTGAAGAACAGGAGCACAGGAGAGGACTTTGTAGCAGGCCGCATCAAACCAGTCAGAAGACTGATGACTCAAAGAAAAGGTATCGACCAAAACAAGACAATATGTCCATTAAATATGGGCTCTAAAATACATCTACGTTTATATGATTACTGTGCAATTCACAATTAATTGCCTGACAATTTCCATACCATATCAATCTGGAACAGCTCGAGGAAAAAACGAACACTTAAATCTTTCCGTGCGAACTCCGTTGTTCTTTTATTTTATTTTTTTTAATTTGATCATTTCTCCCTATGTAGGTGGAATCCAACAAAATATTTTCGTCTTTTGAGGGAAAATATGGTGATTGAAATACGAGATCCTACTGCAACGAGAAACGCCATAGTTTTAACGACTGCTGCCCCAATTTGCGTATCATATCAGTGGCACAAAACGAGCTGCTCCCACACCGCACAGCAGTACTCCAGAAGACGACGGACAAACATAGTGAAGCAGTTTCTAAGCATTTTCTAAGTGTTCCGCGAATAAATCAGTCTTCGGGGGAGCTGTCCACACATTATCTATGTGATCTTCCCAATTTAAGTTATTCGTAATTGTTATCCCTAAGTACTTAATTGAATTTACAGCCTTCATATTTGTGTGATTTATCGTGTAACCGAAATTATTTGGCTGATCTCTTTTAGTATTTACGTGGATCACTTCACACTTTTCATCATTTAGGCTCAACTGCCATTTTTCGCACCATAGAGAGATGTATGCCGTAAGAGTTGTGGATACTTCTTCAATAGAAATGTGTTTTACAGTAACGAAAATGAACAAGTGCTCT
Source organism: Schistocerca americana (assembly GCF_021461395.2). Taxonomy (NCBI): domain Eukaryota; kingdom Metazoa; phylum Arthropoda; class Insecta; order Orthoptera; family Acrididae; genus Schistocerca; species Schistocerca americana. Next base: position 256,907,170 of record NC_060126.1, read on the forward strand.
AGTTCTTAAGGTATACGTTTTAGAGCCAATATTCACTGGAATTTTTTTTCTTATTTTGGTCCATACTACCATCACTGAAAGTTGCTTACCCAACAGCCTTAGCAACAACAGTAGCGGTACGTGTATTCCACTGTAAGAGGTACAGTATCTGAACGATTTTCGCTCATAAGTTCCTTCTCGGCCGTTTCCGTACCAGGATCCATAACCTCAGATTGATATATTTATCCTTCTTCAACATTCGTGAAACTTTGTAACATCATGGAATGACACTGTATAAAGTGCGTCAACGCAGTCAGTTGTTGTCTCGCGTCAACGCAGTCGGTTGTTGAGTCATCACTGTGGAGGACACAGAGAAGTCGTTTACTTGTTTGAGGCAGCGTGATTAGCACCTGACATTTGAAAGATGTTTCATTGTGTGTCTCCATTTGGCCAGCTTGTCGCATGGTTTAGTACCCACATATGTGGCACGTTAGTACGTCACAATGACTTCAGGAGAATGTGTGGACACGCATCCTCGCCATCTATGTTCCTTTCGCCCACGTCTGACCACAACAGTGGGCCACCTTGGTATTATGCGCCAAACACATCGTAACCCTTTCACGTCAGCGCCTGCCATTCGAGAATAGGCAATGGATTCCACGCATCAATCTGTGTCATCCCGCACCACTCGTTGCAAACTGGCAGGAGCCAGACTAGGGAATAACTGTATCGTGGTTAGGCTGCCTTCAGCACCACAACACAAACAGCTGCGTTTGGAGCGGTGCCATCACTGGGGAAATTGGACTGCTGAAGACTGGCTTCCCATTGTGTTCAGAGATCAATCGCGGGGACCGCATCTGCACCGCATTGTGACATCGCTCCAGCTGCCACCAAGGATGGTCTAATGGTGCCGAGTCATTACCGTGAGCACCAACTTCACTGCGAAATTTTGACTGTGATTTACCCATATCCGATCGGGACGATCTTTTCAGCTGTGTTATGTCTAAACCTGCATTATGTTGAACTGTGATTTATTGTGTGGTGTTGTAATTAAGTGTACTGGCATACAACCTGGGAATCATCCCTCATGAATCATCAGTTACTTGCGTCCAGTTTTACAGCCGAAGATACAACGCTCTCCATGTCATTGCAGGCCATCTGCGGTTGCGTCGTTCATCATTCCTCATTCTTTCGTCAGGATCAACTGAACCTGCATCAGACACCAGTCTTACATGCCAAACTTTCATAACAAATTAGCACAGGTTTTCTTCAAATATCAGCTATCAACAAAAGTAATTTCCTACTGTAGTAGTCTACCTTGTACGACCCCCCTTCCCCCCCCCCCTCTCCCCCCCCCCCCCCCAAATCAGGTGAACGACTGCATTCACTTATCTGAGAGGCGGCTTCGAGCGTTTATTGCGCCTTAATAGTTCTGTAGACCAGAAGTCCGATCGTCTGGAATGTTTTACATATTCTAAAAACTTGTACAGGCCTTGTACATGAACATTTTTGCATCGCACGCTTCTGCTTGTCTCTGTCTCCTCCAAAGGTGCGTTTCTTACGTCATAGTGGAAAGACGAAATGACAAACAGAGCACTACCTTGCGTTATGGCGTCTTGCGTATTTAGAGGAAAATAATTCCCAGACTTCTGTCACCGTGCGAGTTGGTACAGTGGTTAACACACTGGACTCGCATTCGGGGGACGACGATTCAAACCCGCGTCTGGCCATCCTGATTTAGGTTTTCCGTGACTTCCCTAAATCACTTTACGCAAATGCCGGGATGGTTCATTTGAAAGTGCGCAGCCGACTTCCTTATCCATCTTTCCCTAATCCGATGGGATCGATGACCTCGCTGTTTGGTTGGTTGGTTGGTTGGTTTGGGGGAAGAGACCAAACAGCGAGGTCATCGGTCTCATCGGGTTAGGGAAGGACGGAGAAGGAAGTCGGCCGTGCCCTTTCAAAGGAACCATCCCGGCATTTGCCTGGAGTGATTTAGGGAAATCACGGAAAACCTAAATCAGGATGGCCGGACGCGGGATTGAACCGTCGTCCTCCCGAATGCGATCGCTGTTTGGTCCCTTCCCCAAAATCAACCAACCAACTAAACAGATTTCTGTCATTATATATGAAAATGAATACACAAATCGATTCAGTAGAACCTATTCTGTCACGCAGAAGCATAGCAATTGTTACAGCTATTACTTCAGAACGGATACTAACAGCAACACCATTTGTTGGATATGGAATGGAGTGCCGACACTAAGATTATTATGTGAATGGCCAGCTCATGAAAATATACAAAAGTAATGAATTTACCACGTTTCAGTCCCAGCAGAGAAACTATGATGTTCTCTGAACTTGCAGTAATTCTCTGAGCGAGAGTAGAGCGCAGCATGGGCAACACACGGAATTGTATACAATTCAGTCAAAGCTCTACCATCAGATGAGACACGAGGCCCCTCATATCTCAAGTAATGCTGACAACGGGTCTGCCTCGGACCAGTGTGTCAAGGCTATACCTCGAGTAAACTGGCGTATGTGAGAGCCCAAACGACAGGGTGAACAGCATGACAATTTTTTGTTTTCTTCTGAAAACAGTGGTTACAAAGCTACTTTTTGTATGCACGCACACACACATGGACTCGATTAATGTCTGAAGTAGTGCTGGAGGGGACTGACACCATGAATACTCCAGGCCTGTCCGTAAATCCATAAGCGTACGAGGGGGTGGAGATCTCTTCTGAAAAGCACATTGCAAGGCAGCCCAGACATGCCCAATAATGTTCATGTCTGGGAGATCGGTTCAAAAATGATTCAAATGGCTCTGAGCACTATGGGACTCAACTTCTGAAGTCATTAGTCCCCTAGAACTTAGAACTAGTTAAACCTAACTAACCTAAGGACATCACACACATCCATGCCCGAGGCAGGATTCGAACCTGCGACCGTAGCGGTCGCGCGGTTCCAGACTGCAGCGCCTAGAACCGCACAGCCACTTCGGACGGCTGGAAGATTGGTGACTAGAGAAAGTGTTTAAACTCAGAAGAGTGTTCCTGGAGCCACGCTGCAGGAATTCTGGACGTGTGGGGTGTCGCATTGCCCTCCCCAAGTCCTTCGGAATGCACAATGGACGTGAATGGATGCAGGTGATCAGACAGGATGCTTACGTACGTGTCACCCGTCAGAGTCGTATGTAGACGCATCAGGGGTCCCATGTCATTCCAACTGCACACGCTACACATCATTACAGAGCCTCCAACAGCTTGAACAGTCCCCTGTTCACACGCAGCATCCTCTGATTCATGAGGTTGTCTTCATACCATCCGCTCGCAATTTGAAACGAGACTCGTCGGATCAGGCAACATGTTTCCATTCATCAACAGGCCAGTGTTAGTGTTGACGGGCCCAGGGCGAAGCGTAAAGCTGTGCCGTGCAGTCATCAAGGGAACACTAGTGGGCCTCCGGCTCCGAAAGCCCATATCGATTATGCTTCGTTGAATGGTTTGTTCGCACGCTGTCGATGGCCCTGCATGGAAATTTGGAAATTTGTGGTAAGGTCTTATGGGACCACTCTGCTGAGGTCATAGGTCCCTAAGCTTACGGCCGGCCTCTGTGGCCGACCGGTTCTAGGCGCTTCAGTCCTGAACCGCGCTGCTGCTACGATTGCAGGTTCGAATCCTGCCGCGGTCATGGATGTGTGTGCTGTCCGTAGGTTAGTTAGGTTTAAGTAGTTCTAAGTCAAGGGGACTGATGACCTCAGACGTTAAGTCCCATAGAGCCATTCGAACGATTTGAAGCTAAGCTTACACACTACTTAATCTAACTTAAACTAACTTACGCTAAGGACAATACACACACTCATGCCCGAGGGAGGACTCGAACCTCCGACGGCGGGAGCCGCGCGAACCGTGCAAGGAGCCCTACACGGCGCGGCTATCCCACGCGGCAGCATGGAAATCTGCAGCAATTTGCAGAATGGTTGAACTTCTGTCACGTTCAACTATTCTCTTCAGTCGTCGTTGGTCCCGTTCTTGCAGGATCTTTTTCCGTCCGCAGCGATGTCAGAGATTTGATGTTTTACTGTTCCTGAGATCCACGGTAAACTCTTGAAATGGTCGTACGGGAAATTCTCCACTTCATCGCTTAATCGGAGATGCCATGTCCCATCGCTCGTGCGCCAATTATACCACCAAGTTCCAACTCACTAAAATTTTGTGATTCTTTAATTAAATCTGGACAACGTACCGTTGTAGCAGCAGTAACCGACCTAACAACTGCACCAGGAACTTGTCTTATTACAGGCGTTGCCGCCAGCAGCGCCGTATCCTACCTGTTTACATACCTCTGCATTTGAATACGCATGCCTATACCAGTTTCTTTGGCTCTTCAAAGTATTTATATGACCGTCTGAATATCATGCTAAATTTAAGTAAAACTCTCAAGAGGCCGGCCGGTGTGGCCGTGCGGTTCTAGGCGCTTCAGTCTGGAACCGCGTGACCGCTACGGTCGCAGGTTCGAATCCTGCCTGGGGCATGGATGTCTGTGATGTCCTTAGGTTAGTTAGGTTTAATTAGTTCTAAGTTCTAGGCGACTGATGACCTCAGAAGTTAAGTCGCATAGTGCTCAGAGCCAACTCTCAAGAATGATTCGAGGATTTTTGGTAACAAGTTTCTCCTTCATATATTATGCTTATCTTTAGTAAAGCGCAGCATGGACAACACACGGAATTGTATAGAATTCAGTCACAGTTCTACCATCAGATGAGACACGAGGCCCTTCATATCTCAAGTAATGCTGACAACGGATCAGTGTCGGACCAGTGTTCATTTGAGTATAGCTTAAAAGAATTTGAAGTAAATCCGGCAAGAACTTCTCATCGTCATGGGTAGCAACGTTTGCCGTTTATACGTGTTTTTACATATTTATTTATAGTAATATCGCTTGTTGTCGAATTTCGACAAATTAAGTTGGTTCAGTCTATCCGTTAGTGTTCTTCTTTGCGAAATATCCTAAAACAAATATCGTTTCATTGTAAAAACGGAAGTCGTAGATATCCAAAATAATGAAATTGAAAATTACTAACACTTCCCATTTTGTGGTGACAGCAACAAACGAACACAAAGTTAGATCCGTTTAGTCTCAGACATAAGTAAGCGAAAAAACGACGCTAATAAACAACGTATGTCGTCCCTGACGGCTACGAGTGTGACGTTTCCGCTGCTCACAACGTCAACGACGCAGCGGTTGTGCAATTGTAGCTGCCTGGCATGCGTATGTTACTGCAAATAAACTGCCTGCAATATTTGCATATTAACGTCCCTAGAATGCGATTTCACGAAACGTTGTTACTTTCGTGTATCATTTCTATCATAGCACCTGATCGGTAGGTGTGGTAGAAGTTGGTAGCAATGTGAGAGACAGAGGAAAACTTTTCTCATTTGCGTATGTCTATTTCCTTTTATATGTCTTAATTGCTCTGTACACATATGATTTCTTTTGTGCACCTCAGTACCTTTCTAATTATGTAAGTTTCATTGGCCTCCTTGTATTATTCATTTTTTGATGTTCATGTATTAATCTTGTGATCGTTAAGTAAAACAGTTGCATTATCGTTATGAATGTCCACATTCCTATTACTTTCTCTACGCTAAAAGTGTGCCTGTCTAGCTCAGCGCCTTTCACTCTGACCCTTTAGCGTTCTCCTTCTAGCCATGGACTACAATAAATATAGTTTCCGTATAATAAACTGATGTCGGAAGTCGTATTTATTCAAAATGTAGAAATTAAAAATAAGGAAATTACTTCAAATTTTCTGGTAATGGCGGAAAAAGGTCACAAAAGTTACTCTTACAGGAAAGTAAGCGAAATAACGACACCAATATACAACCTTACTTACAGACTTCGTTACTATGATATCTTAATTTACATTGCTACAGTCGTCGCACTGTAGCTACCCAGTATGTGTGTCGTACCGCAAATGAGCTATGTAAGCATGAAAGACCATAGAATGCGATTCCACGAAACTTTGTTACTTCCTTGTGTCGTTTATACCATAATAACTGATCGGTGTGCAGGTATGGAGTTGGTAGCACTTCAATTATCGATGTGTTCCCATATTGAGGAACTTAATGCAGTATAGAGAAGGTATCATCAGAGTCAGGTGTATGAAAGCATCCTCTTACTTCTACTACTCTTAGTGGCTACGTACAGACATGAGTTTTTTCTTTGTGGACGTCTAAGGGAAAGAACTTTTCAAATTGTGCAAGTTTCATTGGTCTCGTTGCAAAATTAATATTAAAAATCGGTACTTCAGTTTTCGTGTTCACGTATTAATATTATAATTGATACGCATGCGGCGGCATGTGCTACCTAATTAAGACGCAACTTACAAAATCGGGCTTCTTCCGGGGCCTGTACCTAGGATTCTGCTAGTGACAGAAAGGTGAGTTCAAGTGTTTTTGATAACCTTTGGGCTGGGGACCATTTGTATATGCAACTTACTCTAACCATCGGTTGACCCTTTTTGAATGTGATGTGGTCTACAGTGCGCCTTAAGAGGCTTATGAAAGCACTATTTACTTCATGGACGGTTCCTGAGAAAACGCGAAAAACATAGTTTGTGGGTACCAAAACAGAGCCAAGGATTCCGGAATGGTTATGAACGGAAAATGGAAGTAATTTTTACTATATATTACTAACAACCTGATCTCGAACAAATTTAAAAATTTCTTGATATCTTCATCGGTTTAACTATTTAAAGACGTACAATGCGCTCATAATAGCCCGCGTGAGTTATCACTGGTAAATATGTCTTAAAGTGTCTCCGATATTATCAGGTGGGTTCTGGGTAATGTATATTGTAATACTGAAGCTCATGCAGAATTTTTGGTAGCGCAAAATCCCGACTGAAATGTAAAATTAGTTTTGCTTTATTTCAATTTCACGTAAGTAAACTGTTAAAATTTTACTGCCTAATAAAGATCGTTTCATATGAAAGCCATGCCTGTTGTTGCAGGGAAAAGAAGGGAACCAGCAGAAAAATCCTCCTATCGGAGCTCGAAAATGACTAATATGCTCCCGTTTTAACTCTGACTGAAGCAGGGTACCAGCTGCCTCATTACCTTCCTCAGCACCTTTAAAAAATGTTCCCAAAAATATTATCCTGTGAACATTTTCGCGCTTTTTTATGCTAACAGAGAAGAGAGAAGTACACAGTGGCAGGGGAAAATAGACGGAAGAGTAACAAATAATGGAAGATAGCGGACAGTGATTGTGATATAGGAAGAGTGAAGAAGATACTGGCAATGTGAGCGAAAGAGAGGGACACAGTGGCAGTGGAACATAGTGGACAATGACAGAACAGTGCTAGGAAAAGAGCGAAGATGGCAGTACCTGTGTGGGAGGGATAAAGAGAAGGAGGCAGTGGAAGTGAGTGAAATCCTGTGATAATGAGAGACAGAGACAGTGACAACTAGGAAGAGAGATGATGACAGTGAGAAGAGACAGCAGTAGTGGGACGGAAAGAATGAGGTAGCAGCAGTAAGGGGGAGCAGTCGGGAGACGGTGATAGCGAGAAGTGAAGTATTAGTAGGACAGAACGAAGGATACTGTGGATATGGCTGTAAGACAGGAGGCAGCAACAGTTATTCTCAGCGAAGTTGAGGTGAATGAGTGAGTGAGAATTGGTAAGTGGGAGTGGATTGATGTGGGCGGCATGTAACTATGAACTAGTGACTGTAAGCAAGTTAGGGGAGCTTCTGGGAATGAGCGGTGAGTTGCATGTTAAAAACAGCGCCAATACGTTCTCACGACAAACTTTTCGGGGCAATGGTTCAAATGGCTCTAAGCACTATGGAAGATAACATCTATGCCCAAGGCAGGATTCGAACCTGCGACCGTAGCAGCCGCGTGGTTCCGGACCGAAGCGCCTGGAGCCGCTCGACCAGAGAGGCCGGCTTTCGGGGCAATTTTTAAGGCCATGAAGAAAGGAGAATGAAGCAGCTCGTAACCTACTTTTCAGTCTGAGCCTTTTAAAAAATGAGCATGTTAGCCTTTTTTGTGCTCCGACTGGAGAATTTTCTACTTGTTAATTACTTTTCAGAAAGGTAACTTAACGGAATACTGTATAACAACATCAACTCATAACCGCTGCCAACAAGTCAGTCCATCTGTATCAAAATAGTACGTGCCTGTACATCGCAAGTCGCAAACTGAGGCAGGGAGCCAATGAATTACACTATTGGCCATTAAAATTGCTACAGCAAGAACAAATGCAGATGATAAACGGGTATTCATAGGACAAATATATTATACTAGAACTGACATGTGATTACATTTTCACGCAATTTGGGTGCATAGATCCTGAGAAATCAGTACTCAGAACAACAACCTCCGGCCGTAATAACGACCTCGATACGCCTGGGCATTGAGTCAAACAGAGCTTGGATAGCGTGTACAGGTACAGCTGCCCATGCAGCTTCGACACGCTACCACAGTTCATCAAGAGTAGTGACTGGCGTATTATGATGAAGCCAGTTGCTCGGCCGCCATTGACCAGACGTTCTCAATTGCTGAGAGATCTGGAGAATGTGCTGGCCAGGGCAGCAGTCCAACATTTTCTGTATCCAGAAAGGCCCGTACAGGACCTGTAACATGCGGTCGTACATTATCCTGCTGAAATGTAGGGTTTCGCACGGATCGAATGAAGGGTAGAGCCACGGGTCGTAACACATCTGAATTGTAACGTCCACTGTTCAAAGTGCCGTCAATGCGAACAAGAGGTGACCGAGACGTGTAACCAATGGCATCCCATACCATCAAGCCGTGTGATACGCCAGTATGACGATGACGAATACACGCTTCCAATGTGCGTTCACCGCGTTGTCGCCAAACACGGATGCGATCATCATGATGCTGGATTCATCCGAAAAAATGACGTTTTGCCATTGGTGCGCTCAGGTTCATCGTTGAGTACACCATCGCAGGCGCTCCTGTCTGTGATGCAGCGTGAAAGGTAATCGCAGCCACTGTCTCCGAGCTGATAGTCCATGCTGCTGAAAACGTCGTCGAACTGTTCGTGCAGATGGTTGTTGTCTTGCAAACGTCCCCATCTGTTGATTCAGGGATCAAGACGTGGTTGCACGATCCGCTACAGCAATGCGGGTAAGATGCCTGTCATCTCGACTGCTAGTGATACGAGGCCATTGGGATCCAGCACGACGTTCCGTATTACCCTCCTGAACCCACCGATTCCATATTCTCGTAACAGTCATTGGATCTCGAGCAACGCGAGCAGCAATGTTGCGATACGATAAACCGCAATCACGATAGGCTACAATCCGACCTTTATCAATGTCGGCAACGTGATGGTACGCATTTCTCCTCCTTACACGAGGCATCACAACAACGTTTCACCAGGCAACGCCGGTCAAGTGCTGTTTGTGTATGAGAAATCGGTTGGAAACTTTCCTCATGTCAGCACGTTCCAGGTGTCGCCACCGGCGCCTACTTTGTGTGAATGCTCTGAAATACTAATCATTTACATACCACAGCATCTTCTCCCTGTCGGTTAAATTTCGCGTCATCTTCATGGTGTAGCAATTTTAATGGCCAGTAGTGTAGGAAGAGTGAAGAAGACACTGGCAATGTGAGAGCAAGAGAGGGACACAGTAGCAGTGAAACATAATGGACAATGACGTAACAGTGCTAGGAAAAGAGCGAAGGAGACAGTACCTGTGGGGGAAGGATAAAGAGAAGGAGACAGTGGAAGTGAGTGGAAGCCTATGGTAATGAGAGTCAGAGACAATGACAACTAGGAAGAGAGATAATGACAGTGAGAAGAGATAGCAGTAGTGGAAGGAAATAATGAGGTAGTAGCAGTAAGAGAGATCATTCGGGGGACGGTGATAGCGAGAAGGGACAATATTAGTAGGAGAGAAAGAAGGATGCTGTGGATGTGGCTGTAAGACAGGAGACAGTGACAGTTATAGACACTCAGAGGAGCTGGGGTGAATGAGTGAGTGAGAATCGGTAATTGGGAGTGGATGGATGTGGGCGACATGTAGCTATGAACTAGTGACTGTAAGTAAGTTAGGTGAGCTTCTGGGAATGAGTGGTGAGTTGCATGTTAAAAAGAGCGCCAATACGTTCTCACAACAAAATTTCCTTGGCAATTTGTAAGGCCCTGAAGAAGGGAGAATGCAGCAGCTCATAACGCACTTATCAGTCTGAGTCTTTTAAAACGCGAGCATGTTAGCCTTTTTTGTGCTTCGATTGTAGAATTTTCTACTTGTTAATTACTTTTCAGAAAGGTAAGTTAACGAAATACTGTATAACGATGTCAGCTCATAGCCGCTGCCAACACGCCAGTCCATCTGTATCAAAATAGTACGTGCCTGTACATCGCAAGACGCAAACTGAGGCAGGGAGCCAATGAATTAGATGAACAGATTTGCTCTATAGGCTAAGACGAGAGCTTCGCGGCACGAGGAAAACAAGAGAGTTGTTTTGACACGGAAATGGCAGCACTACGACCAACACGTGGCTGTTGTGAGACAAAGCGCAGAGTAAGCGCTTCCCCGCTCGCCTTTTGGCGGGCGAGCAGAGACAGCTAATGAAGCGCCGTGGCTGACACGGCCCCATGCGGGCGAGCATCCCGGGCAGATCGAGGCCCAGCGCTGTGCAGCGGTGACCGATCGATGGGCAGTGCGTGCTGGAGAGCGCAGCGGCGCCGGGCTCTGCCGGGACCTCTGCGGACAGCCCGCGCCTCGGCAGCCGCGCGGCTCCACCTCATCGCGTTTCCTCAGAGGAGATCGCCACCACGCGCTACTATGCTTGTCTTAAGCGGCCGTCACAAGGTATTAATCACGCAGTACGCAGCTACTGCAGTTGATTCATTCGTTTCCGAATTTCTGTAGTTTCCAATGTACTGGGTGGAAAATATGACTCACGCATGAATCCACACATACACACAACAAAAAAAGTTTAGCATCACCCAGTTCCCAGAAATCCTGAAGATAGACGTTGACTGTGGAGATTGTATCACAGACATAGTCCCTTTTACTGTTCAGAGATGTCATTAAACCCGCCCAAAGATGTAAACAACCATGCATTAGCAGCGTCTATTAGACACAGGGGGTCCGACAGCCGATCAATTCCAGTCATTCCACCAGGAAGGAGGTACACGGCTCGTATTGTCTGTGGTTTAACCATGCCTAGACGGTCAATACCGCTGTTCGATTCCGTCTGCATTGTTACTTTGTGCCAGCAAGGGCTCTCAACGAGGGAAGTGTCCAGGTGTCTCGAAGTGAACCAAAGCGATGTTGTTCGGACATGGAGGAGATACAGAGAGACAGGAACTGTCGATGACATGCCTCGCTCAAGCCGCCCAACGGCTACTACTGCAGTGGATGACCGCTACCTACGGATTATGGCTCGGAGGAACCCTAACAGCAACGCCAACATGTTGAATAATGCTTTTCGTGCAGCCACATGACGTCGTGGTACGACTCAAACTGTACGCAATAGCCTGCATGATGCGCAGCTTCATTCCTGAGGTCCATCTTTGCAACCACGACACAATGCAGCGCGGCACAGGTGGACCCAACAACATGCCGAATGGAAAGCTCAGGTTCTCTTTATCGATGAGTGTCGCATATGCCTTCAACCACACAATCGTCGGAGACGTGTTTGGAGGCATCCCGATCAGGCTGAACGCCTTAGACACACTGTCCAGAGTGCAGCAACGTGAAGGTTACCTGCTGTCTTGGGGTGGCATTATGTGGGGCCGACGTACGCCGCTGGTGGTCATGGAAGGTGCCGTAACGTCTGTAGGATACGTGAATGCAATCCTCCGACCGATAGTCCAACCATATCGGCGGCATATTGACGAGGAATTCGTCTCCATGGACGACAATTCGCGCCCTCATTGTGCACATCTTGTGAATGACTTCCTTCAGGATAACGATATCACTCGACTAGAGTGGCCAGCATGTTCTCCAGACATGAACCCTATCGAACATGTCTGGGATGTTTATAGACGACGTGACCCACCAATCACTCTCAGGGATCCACGCCGAATCGCTGCTCAGTAGTGAGACAATATGGACCAACAGTGTCTTGATGAACTTGTGGATAGTATGCCACGACGAATACAGGCATGCATCAATGCAAGAGGAAATGCTACTGCGTATTAGAGGTACCGGTGTCTACAGCAATCTGGACCACCACCTCTGAAGGTCATGCTGTATGGTGATACAACATGCAATGTGTGGTTTTCATGAGCAATAAAAAGGGCGGGAATGATGTTTATGTTGATCTCTATTCCAATTTTCTGTACAGGTTCCGGAACATTCGGAACTGAGGTGATCCAAAACTTTTTTTTATGTGTGTATTATAAAAATGGATGTACATACGTGTACATGTTCCACATCTTCCCCTATACCACTGGACCTGTTTCAACCAAACTTGGTACACATATCACCTATTGTCTGCAAAGAATCACTGTGTGGGTAGGAACCACGTACTTATCAAAGGGGAGAGGTGGGGATGAAATAGTGTAGCTCACGACACGCTGAATCACAGACTTTATTCATCCGGTATTTTAGAGTGAGAGCACTTAATGACTTTCAACAGACTTTACACAGTAGTTACAACCATTACGACAATTTTTAACGCTGAAACCAGCCTGAATGATGAAAGCAAACAATTTCATGACTCATTACATTTTCACTGTCCTTACAGTAAAACTGACGCATTGGGTATGCCGTTTTATGTGTTACTTCTTTACTACTGTCCGCCTGCTTAGCTGGGTGGTAACGTCCTCGCCTACCAGACAAGCGGCCCCGTGTTCGATTCCCGCCCGGTTTGGAGATTTGTTCCGCTCGGGGACTGGGTGTTGTGTTATCGCCATCTCCATTTCATCCTCATCAGTGACGCGCAAGTCGTCCAATATGGCGTCGAATGAAATAAGACTTGCACTTGGCGGCCGAACTTCCCCGAACAGGGACCTCCCGGGCAACGATGCCATACGTTCATTTCATTTTTTTTTTTTACTACTAACGCCATTCGCAAAATATTTCGCAGACAGTAGCCACCTTTACCACTGGATGTACCTGCAAAATCATATCGTTGTAGAGCTCATAGTTCTGGCCATATGACGTCATAAACATAGAACTGTGTGAAAATGAAATTCTAGGACAAATTTCGATACATATATAGGTGAAATATGTTAAATTTATGTGAAATATATGTGACACAGGCGTACGCAGGTAAAATTACTATTAAAAACTTCCTACCAAATCCTACGATCGATATCAGTCAGATTTATTATACATATTACTTACTGTCTGGAAAGAAATGCATTGGAGACTAACCCAGCAGCTTCCTACTCGAGCGAGGGTGACAATTTGGGAAGAAAAAGAGACAAGAGGAGATTGGGGTCAGAGAGGTGAAAGGAGGAGACCGACACACATTGGGGAGGAGGAGATAGAGAGAGAGGGAAGACAAAGAAAAATGTACAGAGAAAGAAAAGAGGAGGGGATGCAGAGAGAGGAGAGAGAGCAGGAGATGGATAGGGAAAGGAAGGAGGAGGAGATGGACAGTGTCACGGGGAGGAAGAGGTGGGCAGACGGAGGATTCGAAGAGGAGACTGACAAGGAGAGGGAGAGGAGGGAGCAAGACAGAGCTGAGGGTAAAGGCGGATAGGGAGAGCGGGAGGAACTGATGTACTGAGAAAGGGGAGAGGAGCGGATCGACAGAGATAGGGCAGAGGGAGGGGATGAGGAGAAGGACACTGAGAAGGGCAGGAGCAGGTGGACAAGGAGTGGGAGGGTGGAAGAAGCGGGCAAAGAGAAGAGGTGGAGGAGATGGACAGAGAGGTGAGGATGGAGGAGATGACCAGAGAGAGAGGGAAGCAAGAGATGGACTAATAGAAGATTGGAATAAAAATGTATCCAGGCAGTGCCAAGTACTCATCTAATAGAACCATAAGCTCACCGAGTTCACATTTTGCTCTCTACAAATATTCTGTGAGTGCTCCTCTGGCAACACGACATGAGTCCAAGCGTACTTAAGTTCGTTCCCTACCTGTCTCTGGTCCAGTGGTCATCAAACCAGCATTAAAGCGTTTTGTGAGCTGTTCCAATTCTCTTGACAGTGGAATTACACGAACACGGTCCTTAATGTACTCCCAAAAAAATAAGTCACGAGACGTTAGGTCAGGCAACCGGAGTGGGGAGGGGGGGGAGGGGGGGGGGGTTGGGGGGAAGGGGAGGCAGGGAAAAAGAGCCACATCATTTTCACCACTATCCCCGATTCAGCGATGCGGAAGTTCATATTTGAGGTAGTGACGAACGTCTTGATGCTCCAGTAAGCGAGTGTCCGTCTTGTTAGAAGACTAAATTCTCGGAATCATGGTGTCAGCAGTCATTTGTGGGAACAACCACTACTGCAACATATCGCAGTAAAAGGTACTTCACTTCGAGATTCGGATTTTTCGTGATTTTCATTAGTAGCTTGAGCTGAATGCCGGCATGGTTCGATTCAAATGGCAACAGCCGTTTTCGTTGCCCATCCTTCCGTAATATGATCTTGCGCTCCACCCTAATGACCTAGTTGTCGACGGGATGTTAAACTATAATCTTCCTTCTAGGTCACAGTTTGGTGAGGCAAAGAGTTTACAAGTTTCTTCAGCGAAGAAACCAGCGAAAGAGTCTCAATCATGATTACAACTTTTTTGTCTTCAGTCTTCACACTGGCTTGGTGCTGTTCGCCATCCTCTCGTCGCCGATTCCGATCTATAATACTACCACACACTGATTCTTAAATTTTCATTTATTTCCATTCTTGGTTATAAATTCTGAATATAAATTTTATTGACAGTGATCATTAAATGAAGGACTGTAACGTGTATTTATGGCAAACTGTCCAAAATCAGTGTTATAAAACACTAGTAGAATCGCTGACATAGTCGGGCACGTTGCATTATGTAGAATCCAAAGACATTGTTAAGACCATAGCATTAACATCGTTGAGGGGCAACGGACAGAGAAAGGCTGAAAGTTTACGGTGGTGGAGCATAGTCGCAAAGTGGCTGTGCTAGCGTGCATAACTAACTACATTGTCAATGTGGTATCCAAAGTGCGGTAAGGCATTGTAAATGGTTAACGAACGAGCGTATACCAAGGCCACAGAACAAAGTTTAATCAAGGAAAGTTGGCAACATGGATTAGCGGAAGAAGACTGCTGTGCGGCCAAAGATAATACAATGTACTCGTTACCAGAGGAAGAGCTTGTTGCTAATTATTGTTGCCACGGAATGCATCACGCTTGGAGAAAGTAAGACTGTGCCATTTAGCAGTGAGGCGAGAGCTTCTGTAAAGTTTGGAAGGTAGGAGACGAGGTACTGGCAGAAGTATAGCTGTGAGTACCGGTCGTGATTCGTGCTTCGGTAGCTCAGTTGGTAGAGCTCTTGCCCGCGAAAGGCAAAGGTCCCGAGTTCGAGTCTCGGTCGGGCACACAGTTTTAATCTGCCAGGAAGTTTCATATCAGCGCACACTCCGCTGCAGAGTGAAAATCTCATTCCAGTACGGAAATTGTTTAATCGTGGGTATTGCTTCACAAAGTCTAGTGGCAGTATTATTGTGACTTTTCTCAGTTTATTCCCCGTTACATATAGCTTGTAGCTAATCAGTATCGGTTTGCCACGTTTCTAAAATTAACTTTCAGTCATGTTATGGTGCATATCTATGTACGTATATGTGTGACACTTTTATTTGTTCCACATGTGCGTTTTACCGTTATCGCATAAGCAAAAACCAATATTTGTTACGTAATATTATTTTCAACTAAACATACAAATTCAAACTTTTGCACAAGCATGAGCTTATCATTGTATTATTAATATTTTCAGTCAATCTTAGTTACGTAATTAGTTAAAGTTTTTACCAACTACACGAAACCACTTAACTTGAATACAATGTTTGTTTCTGATCGTTGCGTTCAGTATACTTAATTATTCGATCAATGATAATTTTGCTTGCACCCTTTCGATGAATGTTTGGTCTTCAGAATCAATGCCTTTCCTATGAAGTACAGAACATTAGGTTACATCAGTCTTTAATGTACCAGAATGGCCTGGTGGTTTGTAAAACTAATTTTCAGCATCCTCCAATAGCACCACATCTCCAACTCTTAGATTCTCTTCTTTCCCGGTTTTCCCAAAGTTTATAATTCACTTCCATACAACGTTATGCTCCAAACGTATATTCTCAGAATTTTTTACTCAAATTAAGGTCAACATTTGATATGAGTATTGTTTTGATCAGAAATTTCCTCTTTGTATGTGCATGTCTGCCTTCTGTGTCCTCCTTTCTCCGTCTGTCATGCATTATTTTGCTTCCAAGGTAGGAGATTTCCTTCACTTCGTCTATTTCGTGGTCATCAAGTTTGATGTTAAATTTATGGCTAATCTCATTTCTGTTACTGCTAATTCCTTTCATTTTTCTTCTATTTATTCTCAGTCTACATTGCTTGCTCATTAGATTGTTCATCCACTCAGTATTCTGAAAGTCTTGCTCACCTTCACTGACGATAGCAATGTGATCAGTAAATCCTATCAGTGACATTGTTTTCCCCTGAATTTTAATCCCACTCCTGAACCTTTCTTTTATTTTCGTCACTGCTTCTGTGACGTACAGACTGACCAGTAGGGTGTCATACATCCATTCTAATCCGAGCACTTCCTTATTCGTCTCCCATTCTTATGTTTCCCTCCTGATACTTGTACATATTGCATAGAAAGCTTTTCCCCAATACTTCGACCATGTATGCATCCTACACATATATTGACACACCTTCTCTTCCTCCTTTCTGTGTCCAACCTCCCTCTTCCTCCCACTTCTATCTGTATCCCCTCCTCCCCACTCTCTCTGACCCTGTATTTCCTCCTCCCTCTTTTTGCCCTCTTTTTGTTCACACTCTCCACCCGCTCTCTCTCTCTCTGACCATATCTTCCTCCCCTCTATCTCTGATCATATACCATGTAAATCATTCCCTCATGTCTTAAATATCCTATCATCCTGTCCCTTCTCCTCATCAGTGTTTTCCACTTATTCCTTTCCTCCCCTATTCTGCGTAGAACCTCCTCATTCCTTACCTTATCAGTCCACCTAATTTTCAACCTTCGTCTATAGCACCACATCTCAAATGCTTCGATTCTCTTCTGTTCCTGTTTTTCCACAGTCCATGTTTCACTGCCATATGATTCTGAACTCAGACGTACATCCTTAGAAATTTCTTTCTCAAATTAAGGCCAGTATTTGATATGAGTAGACTTCTCTTGGCCAGGAATGCCTTTTTTGCCATAGGTAGTCTGCTTTTGATGTGCTCCTTGCTCCGTCCGTCCGTTATTTTACTGCCTAGGTAGCAGAGTTCCTTAACTTCATCTACTTCGTGACCATCAATCCTGTTGTTACGTTTCTCGCTGTTCTCATTTATACTACTTCTCATTACCTTCGTCTTCCTTCGATTTATTCTCAATCCATACTGTGTACTCATTAGACCGATCGTTCTATTCAGTAGATCATGTAATTCTTCTTCACTTTCACTCAGGATAGCAATGTCATTAGCGAATTGTATCATTGATATCCTTGCACCTTGAATTTCAAGTCCACTCCTGAACTTTACTTTTATTTCCATCATTGTATCCCCAATGTACAGATTTAACAGTAGGGGCGAAAGGCAACATTCTTGTCTTACACCCCTTTTAATACGAGCGCTTCGTTCTTCGTCGTCCACTCTTATTATTCCCTCTTGGCTGTTGTACATATTGTGTATGACCCGTCTCTCCCTGTAACCTACGCCTACTTTTTTTCAGAATTTCGAACATCTTGCACCATTTTACCCTGTCGAACGCTTTTTCCAGGTCGACAAATCCTATGTACAAGTCTTCACTTTTCTTTCATTATTAACCGCAACGTCAGAATTGCCTCTCTCGTGCGTTTACTTTTCCTAAAGCCAAACTGATCGTCATCTAGCGCACCCTCAGTTTTCTTTTCCATTCTTATGTATATTATTTTGTAAGAAACTTGGATGCATGAGCTGTTAAACTGATTGTGCGGTAATTGTCTCACTTGTCAGTTCTTGCAGTCTTCGGAATTGTGTTGATGATGCTTTCCCGAAAGTCAGATGGTATTTCGCCAGACTCATACATTCTACACACCAACGTCAATAGTTGTTTTGTTGCCACTTCCCCCAATGATTTCAGAAATTCTGATGGAATGTTATCGATCCCTTCTGCCTTATTTAACCTTAAGTCGTCCAAAGCTCTTTTAAATTCTGGTTCTAATGCTGGATCCCCTATCTCTTCTAAATCGACTCCTGTTTCTTCTTCTACCACATCAGGCAAATCTTCCCCCTCATAGAATTAGTCAAAGACGCTACCCCGAGACCACATCCTCACATACGGGTTGTTTAATAGTTCGTTGGTCCGCCTGTGCGCTAGAAACTGGACTTCACTTGAAAACAAGAAAAATACGACTCGTTGGACTACACTGCACGCCTCTGAATAGCTACTATCGAATTTCTGTGTTGTTTGGCTTGTAGCTTTAAGTACCACTATGAGCAATGGTCTTTTGTGAAACGCGAAACTCGAAATATCCTTTGCATGCAGTTCTCTGCCCAATGTTCTTTCGGAAAATGTGAGAGCTACCTATCTTTCGTTGTCTCGCTTTATAATATGAGTCTCGTATAGAATCTTAAATCCTCGTCTCGCAGTCGATATGAGGGCGTCTCTGCAGCGTATATGCGACACAGCGTGATTCCAATGCGGGCATATAGTGTGTTCATTTGAACTGAAGACATTGAAATATCTCGAAAACTACACAAAAATTTGTTTGTCTCTGAGGGAGTAACTTTGAAATCTTCAATGGGAACCACCGTTCTTTATTTCAGATTATGATTCTACGGCAAAATCTAAATACGTTTTGTCTCAAGCATTTTCGTTTCGCCACAGATGGCGCTGTAACCGCAGGAATAGAAATGGGTACGTAAGGGTAATTTACAACATGTTACTCAATAGCCCTTGAATGCAATGGTCCTTGAATATCCAGTGGCACACGGGACCCCACCTCCATGCTGCGAGAGTAGGACAGACCGTTATTTTATAATTTTCTGGTGGGAATCCCATTCGCAACATTGTATTACTCTGACATATCAAACTGGGGACTACTCGAGGCGCTTCCGAAGCCGTGTAGCGAACTCCGATGTATCATAACAGGCAGTACAGTGTGACCGGAGTCCCACGTATCGTGCAGACGTACAACATACAATATTTGTGCAGTGTTTATTGCCTGCACACTTTCCTATCATTTGGAGAACTGACGTGCAATTGGACGAGGAATATTACAATAATAAAAAAACTGAAATGATCCTGATTTACGGAGAATGTAGGAAAAACGTTGAGGCAGCTGTTGCCTTGTATGCGAGCGTTTTCCAGAGAAAGTTTGCTCTCGTTCTTTCATTTAGAAGGTTGTGAAAGCCTTTATGTCTGATGGCAGCGCACTTACCGGCAAAATGGAACGAAGCAAACGTGTTATAGGAGAAGCTAATGAAGTAGCTGTATTAGTGGCAGTGCACCACAACCCAGGGATAGGCTCCCGGCAATTACACCACTATTCCGATATGTCCGTAGGTAGTATTATCACGATACTGCACCCTCATAGGCGTCCTCCACACCAGCTGTCACGGCATCAAGAACTTCATGGCGCCGATTTACGTAACCGCGAGGTGCTTTTGAAATGATTACGTCAATAAATGCTAACGACCCCCACTTTCTTTGCCGAGGTACTATTTTGCAACGAGTCTACATGCAAGAACCATGATAGCACGATAAATGAAAAGCTCTAGTTTGCTTTTGTTCTACAGTACTACTGTTATTGTGCTAACCGGTTTTCGGTTTACAAGGCCACCTTCAGACGTTTACTGGCTACTGTCGCCAAAGATGTTACAATGTAACCTGTAACTTACAACTGTCGTAACATCTTTGGCTACAATAGTCAGTAAATATCTGAAGATGGCCTTGTAACTTCCTTGGCGACAGTGATCAGTAAATGTCTGAAGATGACCTTGTAAGCCGGAAACCGGCTAACATAATAAAAATACTACTGTAGAACAAAAGCAAACTATCGCTTTTCATTTTTTATAATGTTGTTGTACCAGTGCGTGTTCAAATTGTGTATTTACACCGGGCGGCGGATCGGTAGAGGTGGACCTATTAAATGGCCCGCTAGGTTGCCGGTTTTGACAACACGGGATTGCTTTCGATGGGGATATTTAGAAGATAAGGTGTACCAGCAAGTGCTAACAGGCCGTGAAGACATGATCGACGGCATCAGAAACGCGTGTGCTGACATTCCAGCTGATATTCTTCTGTGCTGTGTATGGTCATTTGAAAAGCGGACCGCTAATTGCATTGAATTTGGTGGTACTACGTTCGAACACTTACTCTAACTAGAAAAGTAGAGTAGCGTTCGTCTCGAGCTATGGCCACAGTGTTGCGTTGAGTAGTCTCCTGTTCGACATGTCGGAGGAATACCAAATTGAGAATTGGGTTTACAAGTAGAAGTTATGAAACACTGGCCCGTCCTATCCTTACAACATGGAGGTGGGTGCCCATGTGTCATCGGACATTCAAGGGTCATTGAGTAGCATGTCGTAAATTACTATGGTATAACAATTTCTGTTCTTCCGATTATTGTACCATCTGTAGCGAAACAAAGAAAATGGTTCAGACAAAACGTAGATTTTGCTGTACATTCGTAACTAGAAATCATTAATGGGGGTCCCCACTGAAGATTTCAAAGTTGCCCCCTGCCCCCGCCACCCACACTTGGTATCGTTGGATGTCTCCCTCCGAGACAAGCATATTGGAATCATAACATTTTTTTGATCCGATGTGTAGGTTTCGAGATATTTCAATGTCTTCAGTTAAAATGAATATCTTGTATAACGCCGACATGTAGGCTAGGGGTTAGTGCAGCATTCGTGTCATTTCGACTAGCGTGAGGTAAACACAGGAACGTGAACAATGGCGGGATTATTACCAAATGTGACCAAAGAGGACCAACGCGCTATTATTCTTCCCTTGGCTGCCAAGACACAAACACCGGTAGATGGTTCAAATGGCTCTGAGCACTATGGGACTTAACTTCTGAGGTCATCAGTCCCCTAGAATTTAGAACTACTTAAACCTAACTAACACAAGGACACCACACACATCCATGCTGGAGGCAGGATTCGAACCTGCGACCGTATCAGCAGCGCGGTTCCGGACTGAAGCGCCTAGAACCGCGCGGCCACTCAGGCCGGCAAACACCGGTAGGCATCCATCGGAGAATGATGTATGGGACAGCATGCCTGTCGACAACCACAGTTGTGAAATGGCATGCGTTAATGGGAGCTGCTGCGTCATGATAACGCACGACCCATTATTACATATATCGTCAGGGCCGGCGCAAGGCACGTGCGGCACGGGGCGGCACTTTCCGAGGGGCGGCAAATCTGCCGCGCACCCCCCCTTTTTTTTAGGGGATTTGAAACCAAACCTCGGAGGGAGAGGCTTCGGGAACTGTGGCATGGCGCCTCGACTACCTGCCGGCCGCCCCTATTGTACAAGGGGAGGGAGGAGAACTAATTTCTTTCTCGCCACTGTGGCAGCACCGTCGTGTTTAGGGTGGAGGAACAGAGAGGGGGAAGCAGTCTGGCGTACACGCCAGTATTCTGATGAGTGGAGCGCTGCAAGCATGTTAGGCGCTGTGCGTTTACTCTTAACTGATTTTGCAGAAGACGAAATCGAATTTGGAAATTCCAATGCAATGTTCGATACTGCGGTTACATGTTAAGCCTGAAGCAATTTTGCTAAGCCCTTCAATGGTAGTTTTCGAGTGCTGTATTCTTCCCACATTAAGGAAAAAAATGGTTGAACATTACTAGAGTCAGACATATCCAACACCTACAATGGCTAGAAGTATTCCGAATGGGTAAATACGCTTTGAGTAATTACAAGGGATAAAGACATTGCTAATAAGCCTGGCATAAGTTGGGTTTCGACGTATTTTTGAAAATTTTTGCTATCCGTTTCTGAGTGATAGTCGGACGTTTTGGTTTTTGAGCCATGAAACACCTGTCTCCGCCTGCATAAACAACAATTAAATTCTGACCGGCACTTTTGTTTGACAATGCTATTCGCACACTAGATGTAAGCACATATTAAAAGCTTTGAGACTGGGCACTCAGTGGCCAAAACCTATGTAGATCTGAAAAAATACGGGGGAGGGGGGGGGGGGGTGGCGGGTGGGGGGGGCGCAATTTAGCATCTCTCACGGGGCGGTACTTGGGCATGCGCCGGCCCTGAATATCGTAATACAGAATTAACGCTAACTGAAGTCGGAGAAGCTCGAGTACCAGTCTTAGCGTTCTGACCATTTCAGATGCGGTTATCGTGCCTTAAGTCCCCTGAAGAAATGTCCTTGAAGAGTCGATCAGACCAATCGGACGAGAATGTGCGGCAGACACTCAACGGACTTCACCGTGTTTTACCAAATTGCTATTACTAACTGGCGCGTCGATGGTATGATTTCCTAAATGCTCACGGCATTATTCTGGACTATATGCCCTTCGAACGGAAAGTTTAATTGTCCCTTATATTTATGATTAACTTTTAGTCGTTGTTTTGTACAAGATTGAGGTCACAGGTATATATATGTTAGCTGAGATTATCTGAATTGTTTGGAGACCAAAGAAAAACTTTCCGTAACGTTTCTTTGTTATCATTCAGTGCGAAACGAAAACATTTTGCTCCACTTCGACAAGGCTTTTCCCATGTTGCCACCGTACCATTTATTAGAATGAATGGTCTGAAACTGTTGATCCCATTTACGAAGAGCCTGCGGCGGGGCGGGTTGCGCTCTCACTATGCTTTAAACAATCAATCGACCTACTTGGGTTGGCTTCGGGTTGCCTACCCCTTCACTCTGCGATGGTAGATACTGGTTTAGCCGATAAAAGCAGCGTTGGCAAATAATCAATTGTTCCACGAACAATACGAGACTGGAATAGAAGGGAGAACCGATAGAGGTACTCAGGGTACCCTCCGCCACACACCGTCAGGTGGCTTGCGGAGTATGGATGTAGATGTAGAAGTACCTACCACGCAAAGGCCATATAACTCCAGTCCATGGGCAGCGTCTGAATGTTAGTTAAACTATCGGGCGTTCGAGCCTCTTGCGCGACTCGTTTGAAAAATGTCTAAAATTTCCTGCAAGCTGGTTTATTGTCTTTAAAAGACAGAACATGGCTCTCAAGTCCTTATTTAATATCCCGACACTAATTATGCAATGTTACTGACCGTCTCTGTAACAAGTTCACATCCGAAAGCAGCCAGAAGTTATTTCGTCCGATCGGATATTTTAATCGTGCTGAACTGTCGCTGATCCACGACTACTTGCGAGTGAACACAGTCAGTCGTTCAATAGTCTTCTTGTACAGAAGTGGTTGCCATAGTTTCTCGTAACTTGAACGAAACACACCACGCGAAGTGTATGTACGATTTGAAACGTTCACACACGAAATCTCCTAAAATAGAGCACTCACAAAACTCAGACTTTCTCAAAATACTCAACACAGTAGTCGCTTTTTGTCAAGGACACGAAACCCGCTCAAACTTGCAGATTTCTTAATTCTAGCACAAATTTGATCAGTCCAGTTTAACATATGTGTTTACCAGAAGACGGCTCCCGAGCAACTATCAACTCATAGATCTAACGCACAAAGCCCTACTCAAACGCGTGGGAAACGCTGAATTCCGATGTGTTAAGCAGCCAATTAGATCATCTCGAGCACATCTATACTCACAGTATTTGAGCCCATCAGATTACCACAAGTAAGCTAGACAAGAAATTTAGTAATTGTGAAACTAAATAAACTGTAATGAAACAAAATATGATACGTTTCCATCCTTTTGGTTGCCTTCAACAAAGTCAAGCTCTCTCTGACACGCGTCACAAATTCCTCTATAGCACAACTTTCTCACACGTACATTTACATGGTTTTCATAAAATATCACATTCTCACATTATGTATGTCCTCCATTCACTCTCTCAGTGTCTCCAAAGCACTCACAGACAACCAAAACACGACGAAATAACGATTTCCCGCAGTATTTTAATTAGATCAGAAATGTGTTTTGATGAAACTAAAGAAAATTGTAGAAAATTAGATTATATGAATCTATATTCATGGTCGTGGTTTCAATTGAAACTGTAGATGAATATATTACAGCACCTAACTCGGCCTAATACCAGCACGGTTATTATGTGTTTTAGGTAAAAATTTATATCTCCGAAAGTAGTGAGGTTATTGATTTGAAATTTTAGCAGTATCGTTTAGTTATCCATAGAATTTGGCACACTAAGTACGAAAAGTATCGATAAATATTTAATTGTACTCCTTCATTTCATAGAGAGTATGTGTAACGTGTTGCACGCAGCATTAAGCAAGTGCACTCCTCGCTCGGCCCAGTAGCCAGCGTCAGCTGTGCCTGCCTGAGAACCAACATTTCCTTTCCTCCCGGCTCCACGGCCAGCTACGTTTTCAGTGCAAGATGACGACTCGTAATAATTTGCTGCTTTACAAGCCTCACTCACATTTAGTGTCTGGAGTAGATGAAATGACAATATGACACAATATCATAACTTTGTCTTCTAATTATTAGTATTTGTTGTACAATCTGCACGCTACAGATGTTACTGCTCGCTTAATAAATACGGATGAAGCAGTATGTATCATTGTCAATGTCATTGCCAATGACTCCGCAATAAGGAATGGACAAAAATGCTTCCATCTAGGATTATACGTAGGAAATTACTGTGGACTAATTTCAGATGTATGCTCTACTCGCACAACACAACCTTTAAAGGCGTAAAATTATGTCAAATAATTTCTGCCGTGTGTTGGAGACTCATGTGGTGTACAGCAAAGGAAGTCTGTATTTAATTTAAACTGTTTTTGACCCAAATAACGAAAAATGTCGTCGGTAAAGTAACAACTTCGCCTTTTGTAACGTCCTTCGGATCGTCGGTCTTGGCTAACACTCAGCGGTAGAGATTGTTCTTTCTTTATCTATCGGTATCGACGTTACAAATCAGAACGTTGAAGAACTGAACTCGCGACTTGTGCGAGATATTTACTTCACCAAATGTCGTAATTAAATCGTTTATAATCGATGGTTTATCAGTTGCTTTTTAAATATTACTGATAAGTTCAAATTAGTTCCAGCGACACCAAATTCCCTATAGACTGGTTGTAATCTCAAATCTATAATCAGTCGTAACAGTGTTATTCATTCCTGACGTCAAGCGCCGAGCGCTTCAGTCAAATAATATCGCAGCACGTTATCTCTGTCGTTGAAGAACTGAACTCGCGACTTGTGCGAGATATTTACTTCACCAAATGTCGTAATTAAATCGTTTATAATCGATGGTTTATCAGTTGCTTTTTAAATATTACTGATAAGTTCAAATTAGTTCCAGCGACACCAAATTCCCTATAGACTGGTTGTAATCTCAAATCTATAATCAGTCGTAACAGTGTTATTCATTCCTGACGTCAAGCGCCGAGCGCTTCAGTCAAATAATATCGCAGCACGTTATCTCTGTAAATAATATTGTAAAACTTGAATGATAAATGCGTGAATTGACACGATATGCTGGTTTATTACACAATATGAGGCACTTCCTAACAGAGCCGTGAGGAAGAAGCTTTCCCAGGTGTTGGGGGGCATTATAAATTATATGCTTCGTAACTATCGCCAAGTTCCATAGTCCGTTAGTTATTACGAATGAAACTTTCTATCTGTGTTCACTTCCTAAATAGTATTAACTTCCGGTTATCTAATTAAGTCACTTCTGTCTAATAAATGCAAGTCCTCTATATGAGTTCTAAATAACGTAATATTTGAAGTCAAAGTATCGTTTCACTGCGTCATAGTAGATCGCAATAATCAATTCTGAAAAAACAATCTAATTGCGCCTACATATATGAGCATTGAAAAGTATGACCTGCTTCGGCTAACTCTCGTAACGTAGAAACAATGGATTGAATTATCCTTAGCCATTACTCGGAGTATTCTTTGGGAGTATTCTTTGGGAGCGTTGGTTGTACTTTGCGAATTTTAATTATAATGATTTTGCGATTTATTATGATTTTGAATTTTGAGTTTGATTTTACTGGAATCCTATTTTTCATTCGTATGTTAATAAATTACTAAGTATTAGATTCCTGATTCAATTACTCGTTAATATTCAGATAATAGTGTTAACTGGAAATTTGTTTGCTTGTTCATTTTTCATGGAATGTGGAACTTATTTTGGGGAAATTTTTGGGAATTATGGAGCCAATTTTTGATTTTCATTTCTCGTCCGAGGAAGTGGCATTACACTTTGAACAAGTATTTTTTTATTTTTCTTATATAATGTGCTTATTATTAAAATTTTAACATTTGTAATGAAACTTTGCTTTCGTGTTTCCTACCCATTGTAAAAATACCGGACGGATACCATCCTTAAATACGCCGTGTCTAACAACTTTCTCGCGTGAATTTTTCGTAAACAGCATCGAAGCTGTTGCGTTGTTTAGTGGCTACAACTTGCTGCTCGTCATCCCTATAGCAAATAGAGAGTGTATGGTTTACTACATTCAGCGGTCGTCACGGGCTTGTCGTCAGCTATAATGGGTAAGAGCGCAGTAGTCACAGAGAGAAGACTCTCGCCTTGCTATTATTTTTTTTTTTTTTTTTTTACTTTATTGTTATTTTAAAGCCTGTACAGCAGGCAGGCTGTCAGCAGCATACTACGCTGCTCTTCAGCCATAGAAGGTACAATCAGCAAAAACAGGAGAAAAACATAAAAGTTACAAAACGGCGGGCAATAAAACAGGAGACACAGAGAAACAAACACGGAGCCGTTCACACTCGACGATAAGCCACACTGCAAACTGTTGAGACGACGCACAAACACTGAAGGAGACGATGGCACTGGTGAACGATGGAGTGTGACGGTAAACACTGAACACTAAACATGACGGCACACACGATACACTGATGGCGGTGATCTCCGGCGCGCGAATGTCCACGGAGCGTGTGCGAGTCCGGGGACCTGCCAAGAGGGCAACAGGGATGAGGAGGGGGAGAGGGGAGGAAAAGAGGATGCCATGGCTTAGGAGACGGGGACAGGAGGATAGGGACAGGGGAGGGGGGGGGCCCGGGGGACGAGGGACGAGAAAAGGAGGAGGGAGGGAAAAGGGAGAGAAGGGAGGGAGGGTGCCCCGAGGAGCAAGCACAGGAGGAGGGTGGGAGGATCAAAGTTGGTAGGAGGGGTAGATGGAGGGGAGGAGGGCATCATCAGGGAGGGGGAGCTGGCGGAAGCCACCTTGGGAGAGGGTAAGGAGGGTGGAGAGATGGAGACCGGGTGGGACGTGGGAGTACAGGCGTGGCAGCGGGCGGGGGTGGGAGAGGATCGGGGAGACGAGCGGGTGAGGAGGATCGAGTTTACGGGAGGTGTATAGGATGCGTATCCTTTCGAGGAAGAGGAGGAGGTGGGGGAAGGGGATAAGGTCATACAGGATCCGCGTGGGGGAAGGGAGACGGATGCGATAGGCAAGGCGGAGAGCATGGCGTTCAAGGATTTGGAGGGATTTATAAAAGGAAGGGGGGGCGGAGATCCAGGCGGGATGGGCGTAACAGAGGATAGGGCGGATGAGGGACTTATAGGTGTGGAGGATGGTGGAGGGGCCCAGACCCCACGTTCGGCCGGAAAGGAGCTTGAGGAGACGGAGTCGGGAACGTGCCTTGGCTTGGATTGTCTGGAGATGGGGAGTCCAGGAGAGGCGACGGTCGAGGGTGACGCCAAGGTACTTAAGGGTGGGGGTGAGAGCGATGGGACGGCCATAAATGGTGAGATAGAAATCAAGGAGGCGGAAGGAGGGAGTGGTTTTGCCTACAATGATCGCCTGGGTTTTGGAAGGATTGACCTTGAGCAACCACTGGTTGCACCAAGCGGTGAACCGGTCAAGATGGGATTGGAGAAGGTGTTGGGAGCGTCGCAGGGTGGGGGCAAGGGCAAGGAAGGCGGTGTCATCGGCAAACTGGAGAAGGTGGACGGGGGGTGACGGCGGCGGCATGTCCGCCGTGTACAACAAGTACAGAAGGGGGGAGAGGACGGAGCCTTGGGGCACACCGGCGGAGGGGAAAAAGGTGTAGGAATCGGTGTTATGGATGTTGACATAGGAAGGACGGCGGGAGAGAAAGGAACCGATCAGACGAACGTAGTTAATGGGAAGGGCGAAGGTTTGGAGCTTGAAGAGGAGACCGGAATGCCATACGCGGTCATATGCGCGTTCGAGGTCAAGAGAGAGGAAGATTGCGGAGCGACGGGAATTGAGCTGTTCGGAAAGGAGATGAGTGAGGTGAAGGAGAAGATCGTCGGAAGAGAAGGACGGCCGAAAGCCACACTGGGTAACGGGGAGGAGGCGGTGCTGGCGGAGATGCTGGTGGATGCGGCGGGTGAGGATAGATTCCAGGACCTTGCTGAAGACCGAGGTAAGGCTGATGGGACGGTAGGAGGAGACGGCGGACGGCGGTTTGCCAGGTTTGAGGAACATGAGGATACGGGAGGTTTTCCACAGGTCGGGGTAGTAACCGGTGGACAGGACTACAGTGTAGAGCCTGGCCAGGGTGGAGAGAAAAGAGACAGGAGCTTCACGAAGGTGACGGTAGGTGACACGATCGTGACCAGGAGCGGTGTTGCGTTTGGTGCGGAGTGTATTGATGAGATCCTGTGTGGTGATGGGGGCATTAAGGTCCGTGTGTGGAATGTTGTCCAAGTACTGGAAACCAGGAGCGAGGGGAGGGACAGAGGTATCAGTTCGATCGCGGATATCTGGGAAGAGGGAGTAATCGAACTGGGGATCATCAGGGATGGAAAACACATCGGACAGGTAGGAGGCAAAGTGATTGGCCTTACTAAGGGCGTCAGGAAAGGGGTGATCATCGTGGAGAAGAGGATAGTAGGGGGAGGGTTTAGCTCCGGTAAGGCGACGGAAGGCGGTCCAGAACTTGGACGAGTTTATAGGGAGGGTAGCAGTTAAACGGGGCCTTGCTATTACTGCCATCATCCATGTTATAGTGCCAAAGCACTGTGAGCCGCAAAAGTGCTGACATCTTTCAGGAAAACAGCAGTTTTACGTCAAGTTATAGCGACTGTGTATCTGAAATCAAACAGGGGACTGGCACAGTATGTCTACTGCCAATATGATTTATGCATCTAAGCGACATCAGCTGCAATGCACACATGCACTGAAAATATACTGGATATTGCACAGGTGGTCTTAGGACCGGTCGCTGCTTTCTTTTTACTGTTACCTATTGTTTCCTGCTCAAATTATAAGATCGATTTTAGAACCGTGGACTTTTAAAAAAAATAGTGAAATCTAGTTGCTGTCTTTAACCATATCTCTCACACTACTTCCAAAAGAATTGGTGCAAAACTGACGTCTAATGTTTCGTATAGCTGTTCTTCTTTCTCTCAATGATAAGGTTTCGTATTTTGACTCAACAAGAATTACGATAGAAACATGTAGACTTGTAAGACAAATTCTTACTTATAAACTTACAGACCTATTACATGGATGAAACAATACCTGTATTTCACTAGTCCTGGCATGCGTAACCATTTCATTGTGCCTATCCTTTAATTTAAATTATTTCATGTTATTCCGGATTGAAGCAGATGATAATGGGTTCAAATAATAAATACAGGTAAACTAAGTCATATCGATGATTATGTGATGTCATTAGGAAACGAAATTACACAAATTTACATTTATCGACGAAAATACTAGTCACAGGAAATAATACTGACATCATAGCGCAGCTGTTCCAGAACACACGCATACCACTTCCACCTTTATGAGTGAATAGCGCACAGGTTTAAGTGAGCTGAATGAAAAAACATATTCTTCGGTAACTCAGCTACTGAGGATGTCTCAGTCGTATGGTAATTTTGACAGAGAATATCGGCCGGCATCCTCATGCTCCTTGCCCAGTTAATATAGGCACATCCGTACGGGGTCGCACCACCAAAGGCATCGTGGAAAACCGAATGTTGAAAAAGCCATTGCCCTGCCACACCGAAACTTAACATTTCAGGCCCAGTAAACTTCTCAAACTAAAATAAATGAAATACAATGAACAATATCTTAACTATGAAAAGACTAGTAACACATAAGAGACAGTATCCATGTTACTGACGAACCTGTTGTTACGGTAGGGTGTCTGGAGTCTCCTGCATACACATTCCAGTGCACAATGAAATGAAGCGAACCGTTGTGGACCTCTTGTGTTGCGTGTGCAATGGTGCAAGTCGAGCCGTGTGCTTGTCGAACCGCGTGCAATGCTTGTAGCTTTCCCACAACAAAGACCACGGCGTATTGGTGCAGGACGATTAGTGAGTGCAAGGCTCGTTGCACTGACTCTGAATATCAGGAGCTATTAAGTCGTACTGACGTAAGACGATTGGATACAATGGTCGTTGCTTTCCCAGAATCAAAATGAGGTTAACAGAGCTGAGCAGTGGCGGGGTTCCTAGCGTCACCTTCCGAATTCCTGGCGACAATAGCTCTATCTGTCGTGTGATGTCTCTCTGCTTTGAGGCCACGAAGATCTTTGCTGGGCGTATTGTGGCGTAGCGAGTTGGGGAGTGGTAACGGAGCGAAAAGGACGGTGTGAGAGATACGCCCGGCGACTAATGCGAACACTTCCACAAGCGTCTCGGGCAGAAAGACCGTCGAGTGGTTTCTAGACATATTGATGGGCCGATTTGAATCCGTAGGTGATTTGGAGTGCCGTATTCGTGCGCATCAGGGCCAGACAGCTCTGATACGTAGTGAGACGCCCGCTAAACCCGCAGGGCAGAACAAAAAAATGGCTCTGAGCACTATGGGACTCAACTGCTAAGGTCATTAGTCCCCTAGAACTTAGAACTAGTTAAACCTAACTAACCTAAGGACATCACAAACATCCATGCCCGAGGCAGGATTCGAACCTGCGACCGTAGCGGTCTTGCGGTTCCAGACTGCAGCGCCTTTAACCGCACGGCCACTTCGGCCGGCAGGGCAGAACAGATTATTAGGATTGTGGAAAGGGCCAAATAAGATGTCGGTCAGGTTCACTCAAAACTGTAATTTATTGTAATTTAATAACACCTTTAAAACAAAACGGCCCATAGCCGAACCATTAGAGCTACGAGTTTCAAAAAGGCCTTCAAACAAGAAATCTTAAAGCAACAAGATAAATCTCAAGTGGTAAAAACATACAGTTAAAGTTGCAAATAAAATGATTAACATATATATACAACGAGGCTGAGAGCCTCAAGGCAAGGATGAACAGACAAACATAAACAAGATGCAATATAAACGGCTGAAGGCCCACAATAAAATTTTCAAGATTTTAAAATAAATTACCGTAACCTTTCAAAGGCAGAAGGCCCCAATGTTTTTTTTAAAAAAAAAAAAGGATTTAAGTGGTTGAAGGCCCACAGTTGATTTTCCAAAATTCAAAATACATAAAATTCAGTAAAAGTAAGAATTTTTTAAATCATTGGCTATGATAGATTATAAACTGACAATTAAACACCGATGAGAAGGACAATAAATAAAATGGCACTCAGAACGCTCCAGGGAGGTCAGTATGCCCTCGTTCACTTAGGTGAGACAGGTGGTGGGCCCAACTACACTCGATCCGTCGGAACCCAACCAGGGGACAGCCACAGACCGACCGACAAAACGACTTGCTTGCCACCAATCGGTACGAGAGAACTCAAACACACAAAGTTACGAACGTGATTATCCACAATGAAACATGTATTAGCTGCCAAAACTACACACGAAGTTGGACAGCGACAACAGGTGAGGAAAGGACGCTGCCTGAAATTATGTTAGTGGCCAGGGCAGGTAACTGGAACACTAACAGCCACAAGGCAGAAAATTCCGATGGTACACTTCAATTTGAAATTTGGTAATATAGTTAACTTCACCCAAAAGGAACACTGCCTGAATTTACATCAGTGGCCAGGGCTGGTAACCAAAACACTGACAACCACAAGGCAGAAAATTCTGCTGGTGCACTTGAATTGTAGTCAACCAAAATATTTAATTGCACCGCATGGCGGCTAAATCTCAGCAATAGAAACAGTGTTGTTCACAGGTAAACTTCCGCAATAGCGAACCACCGAAACGAACCACACAACATGAATGGACGTAGCTTGGGTAGTTGAAGCCACTACTCAACTTTGACGTCCTGCATAGGTGAACCACGAAGCTCGTAGCGATCGGACAGCTCCACTCACGCTCCGACACGAAGCAGGGCCCGCCAGTGGACACAGCCGACTGCACCGCGCAGAGATAACTTCCTTGGTCTGCAGCAACCGGTCGACTCCCCTCATAATGCCGACAACATCTAAAACAGTCGTCAGTGGAAATAACACCAACTACTCACACAACCTGACAAAGACTTACACGAAGACCTGAACGATACCCAACAGTAACTAAGCACGCACGAAGACAAATAGGGAGTCGATGCACACACACACACACACACACACACACACACACACACACACACACACACAAAACTCATGAACGATCGGCGAGCCAAAACGCGTCGTCCGGTAGGACGACCAACCGACGGTCCACCAAGACCGTGAGGCGTGGCGCCAATGGTTGGGCGAGCCATGTCGATGCAGACCTCACTGCTGCTTCAACCGACTGCAGTAGTGCCGCGTTGTAACTCCCCAACTGGCAGGTCCAGACTGCGCTCCAGAAGCGTTCCAACTGACTGGCAGACCCGAACTGCTACCCGAACTCCTCTACAACAGACAACAACCGGGAAATAATAGCAGTCGAGCAAAGATACTACGAGAGGGGATATGTCGATACGCGCTGCTAACGCCGTTCACGGTCAGGCAAAGCAGCAACTCAGTGACAGTAATAAGTTAAATTAACGTAGTGAGGCGGAAGTACGTTAAAAACAGTGTGAAATACGTGAGGGCAGGAAGACGAGCCACGCACGGCTCACGTAGCACACCAGTCGGAGAGCTGAAGTCAGTTTCGTTGTGGTGAATTCTGGGCCCTCTTTGGAACTGGCACGCTTCAGCTTCGTTTCGTGAACTTAGTTAAATTTTGGACTTTGAGGTCTTAACTGTTATTTTCTTATTGATGCCTATAGGTCTGTTGTGATCACTGCGATTTCTTAGCTGATTTATTTCACTCAACTGAAGCTGTTACCACTGGAGGCCTGCCTGTTTTCTATATAATAATTTTACTTAACCGAAGCTGCTATTAAACAAGGCACGTCTGTTTTCTATTTGGTAGTTCTACTTAACTAAAGCTGTATTATTGACGGCTGAACTTTTCCCTTTTTTATTAAATTAAGAGTTGTTTCATAATTTGGGTTAGCTGACATTCTTATTAACCAAGAGCTACCTGTTTTACTCTCCTATTATTGAGATCTGATATCTTACTCAATCTGTCTTGTAAATAACTGAAATTGAGATTGCCAAAGGCCTGCCTGTATCCGAGGTATTATGTAAACAAGGCAGTAACAGGAAATGACAATATGGTACATGAGCCCTAACCTTTCGCCTTACATCCCTTTATCTATAATTGTATGTTTCAAGAGCAAATTTCAAAAAAAATGGTACAAACGGCTCTAAGCACTGTGGGACTTAACATCTGAGGTTATCGGTCCCCTAGACTGAGAACTACTTAAACCTAGCTAACCTAAGGACATCACACACATCCATGCCCGAGGCAGGTTTCGAACATGCGACAGTAGCAGCAGCGCGGTACCGGACTGAAGCGCCTAGAACCCTTAGGCCACAGCGGCCGGCAGTAAATTTTTATGCAGTTAAAATTAAATTACAAATGGCACAAACACAGAAGAATGTACCAAAAAAAAAAACTGGAGGTCTGCGTGGAGCAAGCGGTCAAGATCTGCTTATTTAGAAAGCTCACGAAATCGAGGGCAACATTAACTCAAGAAACCACAAACATTTTAAAATTTTGTACGTGGCTGGAGCAGCAACAGTGTTCTCGGGTTTCCAACCGCGTCAATTGCTTAAAACTACACGAACTTTCGCCCAATCACTCCTTGGCCATTGTCAAGTGATATGACTGCCAGTGGGCTGTTGGTGCGCCCTTATATACGCTAGCTGCCGGCTGTGACGTCACTGGTGCCCGTGACATTGCCATATATGGGCATGTTTTGAGTCGGCGTTCGATGTGCCCTCTTCATCGCTGGATCCCACGCAGCGCTGAGCTGTAAGGCACCGTCTCTATTCAGGGTGTTTGCGGTATTTTTTTTTTATTTCAATAACATCCTTTATTAAACTGTCCCAGAAGCTGTTAGTGCGAGCCACGACAGAGCTATCGTCAAATTTTATGTGGTGACCGTTTACTAACGCACGCTCAGCTAACGCAGATTTCTCTAGATAGCGTAGGCGATAATACCTCTCATGTTCTTTTCTGCGTTGTTCCACAGTGCGCACTGTTTGTCCGATGTACTTCTGGCCACACTCACAAGGTATTTCGTAGACTCCAGGTGTTCTGATACCTACTGCATCTTTAACTGGTCTCAGAAATTGACGGATTTTCGTTGGAGGCCTGGAGATTGATTTTATCTTGTGTCTTTTCAACAGGTGGCTTATCTTGCCCGACACAGAGCCACAGAATGGCAGCAAAGCAAGTTTCTTTCCCTGCTCTTCGTCGGTGCTCTTATTCTGATATTTCCCAGAAATCACTTCTTTCACTTGATGGGCGCTGTAGCCGTTATTCCTGAAAACCTGGCGTAGGTGGCTCAGTTCATGGGGCAGGTTATCGTCGTCTGATATTACTCTTGCACGACGCACCAATGTTTGTAATACTGTGCGCTTCTGTGCTGGATGATGATGGCTGGTGGCGTGCAGGTACAGGTCTGTGTGGGTGGGTTTTCACCAACAGCCCACTGGCAGTCCTACCACTTGACAATGGCCGAGGAGTGCTTCTCCGAAAGCTCGTGCAGTTTTAAGCAATTGACGCGGTTGGAAATCTGAAAACATTTTATTCAATGTTATCGCCACCAGACTCTGCATTCATACAACTGACTTACATGTTGTGTCAGAGGTACGTTGCAATAAAGTCGAAAACCAGTGCAGTAGCTGTACATTTGTAAGACTAGTTTGGCTACTGTAGTAGTTAGTGCATTATCTGTACATTTGAGAAGCTAGTTTGGCTAGTGTACTAGCTAGTGCACTAACTGTACATTTGTAAGACTAGTTTGGTGACTATCCTAGCTAGTGTACTAATTGTGCATATGTGAGACTAGTTGGGCTAGTGTTCTAGCTAGCGCCCTTGCTGTACATTGGTGAGAAAACACCAAACGACAACAACCATGTCGTGCGTGTTTTAATCATTATGGATGTGAAATTTTATATTTTTCTGGCTTTATTTTAACATACCTCTGCCACAACATGTAACTCAATATTTCCTTCTGAAGAAGAAGTCTTTATAAATGTTGAAACCATGGTAAAGGGGTCAAAAACGACCTTCTATATTGCAGCTGATTGGCTGTTCAGTATTTCTACGAAAAAACACGAACATGATCAAACTGAGCAACACAAGTTGCACGTCAAAGTGAGCAAGTAACAAATTGCGCAGAATATGGATCGCGACCGCAATTGTGCCACTTACATCCACTTAAACAGCTACTGTGTCCCGACCAGCAGCGAACGACAGCCGGAGATAATGCCGTCCTTTCGATTGCCCAGAGCAGAGTGCCTAGAATCCAACTCCTTGCTCAAAAACTCTACGTGAAGGGAATGCTGTTAGAAAAGTAACCGGCGAGAATTGTTGCTAAATTCATGCAAAAAAAAAAATCAGGGAAAAGCACATTCAGCATCCTTCCTTTTGCATATAAGACGAAGTTGGCAATCGGCCGGAGCAGTATCTTCACAAATGGTCGGCCTTAACTGCAAATAACTCTATCCAGAGCGACGCAGCACTGTCGGCGGTAGTAAATTTTTAGGGCGAACGCAACTGATTGGTTCAAATGGCTCTGAGCACTATGGGACTTAACATCTGTGGTCATCAGTCCCCTAGAACTTAGAACTAATTAAACCTAACTAACCTAAGGACATCACACACATCCATGCCTGAGGCAGGATTCGAACCTGCGACCGTAGCGGCCACGCGGTTCCAGACTAAAGCGCCTTTAACCGCACGGCCACACCGGCCGGCCAACGCAACTGATTCCCCCTCACACTGGTGAGATAGGGCAGCAACGTCTGTCTTTCGAAGCCGAGCGGAAAAGAATTCACTGCTCTCAGTTATTCTCTGGGGCTGTAGCGCAGCCGTCGTATACACTGGCTCTGAAGGCACCAGCTCGGCTTTCAATAGCCACAGACCATATCGTCACTCGGGTTCAGCGAACTGCCTATTCTCGCCGAAGAGGGAGTCGCTCAGGATAATGAGATTTCGCGATGGTCTTTCTGCCAACAAGAGAGGCTACAGGGACACTTCCAGCGGCAATCCGCATACCATAAAGGTAGCGGCGCTTATTTCTCAGACACAGTTTCCTGGCTCAGTAGGTAACTGCGAAATAGCCGCAGTAAACGAAGTAATGTAGCATAGCGATATGTGACAGTAACGTCACAGAACGCTATCAAGTCTCGTGGACGGTTGCTTCGTGGCTTCAGCTCGAAGTGACTGACTTTCGCCAGCGAGCTTCTGTGTCTCACAATATCTGCTTACCAGATCCTTACCAATTTAAAGTATGGGATTTTTACAATAAATGAAAAGAGACGCAGTCTAGATAAATTGTTACATACACTGAAGCGACAAAGAAACTGGTATATGCATGCGTATTCAAGTACAGAGGTATGGAAATAGGCGGAATACGGCGTTGCGGTCGGCAATGCCTATACAACACAATAAGTGTCTGGCGCAGTTGTTAGCTCGGTTACAAGATTTAAGTGAATTTGAAAATGGTTCAAATGGCTCTGAGCACTATGGGACTTAACATCTGTGGTCATCAGTCCCCTAGAACTTAGAACTAATTAAACCTAACCAACCTAAGGACATCACACACATCTATGCCCGAGGCAGGATTCGAACCTGCGACCGTAGCAGCAGCGCGGTTCCGAACTGAACTGCCTAGAACCGCTCGGCCACAGCGGCCGGCTAATGCGTCTTCGCCGGCCGGAGTGGCCGTGTGGTTCTAGGCGCTACAGTCTGGAACCGAGCGACCGCTACGGTCGGAGGTTCGAATCCTGCCTCGGACATGGATGTGTGTGATGTCCTTAGGTTAGTTAGGATTAATTATTTCTAAGTTCTAGGCGACTGATGACCTCGTAAGTTAAGTCGCATAGTGCTCAGAGCCATTGGAACCAAGTTAGGTTAGGTTTCGTGCTTACTAAACCAATCTGTGTCAAAACTTACTTATTTCCTTTGGAGCTTCTGTGTTTCCTCTGTAAATCTTTTCTGACACCGGTCGCAGACTGACGAACAATATTCAAGTATTTGTGGAACTACTGTTTTGTAAGCTATATCAGTCATAGCTGGACTACATTTCCTCACGACTCTTCAACAAATGTCAGCCTGTAAATTGCGTTCCACGCGATTACTTTTCTGTGGTCGTTCCGCTTTAATTATTTTCGTACGCATACACCTACGTATTTAATATCTGTGACCGTTTCCAGTGATCGTTTAGTAATCGCGTAGTGAAACACTAATGGGTTTTTACGTCAACATCTACATAATACACCACATCTGTTTATTTTTAGGACCAACTGTTAGTGACACTATCCGTAGACAATCTTATGTACGTCTGCTGCATTGAGATGCAATTTTCTAGTGTTGCGACTTGTAACGGTATTTTCTCTTCTAGCATTACTTTTTCTCAACAGTAGTTGTCGATACTAACATTATTTTTTGGTTTTTGGACGGTCAGTATTATCTCAGTAGCTTTTCCGAAAACTTTCATATAATTTTACACACAGTATGTTATATGAAAAGGAATTTCTTTATAAAATATTTTAGTTTCGATGTGGTAATCGATAAGTGCCAGTTGTGAATGTGCATTGAATTATTTGCGCACTTAAAATTTCTATTCTTTATTACGAAGTCCTGTACTGTTTATTATGTTTATTTCTGGATTTATGAAATAATAATCGAAATTAATAATGTAACTAAAATTAGTAGGAATCTATTTGTTAAGAAAAGTTATAAAGCCTTTGGAATATTGTTATTTTCCGCACATTGTGACAATCGTAAGCTTGCCTCTGAGGGATCGGACGTATTTTTACATAGAAGGTGCGAACAATGTGATTTCGGCTTTGTTAATGTGAAAAATCAAAATACTGTACGATACACTAAAATGTGAGAAAATATATTTAAGTAAAAAATTCTGCAACAACAATCTTATAATTTATTTAGTTGAGACCGACCGTTAGGATCTAATGTTGGATTTTCAGGTTCAAGAATCAGACCCCTAGACAAGAGGAACTGGAGCCATCTCAGCATGACAAGCTAACTAAACTTGAAAGTTTATTGTAATCTTCGCTCCTCTCGAATCCTCATAAAAGACTTTGCTTATTAATTACTTCTACTTGGCGTTGTTTAATGTTGATAATAGATGGAAGAAGGAATGAGGGGGAGATTACAGACTTCTGGGGATACAGCATTATGTGTGAGGAGCATCATGAGCATTCGATAAGTGCAGAAACATCGGCAGCGAAAGAACAGACAATTCTCTGACAAAGAATTTCCTTGAAGTTTTTTCCTTCATCCTACCAACCATTTAGACAGTTTTGTTTTTCTTACTATTTACAAAAAATACAAGGTGATTCAAAGTAACTGTATCCACTTCGTGGGTGTAATGTATGCATCGAAATAAGGTTAAAATTTTAAATAAAGTTTTGTCTGAAATTACTTTATTTCAGAATTATGCTGGAGATTAGGGACCACAGGTGCAACAAAAACGACACAAAATTAATTCTTCTCACAAACAGCAGGAAGCAATCCGAAATACAAAACAACTACTTACTGTTCATTTACCACAGAACATGTTCAAAATGATACAGGCGAAGACGACACGGCAAAAGCCTGTAACGGCCGATGATGTAACGCCTCCCACAAATGACATTATGCATCATAGTTCGGAAATGAAGCAACTTAAAAGAAATCATTAATTTAACATTTTACTCATATTTTGACGCATAAATTACACCCATGAAGTGTGTGTAGTTAATTTTAAATCGTCCTGTATACTTGCAAGCCACCTGCGCCTTGAACAGCGGCTACCCCAGAATGTCAGTAAATGTTTCTGCGCGGGAGCCTTTATGGGTCGTATTGATAATACGCAAAAACACACTTCGAAGGGTCGTCAAATGGTGTCGAACACGTCCACTCCTGCCACAACGAAACTTCCTATGGTCCGTCAGAGCATAACCTCGCTTTACCTACCAAACGGCTGCCTAGAATTCTAT
Source organism: Schistocerca americana (assembly GCF_021461395.2). Taxonomy (NCBI): domain Eukaryota; kingdom Metazoa; phylum Arthropoda; class Insecta; order Orthoptera; family Acrididae; genus Schistocerca; species Schistocerca americana. The sequence goes on from NC_060126.1 coordinate 256,946,781, forward strand.
GTCATCTCTAGTGATTTTTGCCTTTCTGTAAAATAAAATGTAAGCTGTGAACGGCGGATCTTCAACGACCCATATCTCAACGGGTATTGGTTTCCAGACAAATCATTATACGAACTTGTCTTCTAGTTTAGACCAATACTAACCTCCTGTAACTACTTCCAGGAGCTGATGTGCCATCTGTTTTAGGAGACGATAGAACAAATTGCAACATCACAATAGGTGTCGTTACATGAAAAAAAAAGTAATGCAACTAATTAATCTCAAACCCGATAACTTCATGCCTGTAGAAGCAATAGGGGTCCACACATATCTTTTTCATTCGCATGTGCACGTACTGTGTCCTTACTTCCATTTATCATCCTTCCTGAAAGTGTGTGGTCAAGTGCGAATGATTTGAATGCAGTAGCAGACGAACCAGAGAAGTGGTGGGTTTCTTAATCTTCTACAGACTTAAACGGTGTCGCTGGAAGGCAGAGAGCAGGAACAGGAGGGCTTGGCCAAAGACGAGTAAAGCAAAAACGTTTTTCTAGCAGATGTTGGTCATGGGCCTCCCGCACCACCTCGGGCGGTTCGGAGAGAGCTCCACGCGACGGTTACAGGTTGAGTTGTTCTGAAGACAGGTAAGCGACCAGACGGCTGCGTCGAACAAGGGACAAAAGGTATTTGAATATGTTAATAATAATTTGTTAATCTCAACCATTTCTTTTTCTAGCTAATTTTTAATTACCATTTAGGTTCTGGTTACAATTTTTGGTTCAGTTAATCAGTGTCATAATAGTGTGATTTCTGTTAGGTGCAACCACGCGGTCTATAGATTCAAAGTGCAGCCCAAGCCTTAAAAGTTACTGCTTGCCATATTATTTTATTTGTTGGGACATTTTAAATTATCAATAAAACTGTACCGAGAGTATATTTAGCAAGATGAATCGATTTGTTTCCAAGCGCTTCACGCAAAGATATGCAGCCACCAAAATCCTGCTCGATGCCAGGCACAAGGTGCATACAATTCTTCCCACTAATAAATGCTGTCGACATTTTGTTTGCCTTGTGAATTAGTGCATGTGAATGTCTGTGTTACAAACTTGAGCAGTGACCACGTGCTCCCCAGATCTTCCCACCCCACAGGACTACAGACTAAGGCCAAGGTGGCTTGTTATTCTCGTATGAGAAAGTCATAGGATCTTATATAAATGTACCAGGAATGTTTTGTCCATCTATTAAATACAAAAAGATTACTGTTAACATGCGAAATATTATTCAAAAATAAATATTTTATCATTTGAAGCTATTTCCGTGATCGTTAATTTATTTTCAGTGCACCTGAAAATAGTGTCACATTTGTAGTATTGATAATTACGCTCCTAAAATCCAAAGTACTTGGTTCATGTTTAGCTGACAGCACGTAGCTTTGTCTGACTGCCCCCTAGAATACCATTGCGTTATCCGTTGCGGGCTTAATAAATTCAATCACTGAAGGAATTGTTCCTAAAATTTAGATGGGCCTAAATCTATTTCAAATAGCGGGGAAAACTATTCAGAGAAGGTTACGTCGCCAAAGAAAAATAAGAGCGAATGAGGACAGGATATGCCTTCATAGCAGGCTGAAACATAAAGAAATAATAATAATCACAAGAAGCTCATGCTAGTGAAAGTAAATAACCCAATGGTGAGTTAGAAAATGTAGTTCGAGATTTAAGGTTTGCGTAATGTATGATTTTCAACGTTAGTTATCAGTTAGAAGGTTTCAAAGTGTTTTCATGATACCTGGTTTGTCCTATTTTCTCCTAGTTATCAGCCAGTCATAGTTCCCTGTTACAATATTTTAGCTGTTGTGCAGTTCTACACTGATCGTCATAAAAAGAGCAGCACCCAGAACGATCCATCCTATCCATTGCAAGCTGGGTGGGTATATCGCACACCATCAGCTACGCAGTAGATCGTTTTTGCACGTTCGACCGCGCACTCGGAAAGCGTGGATGAGGACGTGATGTGGCGCTCATTGGTTGATGTAAGAGGACCTTAAACTGCCGTACCGGCCAATGCGACAGAGGGTATTGTCAGCAGAGCATAACCTGTACGTGCGCTATGCCGAGGAGCCATATTCGGCAGTGGGTTGCTCAGCTAGACGAGTTCGAGAACGGCTGTCGTCATATCGCCGTACTGCGAGACGTACCGGTCGTACGGACATCATCATTCGTGGTAATGGATACAGGAAGGTATGCATGTACAACATGTAGGATCTCGACGTCCGACACGCACCACAAGGAGGAAAGACTGACGGATTCTTCATCACGCGCAAACAAACAAGACAGAAACGATATGCCTTCGACTCAACATCTCATAATGCCTGGGACCGTCGGCAGGCGGTTGTTTGACTTAGGGCCCGCCACTCGCCAACCGTTACGACGCCTGCCACACACACCCCTGAAGCGTCACGCTCGACTCGCCTCGTGTCGGCAACGACGGACTTGGCGCGCTGCAGACTGGCAGCAGGTCATGTTTAGCGACGAGTTCCGCTTCTGCCTTAGAAGCGAAGGCAACCGCACCTGTGTCTGGAGGCGTAATGGAGAGTGGCACGAATAGCGGTTTATAGTCTCCCATCACACGCCCCTACACCTAAATCTACATAGACACTCCGCAAGCCACCGTACGGTGGCGGAGGGTACCCTGTATCACTACTTGTCATTTCCCCTCCTGTTCCAATCGGAAATAGAGTGAGGGAGAAACGACTGTCTGTACTCTTCCGTACGTGCCCTAATTTCTCGTATCTTATCTTGGTGGTCCTTACGAGCTATGTACATTGGCAGTAGTAGAATCGTTCGGCAATCTCGGAAGGAACGTCGTCTTCCCTCCAGATATTCCCATTTGAGTTTCCGAAGCATCTCCTTAACACTTACGTGTTGTTCGAACCTACCGGTAACAAATCTAGCAGTCCGCCTCTGAATTGCTTCTATACCTTCCTTCAATCCGACGTGGTACGGATCCCAAACACTCGAGCAGAGCTCAAGAATGAGTCGCACCTGCGTCCTATATGCAGTCTCCTTTGCAAGTGAACCTCTCTTTCCTTAAATTCTCCCAATAAACCGAAGTCATGTCCGAAAGAACAGATACCATCATCAAATAGTTAAGGCTAACCGGCCATTGACCTTCTTCTGTGCGGATGCACACACATTGTCCGAACTCTTACGGGACTCGGTAAGATTGTCTGCCGCGAATAATGAGTGTAATGGGCAGGGGCACTACGAATGTAATGTGTGGACATTAAGTTGGGAATGTGGGTCTCACGGGGGCGTGCAAGGGATAAATCCCTGCAGTCGCACTATCCTCTGTGGCCTCGGTGGCTCAGGTGGATAGAACGTCTGCCATATAAGCAGGAAATCCCGGTTTCGAGTCCCTCTCGGGGCACACATTTTTCAACTGTCTCCGTTGATGCATATCAACGCTTCTCGGCAGCTTAGGTTCTTTATTTAATTATGTTCAGACATGTCCGAAAGAACAGATACCATCGTCATATATGTTCAAGGCCATGCCACGTCGTTTCGACACTTGTAGTCACTACCATTGGGGATAGATACCGTACTAACACGAGAACTATCGTGCAACGCAATAAACGCTGGTCGTTCAAAGTTGAAAGTGTAATCATTTCGTTACGTATAGTACCATTTACCTGCCTCCCAATAATAACCGGAATTCTCCTTATCCTTCCGGATACAGCTATTTTTATGACGATCGGCATAGTTTCTGTATTTCAACTATTTTAGAAGACGACTGAGTCTTGGGTGTTTTGTTGTTCCGTGAGAAAGTGTGAGTGGGAGTGGATAAGAATGGAGCAGAGTGGATGAGATTAATATCTGACTCGCTTCGCTATGTCTTTTTCAATTCTTTTCTGAATTGGGAAAAGAAGTCTAACTCATGCAAATTATATTTTTATAAACTACATTTGGTGTTTTTCTTTTGGATGTAAAGATGAATACTTCTTGATGTTGATCACACACGAACAAGCAACATATAGCTGTTTACACGAGAACAAACATTCTACATATTCCACAATGAAATTTTCACTCTGCAGTCGAGTGTGCGCAGATTGGAAACTTCCTGGGAGATTAAAATTGTGAAGCAGACCGAGACTCTAACTCAGGACCTTTGCCTATCGCGTGAAAGTGTTCTTCCAAGTGAGCTAGCCAATCATGACTCACGGCTCATACTCACAGCTTACTTCCGCCTGTACCTCGTCTGATACTTGGTACACAGTTATAATCTACCAGGAAGTTTCATGTTACGTATAGTTGTCCCCATGAAAAAGACTGTTCATTTAAATTCACTGTGCAGCATTAAAATGTTTGCCCTTGTGTTTTATTGATACGCTGTATGCCATGCTTACCAGTAATTGGAACCTGAATGCTAAGTTAGTTGAAATGATGGAGTTCGTGGTATGAATACTGATTGCCCTTTTTCCGCCTCTATGCTGTTTGTAGAAGCTCTTTTGGTAGCACAGAAGCGGAACATAGAGCGAATTGAGGAATTCTGTTGAGAAAATTCGGCTTTAAACTTGGTTCCGTTTCTCATTACTGTACAGCAAGTAACTTTTGTATCTGAGGACTATTTGTTGAACAAATGCCGTGCTCAATATTACATAGGCGGTTCTGAGTGCCAAATCGTCTAAAATTCAATAATATTAATTGACTATGGCTCTAGTCTCTCTCCCAAAGAGAAAACCGTGCAGTGAAACTTTAGTTAGTGAAATCCAGAACGACCAATCCTAGTTTGGACTTGACTGAGCTTATTAAGTAATTTTCTCTCACAAGGTACCTGTTTGTAGAGATTGCAGAAAGGGGTTTAAAAAAAAAGGTTCAGATGGCTCTGAGCACTATCGGACTTAATAACATCTATGGTCATCAGTCCCCTAGAACTTAGAACTACTTAAACCTAACTATCCTAAGGACATCACACACATCCATGCCCGAGGCAGGATTCGAACCTGCGACCGTAGCGGTCACGTGGTTCGAGACTGAAGCGCCTATAACCGCACGGCCACACCGGCCAGCCGGGGTTCAAATGGTTCAAATGGCTCTGAGCACTATGGGACTTAACATCTGAGGTCATCAGTCCCCTGGAACTTAGAACTACTTAAACCTATCTAACCTAAGGACCAGAATGAGATTTTCACTCTGCAGCGGAGTGTGCACTGATATGAAACTTCCTGGCAGATTAAAACTGTGTGCCCGACCGAGACTCGAACTCGGGACCTTTGCCTTTCGCGGGCAAGTGCTCTACCATCTGAGCTACCGAAGCACGACTCACGCCCGATCTTCACAGCAGTTCGAGTCTCGGTCGGGCACACAGTTTCAATCTGCCAGGAAGTTTCATATCAGCGCACACTCCGCGGCAGAGTGAAAAATCTCATTCTGGAAACATCCCCCAGGCTGTGGCTAAGCCATGTCTCCGCAGTATCCTTTCTTTCAGGAGTGCTAGTTCTGCAAGGTTCTCAGGAGAGCTTCTGTAAAGTTTGGAAGGTAGGAGACGAGATACTGGCAGAAGTAAAGCTGTGAGGACCGGGAGTGAGTCGTGCTTCGGTAGCTCAGATGATAGAGCACTTGCCCTCGAAAGGCAAAGGTCCCGAGTTCGAGTCTCGGTCGGGCACACAGTTTTAATCTGCCAGGAAGTTTCATAACCTAAGGACATCACACACATCCATGCCCGAGGCAGGATTCGAACCTACGATCGTAGCGGTCACGCGGTTCCAGACTGAAGCGCCTAGAACCGCTCGGCTACAACAGCCGGCGCAGAATGGGGAAATGCATGCTGTTACGCACGTTGGGAAACGTTTAACGAACTAAGTAGTTGCGTTATTAAACTTCATGTAACAGAAGGCGTGTACTTCTGATACTCCATTTATATGGAATGCACATAAAATACTAATCGTATGATTCCATACGTGCAAATAATATAGATGATTGTTAGTCAGCAAGGATTTATGGACTAAGGGAACACGACACATGTACGCAAATTACCCAACCACAAAGATTCGAAAGCAAAGTTCGTCTTTTTCCGTTACTTGATGGATCATGAACACCACCTCGTGACTTACAGTGAAAAGAATCAGGACAATCAAGTGGGCACACGATATACGAAGCGCATCGTGACCGATTAAAGACCGAATTTGGTTTCATCCGACTTTACGTAAACCGATATTGGAAACATCGCTCGCAAGAACAGCGCATTCCTCCAAACAAAGGAGTTTCATCGTTGCAGAGGAGCCTAACTCGAAGTCGAACTAACTTCTATCTAAAAATCATTACTTTTTGCTTCGTCTTGCCTTGTCCACAGTCCAGAAAGTTCTTTTCACATCTCCAGTGTCTTACCTCTTCAAATAGAGAGCGACAAAACCTGGTGGGGCATCCTGGCCAAGCATCAATATGACTTTTTTTCCGAAAGAGTGGGCTTTCCTCCAGTCAGAATACAGAGGAGGAAATACCTGGTCTTTTCGGGCTAAAGTTCAACGGTTGAAATTTTGAAGACAGCCTCCAACGCTCGAGTTGGAAACGGTCAGCCGTGTGGCCCCAGGCCACGTGCGGTAACAAGAGCGTCGCGATAACTTGTCACCACTGGAGCTAGCTTCGAAACTGCCTTCCCAGCCTTCTACTGAAGAGCTAAACCAAGAGCTTCAGCCTGATTAAAACTAGTTGCATGCTTTTGTGATTATAACCACATTCATTGCAAATGAAATGAGCGTTTGGCTTCATTGGGTGGGCGGTGCCTTACGGGGCAGGTCCGGCCGCCTTGGTGCACGTCTTACTACATTCGGCGCCACATTGGCCGACCTGCGTGCCGGATGGGGATAAAATGATGATGAAGACAACACAACACCCAGTCCCTGAGCGGAGAAAATCCCCGACCCAGCCGGGAATCGAACCCGGGCCCGTAGGACGGCAATCCGTCACGCTGACCACTCACCTCTCAGGGCGGACACTACATTCATTGAAAATAAGTGATTACTCATGTTCCTGATAGGTGATAATAGGTACACGTTGAACTTTCCATCAGTTGTAATTAAGATCAAAATAAAGATACTGAATCCAGATTCCCAGAGTGACCTGCCCCCCTGACGTGAAAAATATGAGTATGAAAATCATGAACAAATGCAGGCAGAGAAACGATACTTTATCGAACTCGATACGGTAAAAGGGCCGGCCGCTGTGGCCGAGCGATTCTAGGCGCTTCAGTCCGGAACCGCGCTGCTGCTACGGTCGCAGGTTCGAATCCTGCCTCGGGAATTGATGTGTGCGATGTCCTTAGGTTAGATAGGTTTAAGTAGCTCTAAGATTAGGAGACTGATGTTCCATAGTGCTTAGCCATTTTTGATACGGTAAAACAAGAAAAATTTTATTGGAGGAGGGATGCGTGACGCCTGTATACTGGTGTACATACACCAAAGAAGACGTCCATCTGCTACAAATCAAACCCGAAACCCTTGCAATAGAGATCTCTTCCACAAGAAGATAGTGCGGCTGCACCGAGAAGAGAAAACAAAAGCAGACACAGTGCTCCTTGGACGGGAGAGCCTAAACAATCGCGCTCTCGAAGAATGCAGGAGATATGGGCTTGAAAGATAATTATTTTCACTGCCAAGTCTAAAAGGATTTAACGTGGTCCTAGACGGCCAAAGTGAAATAACGTAGCCAAATGAATGTCAAATTGTGATGAATGAAAATTTGTATTAAGGCCGGGATTCGAACGTGGGTATCCCGCTCACTATGCAGATGTACTAAGCACTACACCACCCTAGCGCAGTGGCTTTGCACCACTCATGCGTCAGCGGACTTGGGTATTCCCACTACACTCAAACAGCATTGCAGAGGCTCTGCAACTGCACTGGAATATTCCCTCATCATCGAACGAACCGGGTGATCCTGCCTCAAACACAAGCACAGATGCTTTTATCTAATGAAAGTACACGGTTCCAGAGACCTTTCCAAGTCTCAGACATCCATGATGTATATACACTACCGGCTATTAAAATTGCTACACCAAGAAGAAATGCAGATGATAAACGGGTATTCATTGGACAAATATATTATGCTAGAACTGACATGTGATTGCATTTTCATGCAATTTGGCTGCATAGATCATGAGAAATCAGTACCCAGAACAACCACCTCTGGGCCGGCCGGTGTGGCCGTGCGGTTCTAGGCGCTTCAGTCTGGAACCGCGAACCGCTACGGTCGCAGGTTCGAATCCTGCCTCGGGCATGGATATGTGTGATGTCCTTAGGTTAGTTAGGTTTAAGTAGTTCTAAGTTCTAGGGGACTGATGACAACAGATGTTAAGTCCCATAGTGCTCAGAGCCATTTGAACCAACCACCTCTGGGCGTAATAACAGCCTTGATACGCCTGGGCATTGAGTCAAACAGAGCTTGGATGGTGTGTACAGGTACAGCTGCCCATGCGGCTTCAACACGATACCACAGTTCATCAAGAGTAGTGACTGGCGTATTGTTACGAGCCAGTTGCTCGGCCACCATTGACCAGACTTTTTCAATTCGTGAGAGATCTGGAGAATGTGCTGGCCAGGGCAGCAGTCGAACATTTTCTGTATCCACAAAGGTCCGTACAGGACCTGCAACATGCGGCCTTGCATTATCCTGCTGAAATTTAGGGTTTCGCAGGAATCGAATGAAGGGTAGAGCCACGGGTCGTAACACATCTGAAATGTAACGTCCACTGTTGAAAGTGCTGTCAATGCGAACAAGAGGAGACCGAGATGTGTAGCCAATGGCACCCCATACTGTCACGCCAGGTAATACGCCAGTACAGCTATGACGAATACACGCTTCCAATATGCGTTCACCGCGATTTCGCAAAATACGGATGCGACCATCATGATGCTGTAAACAGAACCAGGATTCATCCGAAAAAATGACGTTTTGCCATTCGTGCAACCAGGTTCGTCAAGGGTAACCGTAGCCATGGTCTCCGAGCTGATAGTCCATACTGCTGCAAACGTGGTCGAACTTTTCGTGCAGATGGTTGTCGTGTTGCAAACGTCCACATCTGTTAAATCAGAGATCGAGACGTGGCTGCACAATCCGTTACAGGCATGCGGATAAGATGCCTGTCATCTCGGCCAGCCGGTGTGGCCGAGCGATTCTAGGCGCTACAGTCTGGAACCGCGCGACCACTACGGTCGCAAGGTCGAATCCTGCCTCGGGCATGGATGTGTGTGATGTCCTTAGGTTAGTTAGGTTCAAGTAGTTCTAAGTTCTAGGGGACTGATAACCTCAGATGTTGAGTTCCGCCGGCCGGTGTGGCCGTGAGGTTCTAGGAGCTTCAGTCTGGAACCGCGTGACCGCTACGGTCGCAGGTTCGAATGTTGCCTCGGGCATGGATGTGTGTGATATCCTTACGTTAGTTAGGTTTAAGTAGTTCTAAGTTCTAGGGGACTGATGACCTCAGCAGTTAAGTCCCATAGTGCTCATAGTCATTTTTTGTTGAGTCCCATAGTGCTCAGTACCATTTGCATAATTTGAACCCGTTATGTCGACTGCTAGCGATACGAGGCCGTTGGGATCCAGCACGGCGTTCCGTATTACCCTTCTGAACCCACCGACTCCATGTTCTGCTAACAGTCATTGTATCTCGAACAACGTGAGCAGCAATGTCGCGATACGATAAACCGCAATCGCTATAGGCTACAATCCGACCTTTATCAAAGTCGGAAATGTGATGGTACGCATTTCTCCTCCTTACACGAGGCATCACAACGACGTTCCACCAGGCAACGCCGGACAACTGCAGTTTGTGTATGAAAAATCGGTTGGAAACTTTCGTCATGTCAGCACGTTGTAGGTGTCGCCAGCAGCGCCAGCCTTCTGTTAATGCTCTGAAAAGCTAATCATTTGCATATCACAGCATCTTCTTCCTGTTGGTTAAATTTCGCGTCTGTAGCACGTCATCTTCGTGGTGTAGCAATTTTAATGGCCAGTAGTGTATTAAGACTGAAGAGAGGAATGAGAATTCATACCAATGCCGTTTTCGAATTCGGGTCTCCTGTTCACTAGGCGGATGTACTAACCACTACCCCACCCTGGCACAGTGACTTTGCTTTAGGTGGAATACCAAGTGAGATGAGTTGTGAATGGGAATTTGGGTTGAGGAGTGAGGCGTGCTAGGATACTGTGTGCAGTTGTGCAAAGACATTGCGGCAGAGCGGCATAGTGGCTAGCGCATCTGCCTAATGAGCAGCAGACCCAGGTTCGAATCCCAGTCTTGGTACAAATTTTCGTTCGTCGCTTCTGTGTGGGTATATACATCACAGATGTTAAAACTCGGGAAGGTCTCTGGAACCATATACTTCCATTTGAACCCTAAATTTGTTTGATAATAGCGTCAGTAATCTCGCTGTTGAGTGTGCTATACATCCAGGCAAATCTCTGTTCCCTTCGCAAGCGGTGCGTGGGAAACGGACCCTCAGTAACCCCGCGTATAGCCTGAGATTTTTCTGACTTTTCGGGAGCCGCTGTTCGCGGGGGCCGTGATGCGCCGTGGCACGGGAGCCGCGCTGTAGCCGGCGATCGACCGCGCACGCCTGGCCGCGCCGCGAAGCGTCGGCAGCGGCTGCGGCGGCGTCGGCGGCGGCGTCGTCAGTCGCCTAGCGGCGGGAGGCTGCGCCGGTGAGCGCCCAGGCAGCGGCAGAGGCAGCCGGCCATGTGCGCCGGCGAGCGGGCGCGTCGCGGCGCCGGGGGCGGAGGCGGCGCCGGGGGCGGCGCGGGGTCGACGGGCAGCCTGCCCAGGCAGCCGGGGGGCGGCTCGACGCCGGGGGCGACGCCGGCGGGCCGCCACGAGCGCGACAGGGACAAGGAGCGGCGCCGGGAGAAGCGCGCCGCGCAGGCAGGTCAGTGGGGCGGCCGGGTCTCTGCCGCTGCTGTTCAGCACGACGGCACTAGCGTGTCTCTAGGTTACAGGAAAGCGCGCTGCAGGTGCTGGGGCGACCGCTTACGGGGTACTGTCCAACGATTTGGGTCCCTATCAAGTAGGTACGACGAACGGCAGCTTTCAGAAAATGTGGAAAAATGTAAGTTAGAACAGAGAAGTAGCAAAAACCAACCGTGTAATGTTCTAATACAGTTATTAAGTGTGTTCTTTTTTAGAGTCACGTCGAGTGAAGCGGAACGTTCGGGTAAGATCGGTTGTAGGGAAGGCGAATGGTCGACTTCAGTTTATTGGGAAAATTTCAGGAAAGAGTATCTCGTCTACAGAGGAGACGGCTTACAGAACACTTTTGTGACCCATCCTTCAGTATTGCTGAAGTGTTTGTGTTACACACCATGTCGAATTAAAGGAAGACATTGAAGCAATTCAGAGGCGTCGTGCTAGATTTGTTATTGGTAGGATCGATCAACAAGCCAGTATTACAGATATGTTGTGTCACTTCAAAAACGTCTCCCTGAAGGGAGGAAGACGTTGTGTCCGCGAGACACTATTGAGAAGTTTTGAGAACCGGCAGTTACGACAAGCTACCACCAACGTACACGTCGCGTAATGACCAGGAAGACAAGATAAGACGAATCAGGACCCGTACGGAAGCATATAGATGGTCCTTTTATCCTCGTTCCATTCTGCGAGTGAAACAGGAGAGAGAATGTTCAGGAGTGGTACAAGGTACCCTCCACCACACACCGTTTCATGTGTTGCGGAGTATGTATGCAGATCTAGTTACAGAGCGAACGAAACCAATGACGAGCTGCTTGGCTCGCAGCAGTTCACCTAGCGACGTACTTTATTTCAGACGTAGTAAGGAGCTAATCGAAACGCTCGAGGAAATCAGTTTCGAACTTATACAAATTATTGGCGAATACGGTGCATACAGTGTGGCTTTTGAAACATCATCTTACCGCAAGCAATTCTTGATATGGAGCAGGGATGAAGAAAAGAAAATTTTAAACCAATGTTCACATGAGTTGGTAATATTTGCAGAGTAGGAATGGTAAAAGCTTCCGACGATATATGACAATCGTTAAATTACTGTAGATGTTCCAGTTTATAAAAAGCTAATTAATAATAGCAGTAACCAGAATGAAAACTGCTCCTATCACTTTAACAAAAAAGGCGAATATGTCCTGGGCAGAGTTTCAGATGTAAAAGAACGGAACTAGCTTTCCGACTTGTCTGGCATTTACAAACACATCTAAATCAAAACATCTTGCCGTATTCACGCATTTAATCCACCTTCAGAAATTATATCTCCCATCATCCACTGATTAGTATCGCTGGCGAATCTTCTCGATTCTGCACACAGGAACAAGGACTTAAACCCATAAATCGCAAGATGAAGGTGCCGAGCTAAGAGAGTCCACTACGCTGGGGAAGTACTGCTGACGTTAAAAAACGTGAATATTTCGAGACGTTTCGATTCAAACGTCTTCCAAGCTGCCAGATAAGTCGAAAAGTTTCCTAGTTTTACATCACTTTGCTCAGGCCACATTCTCATTTTTGAGCAGTGGTAGGAGCATTTCCCTTTCCGTCTCTCAACTTTTGCTTTTTTTTTTTTTTTTTTTTTTTGCTCGGTCGAGGACTCATTGGGTATTGAACTTTTTATTATTGTGCTTCGAAACATGTCGCGTATATTGTGGAAACGGATAAAGCTTACACAAACATCAGCAGGACCATTAATGATATCTATTTGTTTACCTTCGCATTAAATTTGAATCGATTTACACTAGTCTGAGACATGAAATTACTGCTCGTAAAAAGTGTTTTTGGGCGTAAAATCCGAACGAAGCTCGATTTTTGAAAGCTAGTTTTCAATTTTATCATAAGAATGCATTTTTATTTATCTGATTCACTTTGAATCGTTTCATGAATTTTGCGTGCTATATTTAGCTCACCATTAAACTATCGTATCTCGGCATCGGATAAAGATAATTGGATAAAAAAAACTGATTTGACTTCATCCATTTGTTTACCATCGTACTAAGTTCGAACCGATTCTTTCAAGTTCAAATAATAGAAGAAGCACGATTCAGAAACCTCCCAGAAAAAACGTGTGTTTTGCATGTAAAATCCAAAAGAAGCGAAATTTATTCAAACTGTTAATATTTATCATAGACCAAGGTCCGGTACAACTGCGGACCAAATTTGAACCATTGTCTCGAATTCGAAGTTATTTAAGGCCGCCTGTTTTTGCACGTGAAATCCGAACGCGGGTGACTGTTTTTTCACGTAAAATATGAACGGTGCACTTACAAATGGTGCCATTAGCTGAGTGAGAACTTCAGCCCATTTAAAATGTTTTTCAAAAGAAATTAAGCGATTTAAACAACTTGCCTGGGCGCCAGCCCCAGTTCGTCGTTCAGACCTCGCTGAACGTTCTGTAACATAGCTATAGTAAGACAGATGTTTGAATGGCTATATAAATGCTCACTGGTACAGGCTAAATCTAAAAGTTTTTCCCCCGAGTTGCTAGCTCATACAGGAACAGGGCACCCAAACCACCCAAAACTGCGATTCTGTACGCGGCCTTTTCACATAAATGTGAATATTACAGAGCTTCCGCGCTTTAACGATGGTTGTGTACACATACTCTTTAGATTTTTACATACGATGATTTACGTCGCTCATTCTGCCAAATTTCTGTCGACCAATACGCGAACAGAAGGCCAAGCGTTGTTTTAGTTGGTTTTTACGCCTTTAGGCAGATTCTTGGGCCCAATAAGAATTTTTTATTTCAGAATCTTATGGAAAATGCCTTTCTTTTAGTGTAAAGACAGAGTTTAACTTTCACGAGGAAATGTTACCGTTCAGTAAGATTTAGTTGATCAAGATCAGAGGTTTCAGGAAGATTTATTTTTAGAGACGGCATGGGGCCACGACTGGTCACACTTGAATAGAATTTCGCTACTGCAACATATTTTAGTTTCAAGATCAATTTTCGTTTCTAAACTTTTCAATAACTAGTAGAACTAGTACAACACTCTAATATTTTAGGTTTCAAGCGGTTTTGAGTTTCAGTTTATCACGAGAGTTTCGGTTTTCCACTGTGTTTCACATCAATATACTATCAAAGACGAAGACCCTGTTCTACCTCAGCTCACCTTCCTCTTTGTGTTCATTTTCGTGGAAAAAGCCTTTGAAGAACAGAAGTGTAGGCCAAAGAGCCACGACCACTGAAGGAAATTGTATGACAGTAAGGGCGGACTGTAAGGAAAACTAAATAAAATAAAAAATGGTGACGCAATGTAGGACACCGGACTCGTTCTGAGAACGGTGATTTATGTCTCTATTCGGCCATCAGTATTTAAAGTTTCTGTGACTTGATATCACATGAAACAACCACAGGTCGCGCACAGTGCAAGCAGTAACTTGCATTTTTCTAAATGTTCATTCAATAAAATGTAGTCTTTCTTTGCCTTTCCCACAGGTATTCTGTATGATGCCTCTAGTTTAACTTGTTCGTGGCTGTAAGTCCTAGGTATTTAGTTGAACTGATAGCATTTAAATTTATGCGATTTATCGTGAGACCGAAGTTTAACTGATTTTTTTAGTATTCGCGTGTAGAATCCCACACTTTTTATTGTTTAGTGTCAATTTCCATTTTTTGCACAGTACACGCCTTGTCAAAATCATTTTGTAATTCAGTTTTATCTTCTGATGACTTTACAAGACAATAACCAACTCAATTCTCTATATTACACCATTTAAAGTTCTTGAACGAGAAAAAGGAATTCTGAAATTCTCTTGAAATTTTTAAACGAACGTACCAGTCCACTACAAAGAGAGAGAGAGAGAGAGAGAGATAAAGAGAGAGGGAGAGGGAGACAGAAAAAGACAGAGAGAGACAGAGAGAGAGAGAGGACGAGAGGGCGAGAGAGAGAGAGACAGAGAGAGAGAGAGAGAGAGAGAGAGAGTGAATGTTCTCCACTTTCTTTCGTTGCTCTTTGTGTAGGTCTTGCGCAAATTTTGCGTTAGCATTTAGCAGTTTTGCTGGCGTTCAATATCGCTATATAATTGCCAGACGCTAAAGACATTTCAGTCTAACACGTCACATATCCCAATACCTGATCTAAGTGGACTGGTAATGCCGAGAAATAAATGTAACTTGTTCTCACCTTTACAGCTTTGTTCCCAAACGGGCGGCTATCAATATTTTTACTTAATTATATTACCTATTGGTCCATTGTGGCTGCAACTATTAATGTAAAAAAAGAAGGAATATTGTTTTCAAGAATTTTAGAACTAGAAATGTAGCATAATAGTGTAATATACCAAACTACGGGCATGTAAATATACTGACTTAAAAAAGAAAGTAGGACCTTAAACAGGGCACCATGTTATCAAAACATGTTAATCAAACTAAGATAGAAAATACTCTCTCAAGTAAGAGTTGAAAATCGTAGAATAAATCATCATTTGTCTTCGGTGGGTAAAGTACTCTATTATTATAATTTTACTGTATAGTGTTTGCACAATGTAAACGGAACATGGAAGTTTCCTGTCCTCTTATCCTGAACCACCTCTCATTTGCTGCCTATCTTCGTACTAGTATCCATCACAAAAGCGCTACCATGTTTCTCCGACTTTTTTGAATTCAGCCGGAACTTGAGCAGAACTTGTGTCACTTCTTCTGGTGGAGGGCTGCAATATTTACGGCAGCAGCCGCCTCAACAGCGGCAAGATGAAACTATTGCACGACAAAAAATACTTTTTTGATGAAAACTTTGTTCAAAGCAATAACAACTCTTCCAATACATACTGAAACTCTTGCGCATTCTATTCATAAAATTTTGTAAATCGCTGTTTTATCTACTGTAGTTTTAATGATAATACTGCTTTCTACCTACATGTGCTCTTTCAGTTTCGTCAGCGGCAACCAAAAAAGTCGCTGGCTGCAATCCCGTTGTTTTATTGCGTGTCGTTTTGATGCATAATCCTGACCACATAAACTACACATGTACGGCGAGTCTAGTCTACGCCGTGAAGCATACCGAATTTGATCACCGTTGTCCGTACTGAAATGAGGTAACCGCAACTAGAACGGATAATATGCTTGACGTGCAACGTTTTTAAAGAATACGTTACAACTGATTCATCGTACTCACAACACAAACGTTCCGTTTTCTCTTCACTTCCAGGCTGGAATAACGACAATTGCAGAATGCTATCACATGTGCAGGAACAGATAATAAAAACGTTCGAAACAGTTACTGTTCACTACACTACATAACATTTCTACAGAGTAGCTGTTCAAAATGTCGACGGCTGTGATAAGATGCGTTGTAAAGCGACTTGACAAAGACTGCGTTACACTCTCAAGAATCGCAGAGGATTGGCCAATAACTTCTAGGGCTGCCAATCCCTGAAACGTGCGTTACATGTAAATTTACTCGATAGTGCATATATCCATGATGAAATAATTCCTGATTCGGCTGCAAGTAGGCATTGAAATAATTTTCATAACGAGAATAAAATCTGTGCGGCACTCGAACCTGGTTATCCAGTTTCTCGCAACCGGTTGCGAGAAGTGGGAAATCCGCGTTTGAATCCCGGTCCGGCACAAGTTTTCATTTGTCGCCATTAAAATCATTTCAGGGCTTAATTGCAGCCGAGTCAAAAATTATTTCATTTCATCTTATATGTGCATGGCTCCAAGATCATGAATGTGTCTGTCCTTTCGGACACGTCCGAAATAAGACACCACACCTATATAAAGGTACAGACATCTGCACTGGTAGGCAAGCATCTCAGTGAATACCGTCACAGATCGGAGCTACCAACCGAAATAATTACTCTGTGGCTAGCCAGTGGCGACTAAAATTCCTTTATCTAAACCTACACTCCACGACCCATCTTTCGGTGTGTATCAAAGGGTACCTGTGGCACAAATATGATTCACCTCATTTCCTTTTCAAGCTGCGAATGGTACACGGTAAATAACCGCACAGGTTCCATGCCATCGTTCGTTCTCTTCTGAGTGTGCGACCAAGATACGGCCCGAGTCACAAATCGTATTTGAGCTACCGACTGCGAGCTGGCGGTATGGATTTATGAACTTGTTAAGGAATGCAATTTCTTGGCTTCGGCTGAAAGTTATTTCAAACGTGTTGTGTCGGCTACTGTGGGAGTCAGCACCGACGGAAACAAGGAAGGAGAGAAGTTGCGATGGCTTGTGGCAGAAATCCAAAATTATCTGTACATAACACTTGCAGATTAACAGAACACTTTATTTCTAAAAAGCAAAGAAACATAACTTTTCTTGATTAAAATTCTTCTGGGTATTATGCCGCGTCATTGCTAAAAACTAACAACAATAATAAACTAAATCGACTTTTCGGCCGAATTGCAACGGCCATCTTCAGGACACGACTGGTTTTGCATGGGGATAGGTGCTTCTATTTATTACAGACTATTGATGTCTGACGTCACTGTTGTAAAACTTTTAATTGGCCGTCTAATATGATTGGCTATTCATGACGTAAGGGAAGATTGAAAGAAAGAGGCTATTCGTGGATGTCCATGTCGTCAACGATTGGTAGCAGTCCGCCAATCAGCGTTTGGCTTCTGGTCGGCAAGTTTTCCTCCTGGTGCGTGGAAGTGGACTGACAGTTGCTCTACAGCTGTTTGTGCAGATACGTCCGTGTCCCATGTAGCTTCTGCCCCGCGACCGCTCGCGGCCGTTAGACTGGGATGGCCGGAAACCAGGATGCCGGGAGTTTGTGGCCATTTTCTCTGTTGATGTTGTCAGGCTGCTTAATAAATTCGATCGCCTCCCGTATTTTGCGTTCTCGCATCCACGATTCTTTCGCCAGTACTCGGGCTTCCTGGAACCTGACAGGTTGTTCACAGTCACGGTGGTGTTCCAAATCAAATGTTCAAATGTGTGTGAAATCTTATGGGACTTAACTGTTAAGGTCATCAGTCCCTAAGCTTACACACTACTTAACCTAAACTATCCTAAGGACAAACACACACACCCATCCCGAGGGAGGACTCCGCCGGGACCAGCCGCACAGTCCATGACTGCAGCGCCTTAGACCGTTCGGCTAATCCCCCGCGGCGGTGGTGTTCCGCTATCGCCGATTTATTATGTTGTTGTAATCATACATAGCGTTCGTGTTCTGCTACTCGTAAACTGACAGCTCGCCCTGTTTCTCCTATGTAGGTAGCTCCGCCCTCACACCGTAGTTCGTAAACACCTGCAGTGTTAAGATTGTTGACTACACCCTTGGTGGAACCTATCATTTCGTGGATCCTGTGACTGCTTCGAAAAATCGGTTTTAAATCTCGTCGGCGGAGGACGTTGCCTAGCCGTTCACTGACGCCTTTTACATATGGTAAGTGTACCAGTGGAACCTTCTCTTCTTTGACTTCCTCTCGTCTTCTGCTCCCTTTGGTTTATTTACCTTTCGTATGATGTTGTCATCATAGCCGTTGGCACGAAACGTGTTTTGTAGCTCCTTTTTCTTTGATGTTATTGTCATCACTTATCCGGTAGGCTCGGGCAGTTAACGTATGCAGAACAGAATACTTTTGAGCTGGGTGGTGGTGGCTCTCCGCGTGCAGGTACCGATTAGTGTGCGTTGGTTTCCGGTACACTTTGTGTCCCTGGCAGCTCTGTATACTTCCACATCCAGAAATGGCAAGGTACCATTGTTTTCAGTCTCGTGTGTGAACTTTATATTTTCGTGCAGGCTATTTAAGTGCTGCAAGAAGTTTCCCAACTCCGCTTCACCGTGCGGCCATATAAAAAATATGTCCTCCACATGCAAAACTATACAAAACCAGTCGTGCCCTGAGGAAGGCCGTTGCAATTCGGCGGAAACGTCGGTTTTAGATTATTATTGTTGTTAGTTTTCAGCACTGACGCGGCATAATACCCAGAAGAATTTGAATCACTATGACACCGGCCGCGGAAGCCTACGTTCTTATATAACTTATCTTCTTGTTATGAGGTGGCTTCCTGTGTTTTCTGTGCCTCCTACATGTAATTACTTTTACACACTATTACTACTAGCAGAAAGCAAGCTAACTATCGTCTTCCTGTTACTAAGCACTGACAATCTCGAAGTCTGCGATCGAACGGCCCCCGACCACAAGTGGGCGGTTGCTTAAGTCAGCGTTGACAGGGGGCGCTAAACTCCGTCTTCCTGAAGGTTTGGCGCTGCCCGCTGTTTCCATTGGCGCTCTGGCCAGCACCTTCTTGATGCCGTTCCGCGGCGCTGCGCTGGCATATGTACAGTCGATACTTTAGGACTGGATAAAACGTTTCTCGTTTTATGCTGCTACAGCGATAGACATTCTTAACGAAGAATCATTTCGCTTTCGGGAATGCTACAATCATTTTCGGCTTTTCCCCTTGACGCCTTATTTGAATTCATACAGGCAGCCTTAGTTTGCCTTGTATACATATTCTTCATGAGTAACACATGAGCTGCACTTTGTACACAACATTGTCATGAGTGCATGAGGTGTTCGGTGAGGAGAGAACAATCATCAGAAACAGTGTACTCTCCTGGCCATCTCGATCGCATGATCTTACTCCCTGCGATTCTTACCTGTGCCGAAAATTTAAAGATCAGACGTGCTCAGATAATTCTCAACAACTGGAAGAGCTACACCAGAACATTTAAAAGACTATAGCCGCTATCCCTCAGGTATATCAGCTACGCACATTTCACAGTTTCATAAATCGAGTACACTGCTGCACCGACGTCAACAGTGGTCATTTCCATTATCTCCTGCGATGTTCATTATGAAGGCTCTGTCTCGGGTCAGTCTAATTGTAAATATTTTCCTAGACAGTTTTATTTTGCCCACACTGTAATAAGGAATCACGATTGAACGTTTATTTGTCGATACATCCATGCTCCTATCCCAAACAAGCGTACATTATTTAAAGCAGGTACATCGCGATATGACTTGACTGTGATATGCGCGTGAATGTATCAATAAATAAATCATAATTTCAACGCGATTCGTTGTCATACCCTGATTACACATCGCCATTAATGTCCCACCATGACTATCACTATTATTATTTGCTGTTTACTTAGTTTCCGTCACAGCTGCATATCATCGTTAATGGTGACTGGTTTCGAATGCTTTCGTACATTTCCACACTGCTGCCTACATCAGAAGGTACAATATTAACAAAAATATAATATGTTAAAATACATAATGTTTTCAGTATACTGAATGCACATATCACACTATTGTCCCTGATACTTAACTGTAACACCCCCCTGCGTATCTGTGGTAAGAATAGGCCCGAGGTATTCCTGACTGTCGTAAGAGGCGACTAAAAGGAGTTTCAACCGTTTCGGCATTCCATGTGATGGTCCCCCTTGGGGTTTGACCTCCATTTTTCAAAATTCTACAGAAGTACGAGCCTTTTGGGGAAGGACGCCTTACGTGGTGTATCACTGGTCCTCAGTGCACTAAGACCTTGGCACTCAGCATTGTAACGGCGTTGTAACCACACCCACTATTCCTCCAATTGGGCCTAAGTGCCTGATGGGTGGCACACGTACCGCCCATAGTGCGTCCCCATCTGCACCTACGATCATGATGGACTTTCCATGGCACCCGAAATCCAGCACGGTAGCCAGCCCGTTGTGGTGGGGTCGTCATGTACCCTCTAGGTTGTAGCCCCCTGACAACACAGGGATCGTACTGCCGATACCTGAGCTGCACCCTCCCCACGTCGGCCAAGGAGTAGATGCCCGTCTCCTTGGGGCATCAGGAGTCCCGGCAACGGTCATCCTGCCAGGTGGCCCTTGCTGAGGCTGGGTGGCGCCCGTGGGGAGAGCCCCTGGTCGGAGTGGGTGGTATCGGGGTGGACGTTTCGCAGATGAAACGTCAACACGTATCAGGTCGCTCTGCGGCCGAGTCTTTTAAAAGGAAAGGTACTGTCTCTGGTTCTGGTTCTCCTGCCCTTTCCCCCTTGGCCACTCCCTGGGAGGAAGGACAGGCCCGCCGGCTTGGGGCGAAGTACTTCACCCGCTATTTAGCCTGTTCTCGAACCGATGGGGGGACGATCGCCACCTCCAAGCCCATGTTCTTTGTCCAGCACATCGAGGACATCTTCGGGGAAATCGAGGCTCTCAGTAAAATGCATTCGGGGTCCATTCTTATAAAGACCGCCTCCGCCACACAGTCGGCGGCGCTCCAGGCGTGCGACCGACTAGGGGACATCCCAGTGTCCATTGTCCCACATCTGGCACTGAATAGGACGCAGGGGGTTATTTTTCATCGGGACCTCCTGCTGCAATCTGATGAGGAGCTCAGGGCCAACCTGGAGCGCTGAGGCGTGCATTTCGTCTGGCGAGTTCAGCGCGGCCCCAAAGACCGTCGCATCGACACCAGAGCCTTTATCCTCGCCTTCGAGGGGGACGTTCTGCCGGAGAAGGTAAAGGTGATGTGCTACCGGTGTGACGTGCGACCCTACGTCCCGCCTGCTATGCGCTGCTTTCGGTGTTTGCGCTTTGGGCACATGTCGTCACGGTGTGAGGCTGAGCCCCTTTGTGGCGATTGTGGACGTCCTCTTCGTGAGGAACATACATGCACCCCACCACCTCGGTGCGTCAATTGTCCTGGCATCCACTCGCCTAGATCTTTAGACTGCCCCGCATATCAGAAGGAGGAGAAGATTCAAGAATTAAAAACTTTGGATCGTCTCTCTTATTCTGAGGCCAGGAAGAAGTATGACCGCCTCCATCCTGTGACGTTGACAACTTCGTTTGCCTCAGTCATGTCCACTCCTTCCACAGTATCCTCACCCCTATCCTGTCCCCCCTCCACCTCCTCACCCCACCCGGGGTCTATGCCTCCGCCTCCCAAATCCCTCCCTTTCAAATCCTCCTCCCTCATGGCCCCTCCCCCCTCTGCCCCAGGGGCAACCCTTCCTCCTCCTCCCCCTCCGCCGCCTGAGAAGCTATCCTCTTCTCAGGCGTCCATCGGGGAAACGTTCCGGACCCTGGCTTCCATCGGACTTCCAAGAAGGCCTCCAAGAAGAAATCCTTATCCCCCTCTCCACCCCGGCGCGTTTTCTCTGACGCTCCATCCGCGAGTCGCTGCTCCCAGCCGTCCTCAGTTTCGCCGGGACGCTCTGCTGCCAGGCGCTCAGCTGGCCTCTCGTCTGCAAATGATGCTGCCCCTCCTACGCTACCCGAGAAAGCGGCCGCAGCTGGCGACGACTCGATGGAACAGGATCCGCCTCCCACCGGTTGTAGCGTTGTTCCCTCGAAACCGGGCTGTCCGCGGCCGTCGAGGTGACCAGCTCTTCACCCGTTTCGTTCCCCGCTTTTTTCTGACTAGCGATGGCTTTGTTACAACATCAGAGGTATTCGATCTAATCGGGAGGAATTACAACTGCTCCTCTGCCTGCACTGTCCGCTCGTCCTTGGTCTCCAGGAAACCAAGTTGCGCCCAACTGACCGTATTGCTTTTACCCACTATACCTCGGAGCGGACTGACCTCACCCCTGTGGACGGTATTCCAGCTCATGGTGGGGTCATGTTGCTCGTTCGGGACAATGTCTATTACCATCCCATCCCATTGACCACCCCACTCCAAGCAATAGCTGTCCGTATTACTCTTTCTGCCTTTACTTTTTCTGTTTGTACCGTCTACACTCCATCGTCATCCGCAGTTAGTCAGGCTGACATGATGCACCTGATTGTTCAGCTTCCTCCGCCGTTTTTATTGTTTGGCGACTTCAGTGCCCATCATCCCCTTTGGGGCTCTCCTGCATCCTGTCAGAGAGGCTCCCTCTTGGCAGATGTCTTCAACCATCTCAATCTTGTCTGCCTCAATACTGGCGCCCCGACTTTCCTCTCGGACTCCACTCATACCTACTCCCACTTGGACCTCTCGATCTGTTCTCCCACTCTTGCCCGTCGGTTCGAGTGGTATGTCCTTTCTGACACCTATTCGAGCGACCACTTCCCCTGTGTCGTTCGTCTCCTACACCACACCCCATCCCCACGTCCTTCGAGCTGGACCATACCGAAAGCTGACTGGGGACTTTACTCCTCCCTGGCGACCACGATTTTCTCAGTTGTGACAGTCAGGTCGAATACCTCACGGCTGTTATCATCAATGCTGCCGAACGTTCCATTCCTCGTACTACCTCTTCTTCACGTCGCGTTTCCGTCCCCTGGTGGAATGAGGCTTGTAGAGACGCTATCCGTGCTCGACGACGTGCTTTACGCACCTTTCGCCGCCATCCTACGTTGGCGAATTGTATTGGATACAAACGACTCCGAGCGCAATGCCGTAGAGTCATCAAAGACAGCAAAAAAGCTTGTTGGGCCTCTTTCACCAGCTCCTTTAACAGTTTTAGTCCCTCTTCTGTCGTCTGGGGTGGCCTGCGCCGGCTGTCGGGCATTAAGGCCCACTCCTCGGTACCTGGCCTGACTTCAGGTACTGAGGTCCTTGTTGATCCTGTGGATGTCTCCAACGCCTTCGGCCGCTTTTTCGCGGAGGTTTCAAGCTCCGCCCATTACCACCCTGCCTTCCTTCCCAGGAAAGAGGCAGAAGAGGCTCGGCGACCTTCCTTCCACTCGCTGAATCTGGAAAATTATAATGCCCCCTTTACTATGCGGGAACTCGAACGTGCACTTGCACTGTCCCGGTCCTCTGCTCCAGGGCCAGATGCCATTCACGTTCAGATGCTGGCACACCTTTCTCCGGCAGGCAGTAGCTTCCTTCTTCATACCTACAATCGCGTCTGGACCGAAGGTCAAGTCCCCATGCGTTGGCGACGCCGTCGTTGTTCCTATACCCAAACCCGCGAAGGATAGACACCTTCCTTCTAGTTACCGCCCCATTTCTCTTACAAGCTGTGTCTGTAAGGTGATGGAGCGCATGGTTAACGCTCGGTTAGTTTGGATTCTTGAATCTCGACGGCTACTTACCAATGTTCAATGCGGCTTTCGTCACCGCCGCTCCGCTGTTGGCCACCTTGTGACCCTGTCGACATTCATCATGAACAACTTTTTGCGAAAGCGCCAAACGGTAGCCATGTTCTTCGATTTGGAGAAGGCTTATGATACCTGTTGGAGAGGAGGTATCCTCCGCACTATGCACAGGTGGGGTCTACGCGGTCGCCTGCCCCTTTTTATTGATTCCTTTTTAACAGACCGAAAGTTTAGGGTACGTGTGGGTTCCGCCTTGTCCGACGTCTTCCTCCAGGAGAACGGAGTGCCTCAGGGCTCCGTCTTGAGCGTAGCCCTTTTTGCCATAGCGATCAATCCTATTATGGATTGTATTCCACCTAATGTCTCAGGCTCTCTTTTTGTCGATGACTTCGCGATCTACTGCAGTGCCCATAGAACATGCCTCCTGGAGCGCTGCCTTCAGCGTTGTCTCGACAGCCTATGCTCATGGAGTGTGGCAAATGGCTTCCGGTTCTCCGAAAGGAAGACGGTTTGCATCAAATTTTGGCGATATAAAGCGTTCCTTCCGCCATCCTTACATCTCGGTCCCGTTGTTCTCCCATTCGTGGAAACAACTAAGTTTCTAGGGCTCACACTGGACAGGAAACTTTGTTGGTCTCCGCACGCCTCTTATTTGGCTGCCCGTTGCACACGTTCCCTTAATGTCCTCAGAGTGCTTAGTGGTTCATCTTGGGGAGCGGATCGCACTGTCCTGCTTCGCTTGTATCGGTCCATAGTCCGATCGAAGCTGGATTATGGGAGCCTCGTCTATTCGTCTGCTCGGCCATCCCTCTTACGCCGTCTCAACTCAATCCACCATAGGGGGTTACGTCTTGCGACTGGAGCCTTCTACACTAGTCCCGTCGAGAGTCTTTATGCTGAAGCTGCCGAATTACCATTGACCTACCGGCGCGACGTACTGCTTTGTCGGAATGCCTGCCGGCTGTTGTCAATGCCCGACCACCCCTCTTATCAGTCCTTCTTCGCCGATTCTCTCGACCGTCAGTATGGGTTGTATGTGTCTGCCCTGCTGCCCCCTGGAGTCCGCTTTCGTCGCCTGCTTCGACAATTGGATTTTGCCCTCCCTACCACCTTCAGAGAGGGTGAGAGCCCGACTCCACCTTGGCTCCAGGCTCCGGTTCATATCTATCTCGACCTTAGCTCGCTCCCGAAGGAGGGTACTCTGGCTGCAGTGTATTACTCACAATTTGTCGAACTTCGTGCGCGACTTGCCAGTCACACCTTTATTTACACTGATTGCTCCAAAACTGACGATGGTGTCGGCTGTGCCTTTGTCGTAGGGGCCGTCACCTTTGAATACCGGCTCCTCGACCAGTGTTCCAGCTTTACGGCCGAGCTTTTTGCTCTCCATCAGGCCGTTCAGTATGCCCGCCGCCACCGCCACTCATCGTATGTACTCTGCTCTGATTCACTCAGTGCTCTTCAAAGCCTTGGAGCTCCTCATCCGGTCCATCCCTTGGTGCAACGGATCCAGCTGTCCCTCCATTCTTTTGCTGATGGTGGCTCTCCTGTCAGCTTTCTGTGGGTTCCCGGCCATGTAGGAGTGCCTGGGAATGAGGCTGCTGATGCTGCAGCCAAGGCTGCAGTCCTCCTGCCTCGGCCCGCCTCCCATTGTGTCCCGTCATCTGATGTTAGTGGGGTTGTTTGTAAGAGGCTTGTGTCGTTGTGGTGGGGTGCTTGGTCCTCACTTCAAGGAAACAAGCTCCGGGAAGTAAAACCGGTCCCAACTGCTTGGACAACCTCCTCCCGACCATCTCGGCGTGAAGAGGTCCTTCTGACCAGGTTGTGGATTGGGCATTGCCGGTTTAGCCACCGCTACCTGCTCTCCGGTGACCCAGCCCCGCAGTGCCCTTGTGGTCATGTATTAACAGTGCGCCATGTTTTATTGTCGTGTCCCCGTTTTAGTCAATCTCGTGTTGTCCTGTCTCTGCCATCTACTTTACAGGATATTTTAGCTGATGACGCTCGAGCAGCTGCTCGTGTTCTTCGTTTTATTAATTTGACTGGCTTATCCAAAGACATCTAACTCTTTCACTTATTTTATCTGCATCTTTGCAAGAACTTTCTGGTGTCTCCCCCCCCCCCCCTTGAGTTTTACTAGATTCTATGTGCTCTACCAATTGTGACTGGGCGCTAATGACCTCAGTAGTTGAGCGCCCTTAAACCCCACAAAAAAAATTAACATCAACATAATTATAATAGAACCTTCGAAAGATTTGTTCGTACGTCAGGCCAACATAACAAATGAATGTAGGAGAACTTGAAAGGCAGCCTCCTTTATTTACTATACGTTCATGCATGCTGTTTCCGTTCA
This sequence comes from Schistocerca americana, assembly GCF_021461395.2. Classification (NCBI taxonomy): domain Eukaryota; kingdom Metazoa; phylum Arthropoda; class Insecta; order Orthoptera; family Acrididae; genus Schistocerca; species Schistocerca americana. Next base: position 256,973,046 of record NC_060126.1, read on the forward strand.
CACCCAATAGTACTTCACAACTTCGTCTTTATTATCAACTTAAATAGGAAATTGTGAGATATTATTGGATGTGAACGGAAACAGCTGGCATAGTCAAATAGTAAACAACTGAGGGTGCGTCTCAAGTTCTCCTAACCACATTTGTTATGTTGGCCTGATGTATGAACAAATCTTTCGAATGTTCCATTAGAATTGTATTAGAACTAAATATCACGGTCGCAGATATGTCATAAACGATACATTGCACTGCTGTGAGCTGTGCGTACAGTATACTGAAAACGTTATGTATTTTACCATATTTTGTTTTATATTTATGTTAATGGCGTGAAAATGAACGCAAGTGGTAGAAGCTAGTCATCGTCAAAGGTGATATGCATAAGTGACGGAAAATTAAACAAATAATAAATAAATTGAGTTTATGAAATTTATGAAATAATTTACACTGCATCAATCACTTTGATATTAATATTTAATTAGCACATCGAGTTTCGGCAGCATGCTGCAATCATCCGGTGCAATCCAATTACATGTATATTACTGAGTTGCTTGTCCTTTATACCAAAGCAATTCTGCAATTTCAAACTAATATTATTGCCCTTTTCGAAGAAAAATGATTCGTTGTAATAATGCGAGTAAATATAGGAAGATTAAAGAGAAAAATGACACGAATCAAACTTCATGCGGGTGTGCTAACTCCACAACTAGACAGCTCGTGCTGCCGTATAGTATTTAACAGGCTCGAAAAATTTTAAAACACGATTTCTTGAAAATGATTTGTAAGCTCATTGTACTAGAGTGGCATTTGTTACATCTGAGAATGTACTACCATGACACGTATCAAACTTCACGCGGGTGTGCAAACTCCGCTGTTAGCTCGTGCTGCCGAATAGTGTTTAACAGGCTCGGAAAATTTAGAACACGATCTCTTGAATATGGTTTATAAGCTCACCGTACTAGAGAGGCATTTGTTACATCTGAGAATGTACTACCATCACATCAAATCGGTAAGTCGTAGGGCGTCTGCTTCTGTGAATCCGCTTCCATTGGGCCACAAACTGACGTCAGCGCATAAATTCAGGTTATCCTCTCCAAATGGCGGGTGATCCATCACACAGTATAACGGGCCAGTAACCCATTTATGCTGTCAAACCCATGCTGCTGTAAGTTCAGGCGGTTCGTGGCCCGTTGTTTTATGTAAAGCATACGGTATCTTAGGCAATGGCGCAACGAGGCATGAGTAACAAGGAAGAGGCTAATTATAAACCAGTAAAGTGACGTAATGACTTCGAGAACCGTATAATGGACGCCTACGTATTGTGTTCTACAACAGCCTTCTGAGGCGTGGTTCTGTCAATGAATAAAGGAAACAGCATATTGCCATTTCCCGATTAGCTATTTACCTTTATGCGACCGAGTCGGATTTCTTTAAATATTCCATTACAAAATGACAAGGGTTCAACGCATGTATTCTGTTCTCGTTACGCAGGATGGAGACTTAAACAAAAGATTTCTCTGAGATTTCCAGCTTTTTTCAGATGTTGTTGTTGTTGTGGTCTTCAGTCCTGACACTGGTTTGATGCAGCTCTCCATGCTACTCTATCCCGTGCAAGCTTTTTCATCTCCCAGTACCTACTGCAACCTACATCCTTCCGAATCTGCTTGGTGTATTCATCTCTTGGTCTCCCTCAACGATTTTTACCCTCCACCATGCCCTCCAATACTAAATTGGTGATCCCTTGATGCCTCAGAACATGTCCTACCAACCGATCCCTTCTTCTCGTCAAGTTGTGCCACAAACTTCTCTTCTCCCCAATCCTATTCAATACTTCCTCATTAGTTATGTGATCTACCCATCTAATCTTCAGCATTCTTCTGTAGCACCACATTTCGAAAGCTTCTATTCTCTTCTTGTCCAAACTATTTATCGTCCATGTTTCACTTCCATACATGGCTACACTCCATACAAATACTTTCAGAAATGACTTCCCGACACTTAAATCTATACTCGACGTTAACAAATTTCTCTTCTTCAGAAACGATTTCCTTGCCATTACCAGTCTACATTTTATATCCTCTCTACTTCGACCATCATCAGTTATTTTGCTCCCCAAATAGCAAAACTCCTTTACTACTTTAAATGTCTCATTTCCTAATCTAATCCCCTCAGCATCACCCGACTTAATTAGACTACATTCCATTATCCTTGTTTTGCTTTTGTTGATGTTCATCTTATATCCTCCTTTCAAGACACCGTCCATTCCATTCAACTGCTCTTCCAAGTCCTTTGCTGTCTCTGACAGAATTACAATGTCATCGGCGAACCTCAAAGTTTTTATTTCTTCTCCATGGATTTTAATACCTACTCCGAATTTTTCTTTTGTTTCCTTTACTGCTTGCTCAATATACAGATTGAACAACATCGGGGAGAGGCTACAACCCTGTCTTACTCCCTTCCCAACCACTGCTTCCCTTTGATGTCTCTCGACTCTTATAACTGCCATCTGGTTTCTGTACAAGTTGTAAATAGCCTTTCGCTCCCTGTATTTTACCCCTGCCACCTTTAGAATTTGAAAGAGAGTATTCCAGTCAACATTGTCAAAAGCTTTCTCTAAGTCTACAAATGCTAGGTTTGCCTTTCTTTAATCTTTCTTCTAAGATAAGTCGTAAGGTCAATATTGCCTCACGTGTTGCAGTGTTTGTACGGAATCCAAACTGATCTTCCCCGAGGTTGGCTTCTACTAGTTTTTCCATCGTCTGTAAAGAATTCGTGTTAGTATTTTGCAGCTGTGACTTATTAAACTGATAGTTCGGTAATTTTCACATCTGTCAACACCTGCTTTCTTTGGGATTGGAATTTTTATATTCTTCTTGAAGTCTGAGGGTATTTCGCCTGTTTCATACATCTTGCTCACCAGATGGTAGAGTTTTGTCAGGACTGGCTCTCCCAAGGCCGCCAGTAGTTCCAATGGAATGTTGTCTACTCCGGGGGCCTTGTTTCGACTCAGGTCTTTCAGCGCTCTGTCAAACTCTTCACGCAGTATCATATCTCCCATTTCATCTTCATCTACATCCTCTTCCATTTCCATAATATTGTCCTCAAGTACATCGCCCTTGTATAGACCCTCTATATACTCCTTCCACCTTTCTGCTTTCCCTTCTTTGCTTAGAACTGGGTTCCAGCTGAGCTCTTGATATTCATACAAGTCTTTCTCTTATCTCCAAAGGTCTCTTTAATTTCCTGTAGGCAGTATCTATCTTACCCCTAGTGAGATAGGCCTCTACATCCTTACATTTGTCCTCTAGCCATCCCTGCTTAGCCATTTTGCACTTCCTGTCGATCTCATTTTTGAGACGTTTGTATTCCTTTTTGACTGCTTCATTTACTGCATTTTTATATTTTCTCCTTTCATCAATTAAATTCAATATTTCTTCTGTTACCCAAGGATTTCTACTAGCCCTCGTCTTTTTACCAACTTGATCCTCTGCTGCCTTCGCTACTTCATCCCTCAAAGCTACCCATTCTTCTTCTACTGTATTTCTTTCCCCCATTCCTGCCAATTGTTCCCTTATGCTCTCCCTGAAACTCTGTACAACCTCTGGTTTTTTCAGTTTATCCAGGTCCCATCTCCTTAAATTTCCACCTTTTTGCAGTTTCTTCAGTTTTAATCTACAGGTCATAACCAATAGATTGTGGGCGGAGTCTTCATCTGCCTCTGGAATGTCTTACCTGGTTCCTAAATCACTGTCGTAACATTATATAACCTATCTGAAACCTTCCAGTGTCTCCAGGACTCTTCCACGTATACAACCGTCTTTCATTACACTTAAACCAAGTGTTAGCTATGATTAAGTTATGCCCTGAGCAAACTTCTACCAAGCGGCTTCCTCTTTCATTCCTTATCCCTATTCCTTATTCACCTATACTTTTCCTTCTCTTCTTTTTCATGCTATCGAATTCCAGTCCCCCATGACTATCAAATTTTCGTCTCCCATCACTATCTGAATAATTTCTTTTGTCTCATCATACATTTCATCAATCTGCTTTCCATCTGCGAATCTAGTTGGCATATAAACTTGTTCTACAGTGGTAGGCGTGGGCTTAGTGTCTATCTTGGCTACAATAATGGTTCACTATGCTGTTCATAGTAGCTTATCCACACTGCTATTTTTTTATTCATTATTAAACCTACTCCTGAATTACCCCTATCTGATTTTGTATTTATAACCCTGTATTCACCTGACCAGAAGTCCTATTCCTCCTGCCACCGAACTTCACTAATTTCCACTATAACTAACTTTAACCTGTCCATTTCCCTTTTGCGATAGAATGTGACGAGGAATGTTTAAGCGTTGACTGAAGAATGGCTGGTTCCATAGTTTTACTGGAACATTCACCTGACAGGCCTCCTTTTGAATGAGTCTGGAACAGGCTGGCTAACGACTTGTTCGTCTCCGTCTCCCAGCACTAACTATTAATGTCTCGGTCACTCACAAACAAATCGAGCGTCAGGAGATTCTCGAGGAAATATTTCCAGGACGTCTTTGATTTCATGTTACGGAGTTCTCAGGTTTGATTGTAGTGATTGTGAGTGGGTGTTACACACCATAGCAGATTCTCAGAGCCAGGAATCATGTAACAGTTTCGCAACATTAATGCTTTGTATATTTCCATATGTGGAATGGTGTTAATTTCCAGCAGATGTATCCTTCTACCTTTGCTGTTCTCGCAAATGTCATTGTGTGTGTGATACAGAAGTATGGAATTGATGTGATGGTAGTGTAACCTGGAGGCGATATGTCTGTGAAAGCTGAAAATCGAAAATTTTCATGTAAATTTGAATTTACCTGAAATATTTTGGAAATCTCTGGGGATTCTGAAAGTCTTGGAATTCTGAGAAAGTATGAGGTGGACTTGAACTGTTCGTTGACAGAAATAGATGTAATGACTCTGAGATTCTAGTTCGGAATCACTTGGTAGGAAAGGTGAGGAATTGCAATAAATTGCCGGCCGCTGTAGCCGAGCGGTTCTAGGCGCTTCAGTCCGGAACCGCGTGACTGCTTCGGTCGTAGGTTCGAATCCTGCCTCGGGCATGGATGTGTGTGATGTCCTTAGGTTAGTTAGGCTTAAGTAGTTCTAAGTCTAGGGGACTGTTGATCTCAGATGTTAAGTCCCATAGTGCTTAGCGTCATTTGAACCTTCTTTTTTTTTTGCAAAGAATTATTGAAATGTTTGTCGCTCGATCGTGGCTATCTATGGCACTCTCGCCTACTTCGGAGGTTCTCGGAGATGCTACGGCTCCGTGTGTTTCCCACTGTATCGTCGTGAGTGCGACAGAGTGTGACGTGTACAAGAGAATCTCTCACGTAACTGTTAATTAGTTATTCCCACAAAAGGAAAAGTAAGTTTTTAAAAGTACACCAATAAAAATAATAATTAGAAAATAAATGTAGTTCTACAATTGAATATGCATGCTTCGTAGATCTGCATTGAATATTCAGGCTTTGGTTCTTTTTTACTAATTTGAATGCCGGGTTTCTGAGTGTCAGGTTTCAAATTAACAATGACCATAGTGAGAAGGTACCAGTTTGAAACATAATGAGTGATTGCTGTCAACTACTGATAAGGTATCACGTTTCAGTAACAACAGTTCTAAGCGTAGTCTTGTGAGGATCTCATATCCTGAAGGTTCTCGCACAACACGACGTGGCACAGAACGGTGACATATGACACTAATGAAGGAATTTCTAGGGGTGGAAAGAGCTTATGACTGACAGAAGCTCTGATAAACCTGAAATAAAATATTGGTTCTTCTCTGTTTTGTTATCTAGCAAATGCTGTAGACACAGACCTTTCTGTCACAAACTTCAGAAATTTACTCATTTGTGCTCAATTTCCGTGTTATTATTAGTTTTGTGGGTCAGAATGAAAAAGTCATAGAGCAGAATTAGAAACTGCCGTTACGTTACTTCGACAAACTTATTTCGCGTGATTTTTTTCGCTATTGTTGCCGTATATTACGAGCACGTCGAAGCATAAATCTCTGTTCGTGATTACAAAGCTATGAATACCGTGATACTAAGCACGTTGTCTATACCGATTTTAGACTAAGTTTAACAAGCATGAATTATAAAATAATGCGGATTGTATATCAAGTATGAGTTTCCGTAGTGTAAATGAGTTCACAATAGAACGTTTTAAATATATATGCAATAAATATGTTATACAGTATTATAATTGTATATTATTTCTTGAAAAAAATCAGTTTCGTATATATATTGTTTTTGGTAATTCATGTAATGGTAATTGGTAGCACAGCGAAAATATTTTACTACATATTTAACACAGAATATTAATTTCTAATAAATTAACTTCTGAATTGCACCATAATATACAGTAATATTTTAATGTGCACTTAAACTTACCAGAAAAGTAAATAGTTTGTTAAGAAGGTAAAGTTTACATAACTTTAATTTTTCTTTTGAAACTCTGTATTGGGCTAAAAATTGAAAATTATTTCACACCTGTTTACTAAAATGTCCGTCTTTGCTAGAGTTACAAAGGTACCCCACTCTCCATTTCATTTTGAAACCAAGTGAACAACCAGGTACTTCTCCATATTCTAAAATGTCGCCGATCAGAAAGAGCGTTTCTGTAGAAGGAAACTGGTCCCTCCACGTCATAGGACGTTGATGATGCATCTTTGAGGATATTAAATATTCCTACAGTGTAGTCGGTTTGGGTGTCTGCTTCTCCCCCTGTGAGGATATCGTAGGTAGTTAGCAAAAGTCGATTAAACTGTATTTTTGGCAGCGTCAAACTGATCTCTACCCATTATCACTTCTAGTGTCAGTCAGCTTGAATTTGGCATTATCAACAATTGCAATGACGGTCGGATAGATTCTAATTCTTTTGAATGTTTCTGAGAATGAAACCGAAGTATCTGTGGTTATGAGCCAGAGATTTTCGATCGGACGTTCAGTGAAAGCTTTTTGTGCTTCTCTTACCGTAACTGAAGAGCCCATCGCAAGTGAATCAACCACGCATTTCATGGCTTGAAAAGGTTCATTATAAAAACCGACTGCTTCAGCCATGTACCCCATTTCATGAGAATAGGCTCAGGTGGCAACGCTAGCTTCGACAGCACTTTCCTATACAGCGTCACACGATGCGTGGCTTTGGGAAACTCTTGGTGTATGGAATTATTTTATTACGAATTTATTACGAAATTATTCTATTTACTTCTGGGTAGCTACCACGTACTTTTTCGGAGATACTTTGCAGTGTATGAATCAGAAACGTTGATGAAATGCCGATAGAATATGCTAGCCGGCCGGGGTGACGGGGCGGTTCTAGGCGCTACAGTCTGGAACCGCGTGACCGCTACGGTCGTAGATTCGAATCCTGACTCGAGCATGGATGTGTGTGATGTCCTTAGTTTAGTTAAGTTTAAATAGTTCTAAGTCTTGGGGACTGATGACCTCAGATGTTAAGTCCCATAAGGCTCAGAGCCATTTGAACCATTTTGAATATGCTACCTTCACGATTTAAGCTACGGCATCCGAATGCAATACAAGAACACTTTCTCCTTGAATTCCCTCAAGTCACACCACTTCAAGACTATCGTTTACAAAACCACCAACTGTGGAACGATATGTGCGTTCCAACATTCTGCAAGTAATGGCTAATGGCTTTGAGGGTCATCTTCCGGCGAGTTATCCAATGAAACGTACGAGTAAGTTCGTTGTTTCATCGACGGCTATTCGTATGTGATGTTACTTATATAGGGCCGCACTCCTTTTGGGGCCTCCTGCTATCAAAAATCTAAATAATTTTTAACGTTGATCCAGCAAGAATATATCGCCTTCAGTATTTCTGTAGAAACACGCGATAGTAGGCACTTCTATTTTTAACATGGAATGTTGGCAGCATCAGTAGCGGTGCACTTATCATGGAAAATTCGTTTCCAAGGTTTACATCTGTGTCGTTAACGTATGCTTCTTAGACGATTACACAGTTATGTTCTTTGTGTGCGTATCACTATGTCTATGTGGCTGAAGTGGCGACTTTAATGAGCACCAGACCTATAGGTCGCGCAGGGTAGCGTGGCCGACGAGCAGTGACAAATTTTCGTCCAAAGAGCTGCGCGAGGTCATTCGTTTGTTCAGAAGGGGGGCGCAGCAAGTGTTTGCCACCATTCGGCCGGTCGGCGATGATAGAATCGAGCCGGCCGGAGTGGCCGAGCGGTTCTAGGCGCTACAGTGTGGAACTGCGCGACCGCTACGGTCGAAGGTACGAATCCTGCCTCGGGCATGGATGTGTGTGATATCCTTAGGTTAGTCAGGTTTAAGTAGTTCTAAGTTCTAGGGGACTGATGACCTCAGCAGTTAAGTCCCATAGTCCTCAGAGCCATTTGAATCATAGAATCGACGCGCACGCCCTGCGCACTTTCTCAAACACTTAAAAGAAACTAACCGGTAGAAAATTTCATGTTTGCCTTACTTGTAACTTTACATGTCAGGTTCATTATGATGTGCACATAATTTTGTTAATGATCATAGCTATTGTGATACATATGTGGAAGTTAGACACTGCGTGAAATTCGAAAAAGCTTGCAATGTAAAATAGAAGTCTGGTGCATATTACATAATACGGTGCTGCATATGAAATTTAGCTAACATATTGAATTTTTCTTTATATTAGATTGGAGGACTCTATTTGTCATTAATCTCGAGAAAATTGATCTGACGCAGGGCAGTCATTTGCGGTCGCACCGCCCCAGCGATAAAGCCAGAGTGAAATACCCACAACATGCCTCATATTTCATAAACGGTTTGAGTTATCGAAATGAGATTTTGGCACATGATAGCACACAAAGAGGAGAGTATTTTACCTTGTAGGTATTATGCAAAACTTTATTAAACACCATGTAATTCAAATAATGACAGACTTTTTCGATGAAAGAATGTAGTTTTCAGACTTGTGCGATGAAAGAATGTAATTTCTAAGGGCCGTCGATTGCTGGTGAAATTGGAAATGCCACGGATTTTGTAGCAACATAAGTGAAATCATTATACGTGTATTTTGTTCTGAGGACATGCTTTGTCATAAGATGCTGACCTTACTTTTCCTCTGTTCCTCACTTTATATACTTAATAAACCACTGTATCAAAATTCTCTCGTAATTGCGTCTGCACAACATGCCAGTGAGGTGTGACTGTCTAAACTCCGCTGAGTTTTGGCAAAAGAAGCTGATACTATCATGGCAACAAGAGTAATGAGTAGGTTTTACTCAAAATTCCCCACTCGTGACTTTTCTCTGAAAATGCTTTTTAGATACTAACCAAAGAAGAGGTGACATATCTTTTTGTATAGTCACCATACAAGTGTGGGCGTGGGGGTAACCCGGTCAATATTTCCCAGAATATGTGAGTGTAGGCTTCAATTTAGAACGGCATGCTCCTCCAGCGCTCTGAGCGATCCCCACCACTGCCGCTCCGGCCGTGCTTTCCTAGCCGCCGCGCGGGATTAGCCGAGCGGTCTTAGGCGCTGCAATCATGGACTGTGCGGCTGGTCCCGGCGGAGGTTCGAGTCCTCCCTCAGGCATGGGTGTGTGTGTTTGTTCTTATGATAATTTAGGTTAAGTTGTGTGTAAGCTTAGGAACTGATGACCTTAGCAGTTAAGTCCCATAAGATTTCACACACATTTGAACATTTGTGCTTCCCTAACCGACTGCGCATCTAGCGCCCGCGGCATTTTGCGCGCCTGACGTGGAACAGTCACACTATCAGTAGTGAAAGCGTCTCCATATAGCCCAAGATATTAATTTAGTTGATAATCTTGGTGCAACAGGAAGTATCATGAACACAAATAGTCATTATCCCTTAAGAACTACTATTTGGAAAACTTTTTGATACACGCACTCCCTAATTTTGAATCGACAGAAGTAGCTAGTAGTCGGAGAACTTCTGACCTTTAGTCTTTTGTTTGTTCCACTGACAAGTTCGGAAGCACACGAACACCCTTTTACTACACATAATAATTGCCATCACAATTCACACACGGTATTGTTACTGTATCTGTTACGCTTTTACCTGAAATTACGAAGATTAGAAACTTAAGCAAAAGCGTGTCCTCCATAATCAAACATACAGTATAATTAGCCTCGTTTAATTGCACGAGAATGTTATTTTTAGAGATAATTCACTTCCCGCGTTCAACTTTTATAGTAGGTTGGTTTCAGACATTTTTCAGAAGGGGAAGGCCTACTTAAGGTGGGGAAATTTGAAGAAGGATAAAAAGAGCATTGTGTAACTTTATGTAGCGTAAAGTTGAAATATGCGATTATACTGAATTTTGTAAAAATCTGTAGCGATTAAATGAGATGTATCACGCTGGAAACGCAAATCGAGAGCATTTACACTTTTCAGATGCATCGTAGCAAATCCCCCCCGCCCCCATGAACCATGGACCTTGCCGTTGGTGGGGACGCTTGCGTGCCTCAGCGATACAGATAGCCGTACTGTAGGGTTCAATCACAATGGATGGGTATCTGTTGAGAGGCCAGACAAAGTGTGGTTCCTGAAGAGCCTTTTCAGTAGTTGCAGGGGCAACAGTCTGGATGATTGACTCATCTGGCCTTGTATCACTAACTTAAACGGCCTTGCTGTGCTGGTACTGAGAACGGCTGAAAGCATGGGGAAACTGCAGCCGAAATTTTTCACCATGGCATGCATCTTTACTGTATGGTTAAATGATGATGGCGTCCTCTTGTGTAAAATTTTCCGGAGGTAAAATAGTTCCCCATTCGGATCTCCGGGCGGGAACTACGCAGGAGGACGTCGTTATCAGGAGAAAGAAAACTGGCGTTCTACGGATCGGAGCGTGGAATGTCAGATCGCTTAATCGGCCTTTCTTTGTACTTTTTAGATGTCATCCGTCAGTCCCACATTATGCGGATCCCACACCGCACATCAGTACTCCAGAATAGGGCGGACAAGCGTAGTGTAAGCAGTGTCTTTGGTGGACCTGTTGCACCTTCTAAGTGTTCTGCCAATGAATCGCAATCTTTGGTTTGCTCTACCCACAATATTATCTATGTGACCGTTCCAGTATAGGTTATTTGTAATTGTAATCCCTAAGTATTTAGGTGAATTTACAGCCCTTAGATCTGTGTGACTTATGGCGTAATCGAAATTTAGCTGATTTCTTTTAATACTCATGTGAATAACTTCGCACTTTTCTTTATTCTCGGTCAATTGCCACTTTTCGCACCATACAGATATCTTATCTAAATCATTTTGCAAATCGTTTTGATGATCTGATGACTTTACAAGACGGTAAATGACAGCATCGTCTGCAGACAGTCTAAGACGGCTACTCAGATTGTCTCCTATGTCGTTAAAACTTCTGTTTTACTGGATGACTTTCCGTCTACTACTACGAATTGTGACCTTTCTGACAGGAAATCACGAATCCAGTCGCACAACTGAGGAGATACTCGTAGGCACGCAGTTTGATTAGAAGACGCTTGTGAGGAACGGTGTCGAAGGCCTTCTGGAAATCTAAAAATATGGAATCAATTTGACATCCCCTGTCGATAGCACTTATTACTTCATGAGTATAAAGCGCTAGTTGTATTTCACTAGAACGATATTTTCTGAATCCGTACTATGAGTCAATAAATCGTTGTCTTCGAGGTACTTCGTAATGTTCGAATACAGTATATGTTTCTAAAACCCTACTGCAAATCGACGTTAGTGATATAGGCCAGTAGTTACCGGATTACTCCTACTTCCCTTTCTGGTATTGGTGTGACTTGAGCAATTTTCCAGTCTTTAGGTACGGATCTTTCTTTGAGTGAGTGATTGTATATAATTGCTAAATATGGAGCTATTTTATCAGCATACTCTGAGAGCAATCTGACTGGCATACAATCTGGACCGGAGACCTTGCCTTGATTAAGTGATTTAAGCTGTTTTGTTACACCGATGATATCTACTTCTATGTCTCTCACCTTGACAGTTGTTCTTGATTGGAATTCTGGAATATTTGCTTCGTCTTCTTTGGTGAAGGGGTTTCGGAAAACTGTGTTTAATAACTCTGCTTTAGTGGTATTGTCATCAGTGACTTCACCGTTGTTATCGCGCAGTGAAGTATTGATTGTGTGTTGCCACTGGTGTGCTTTATGTATGACCAGAATCTCTTTGGGTTTTCTGCCAGAATTTCGTTGTGGAAATTATTAAAAGCATCTCGCATTGAAGTACGCTTCATATTTCGAACTTCTGTAAAACTTTGCCAATCTTGTGGATTTTGCGTTCTTTTAAATTTGGTATGCTTTTTTCGTTGTTTCTGCAACAACGATCTGACCGGTTTTGTGTACCATGGAGGGTCAGTACCATCATTTATTAATTTATGTGGTATATATCTTTCAACTGATGTTGATACTAACTCTTTGAAAACATTCCACAACTTTTCTACACTTACATGATCAGATCGGAAGGAGTGAAGACTGTCTCTTAAAAAGGCGCTAAGAGCATTTTTATCAGCATTTTAAATAGATGTACTTTGCGTACCTGTTTGATGGTTGTAGCCGTTACGGTATTCAGCCTAGCAGCAACTGCCTTGTGGTCGCTAATCCCTGTATTCGTCACAACACTCACTATTTGTCCAGGATTATTTGTTGCTAAAAGGTCAAGTATGCTTTCGCAACCATTTACGCTTCAGTTTTCTGAGAAAGCATTCAGTACAATTTCGGATGATGTTTTATGCCTGCCGCCGGCTTTAAACGTATAATTTTTTCAGCATATCGAGGGTAGATTGAAGTCACCACCGACTATAATTGTATGAGCGGGGTACTTATTTGAAATGAGACTCAAGTTTTCTTTGAACTGTTTAGCAACTATGGCTTCTGAGTCGGGGGGGGGGGGGGGTCGGTAAAACGATCCAATTAATAGATTAGTCTGATTGTCAGGTATAACCTCTACCCATACTATTTCACATGAACTATCTACTTCAATTTCGCTACAAGGGAAACTACCTCTGACAGCAATAAATACTCCACCACCAACTGTATTTAATCTATCCTTTCTGAACACTGTTAGATCGTTTGAAAAAAGTATAAGAGATTATTAAAACGTAACCATTGTATAGAAACGATTAAATGCCGTTATCTGACAGTTTTCGTGCAAAATGTATACTAAAGTTTATAACTGTTTCGATCTAATATAAGAACATGATGTGACTATCTGCAGGATATTATTTACCTATCCCCAACCAGTAATATCATTACATCCGATGAAAACTTCTGAGTAGAATACTTTCTCCTGTTTCTAATAACGAAAATTCGCTGCGACCACTACGAAAATACAGAAGAGATTGACCTCATATGCGTCTCGATCCGCCAACGTACGCACGTGTGTATGGTGGGTGCCTCGAATGCTCGCTTCTGACACGGAGCAGAGGAGACTGGACATCTACGTTTTCATCGTGAGAGTGATGGGCTCCTTAACTGCATTGTGACAGTTCATGAACGCTGTGTTCACCATTTTGACCCAGAAAACAAGCGTGCATCAATCGCGTTCCTCCACAAAGGATCACTTACGTCAAAAATGTTGAAGACCATGCCATCTGCAGGTAAATTCATGCTCACAGTAGGAATTCATTGCTCAAGGGACTACCAAAAGTTATACAAGATACTGTGTGACCCTCAGAAATCTGAAAGCATGAATTCTAAGAGTTCGTCCTGGCATAGATCATCCTCTCTTTCTGCAGGACAATGCCAGACCACGCACCAGCGCTGCGACAGCTGCAGCAGTCCGACAGCTTGGGTTAACTCTCATCTATCATCCCCATACAGTCCCGACTCGGCCTTATCCTATTTTAGATTAAAAGAATACCGTCGAGGGCTTCACTTTGATATTATGAAGCGGTTCAAGCAGAGGTGAGCTTGTGGCTGCGTCAACAAAGTCAAACATTATACTATAAGGTATCAAGGAACTGGTTTCTCGTTGGGAGATACGTGTTCGTTGCGGGGTGACTATATTGAGAAATAAGTATATACGCAAGAAGAAATACACTACTGGCCATTAAAATTGCTACACTAAGAAGAAATGCAGATGATAAACGGGTATTCATTGGACAAATACACTCCTGGAAATTGAAATAAGAACACCGTGAATTCATTGTCCCAGGAAGGGGAAACTTTATTGACACATTCCTGGGGTCAGATACATCACATGATCACACTGACAGAACCACAGGCACATAGACACAGGCAACAGAGCATGCACAATGTCGGCACTAGTACAGTGTATATCCACCTTTCGCAGCAATGCAGGCTGATATTCTCACATGGAGACGATCGTAGAGATGCTGGATGTAGTCCTGTAAAACGGCTTGCCATGCCATTTCCACCTGGCGCCTCAGTTGGACCAGCGTTCGTGCTGGACGTGCAGACCGCGTGAGACGACGCTTCATCCAGTCCCAAACATGCTCAATGGGGGACAGATCCGGGGATCTTGCTGGCCAGGATAGTTGACTTACACCTTCTAGAGCACGTTGGGTGGCACGGGATACATGCGGACGTGCATTGTCCTGTTGGAACAGCAAGTTCCCTTGCCGGTCTAGGAATGGTAGAACGATGGGTTCGATAACGGTTTGGATGTACCGTGCACTATTCAGTGTCCCCTCGACGATCACCAGTGATATACGGCCAGTGTAGGAGATCGCTCCCCACACCATGATGCCGGGTGTTGGCCCTGTGTGCCTCGGTCGTATGCAGTCCTGATTGTGGCGCTCACCTGCACGGCGCCAAACACGCATACGACCATCATTGGCACCAAGGCAGAAGCGACTCTCATCGCTGAAGACGACACGTCTCCATTCGTCCCTCCATTCACGCCTGTCGCGACACCACTTAAGGCGGGCTGCACGATGTTGGGGCGTGAGCGGAAGACGGCCTAACGGTGTGTGGGACCGTAGCCCAGCTTCATGGAGACGGTTGCGAATGGTCCTCGCCGATACCCCAGGAGCAACAGTGTCCCTAATTTGCTGGGAAGTGGCGGTGCGGTCCCCTACGGCACTGCGTAGGATCCTACGGTCTTGGCGTGCATCCGTGCGTCGCTGCGGTCCGGTCCCAGGTCGACGGGCACGTGCACCTTCCGCCGACCACTGGCGACAACATCGATGTACTGTGGAGACCTCACGCCCCACGTGTTGAGCAATTCGGCGGTACGTCCACCCGGCCTCCCGCATGCCCACTATACGCCCTCGCTCAAAGTCCGTCAACTGCACATACGGTTCACGTCCACACTGTCGCGGGATGCTACCAGTGTTAAAGACTGCGATGGAGCTCCGTATGCCACGGCAAACTGGCTGACACTGACGGCGGCGGTGCACAAATGCTGCGCAGCTAGCGCCATTCGACGGCCAACACCGCGGTTCCTGGTGAGTCCGCTGTGCCGTGCGTGTGATCATTGCTTGTACAGCCCTCTCGCAGTGTCCGGAGCAAGTATGGTGGGTCTGACACACCGGTGTCAATGTGTTCTTTTTTCCATTTCCAGGAGTGTATATTATACTAGAACTGACATGTGATTACATTTTCACGCAAATTGGGTGCATAGATCCGGAGAAATCAGTACCCAGAACAACCACCTCTGGCCTTAATAACGGCCTTGATACGCCTGGGCATGGAGTCAAACAGATCTTCGATGGCGTGTACAGGTACACGATACAACAGATCATCAAGAGTAGTGACTGGCGTTTTATGACGAGCCAGTTGCTCGGCCACCATTGACCGGACGTTTTCAATTGGTGAGAGATCTGGAGAATGTGCTGGCCAGGGCAGCAGTCGAACATTTTCTGTATCCAGAAAGGCCCGTACAGGACCTGCAACATGCGGTCGTGCATTATCCTGCTGAAATTTAGGGTTTCGCAGGGATCGAATGAAGGCTAGAGCCACGGGTCGTAACACATCTGAAATGTAACATCCACTGTACTATTCAAAGTGCCGTCAATGCGAACAAGAGGTGACCGAGACGTGTAACCAATGGCACCCCATACCATCACGCCGGGTGATACGCCAGTATGGCGATGGCGAATACACGCTTTCATTGTGCGTTCACCGCGATGTCGCCAAACACGGATGCGACCATCGTAATGCTGTAAAAAAATGGTTCAAATGGCTCTGAGCACTATGGGACTCAACTGCTGAGGTCATTAGTCCCCTAGAACTTAGAACTAGTTAAACCTAACTAGCCTAAGGACATCACAAACATCTATGCCCGAGGCAGGATTCGAACCTGCGGCCGTAGCGGTATTGCGGTTCCAGACTGCAGCGCCTTTAACCGCACGGTCACTTCGGCCGGCGTAATGCTGTAAACAGAACCTGGATCCATCCGAAAAAATGACGTTTTGCCATTCGTGCAACCAGGTTCGTCGTTGAGTACACCATCGCAGGCGCTTCTGTCTGTAATGCGGCGTCAAGGGTAATCGAAGCTATGGTCTCCGAGCTGATAGTTCATGCTGCCGCAAACGTCGTCGAACTGTTCGTGCAGATGGTTGTTGTCTTGCAAACGTCCCCTTCTGTTGACTCAGGGATCGAGACGTGGCTGCACGATCCGTAACAGACATGCGGATAAGATCCCTGTCATCTCGATTGTTAGTGATACGAGGCCTTTGGGATCCAGCACGGCGTTCCGTATTACCTTCCTGAACCCACCGATTCCATATTCTGCTAACAGAACGCGAGCAGCAATGTCGCGATACGATAAACCGCAATCGCGATAGGCTACAATCCGACCTTTATCAAAGTCGGAAACATGATGGCATTTTTGCTCCTTACATGAGGCATCACAACGACGTTTCACCAGGCAACGCCAGTCAACTGCTGTTTGTGTATAAGAAATAGGCTGGAGACTTTCCTCATGTCAGCACGTTGTAGGTGTCGCCACCGGCGCCAACCTTGTGTGAATTCTCTGAAAAGCTAATAATTTGCATATCACAGCATCTTCTTCCTGTCGGTTAAATTTCGCGTCTGTAGCACGTCACATTCATGGTGTAGCAATTTTAATGTCCAGTAGTGTAGAATGCTAATGAAGCTTGCTTCATTTATAAAGCTTTAAGAGTTTTCACATAAAAATTCGGAGGCATTACTTTTCAGCACACATGACAGATTACTTACTAGTTGCGAATATTACATGGACTTTACTTCATTACTAATACCATGGGAAATATGCGAGAAAGTGGTGGTTCCGAATTTGTCCTTTTAAACAAAAGACTGAACGTCAGATATGAACGACCCAGAGGAAAACGTGTTACAAGAGAAACCTCGCACTACCCTTAACCAGGTTAAAAAGGACAGCCCAAAAAAAGTGTTTTGGTATTTCATGACGGTGTAACCTACATTTATGGGCATTAAAATTGCGATTTCGTGAAGGAGGCGTCACCAAACATCATATCGGCATGGTGTGTACTAAATGCAAATCATCAGCATTTCATCACAGCCGAAGAAGTACGTAAGAGTAACAATATTTACATTTGGTATATAGGGAAATGTAACGCGGCGATCGTCTCATTTAGTAATCGCATTTGAATGTTGTTTGTTTGTGAGAAGATCGCGCAAGGAGAAGAAAAGTCCACTAGCACGTGTGGAATTCGAAAGCGGCAGGATCGTGGCCTACCGGGACTGCAATTTATCGGTCTGCAATATTGCTTCTCCCGATAGTCGGGATCCCTAGACTGACGTGCAAATATGTAATCGATAAGGTCAGGGAGGTCACACTCAGCGCAGTGCAGTATCTCAACGGCGCCACGCATCTTCGTCCTGAGAGGACAGGCATATTGTTCGTTCCGTCGTGCAAAATCACACAGCCATACCTCGTACTTTGAGAGATGACATGGACTTGTTTGCAGCAACACAAGTAACCACATGGACACTGCAACAATGTCTGAAACACCACGGACTGTCAGCTGTATTGCATATTTAACGGCGCCAATCAGGACGTGAACTAATTTCACATCAGTATTCACTAGACAGGGCGATGCTCGCCCGGTTAGTCGTTCGCTCTAACGCACTGCTTCGCGGGCGGGAAGGCGTACCGGTCCCCGACACGAATTCGCCCGGGTATGCCGGCCAGTCTGTGGATGGTTTTTAAGGCGGTTTTCCACCTGCTTCGGCGAATGCGGGCTGCTTCCTCTTATTCCGCCAAAAATTACACTACGTCGACGATTTCTCCACGTACACGTACACCCTAATTACCACGCAAGCATTGAGGTTACACTCGTCTGGTGTGAGCCGTACCCGGGCGTGGGGGGTGGGGTGAGTGGACTGCTGTAGCTAGTTGTGGGGTTGTGCACCGCTGCGGTCTACGGCGGGAAAGAAGCTTCTCCATCGTTTCTAGGTCCATAATTCCATACAATACCGAATGATTCACGAAGATATGCAAATATTTTAATGTGTTATTCTGCAAGTAAAACTAAAGAAAAAAGTTCAGATAAACATAGGTCCACAAATGTTACGGAGTTACGGCTAATAAAAGATTTTGAATGAAATTCAGTAACTTCGCTAATACAAAGCCATCGCAAAACTGTACGAGGTTAAAGAATTTTTTTTATTGGTCTGGTGAATCTAATGAAACATGTCCCAGACGTTTATCTGCAGTAGTTTTCCACAACATTCAGAGAAGCAAAGACGTAATTTAGTAAAATTTTTAATTTATTATCTACCTGGCCCTATTTGTTTTTTAAATTTCAGGCAATTGCACAAAGTTTTCAACAGAAGTTGTAGAGAATTTAATTTTGGAAAAATGATACTAATAACGTTAACTGAAACTATATGAATGTGTCAGATAACCTGCTTTGAGTAATACCACAGGACACATGAATTCACGTTAAACCGGAAAAAAAACAAAGATCAGTGTTAAGAAAGTTGTACAGTGTACATAAAGTTTCATTATACATTCACAATAAATGTTCAGAAATGTCTCCACCGAGTTCGATGCATTTAGCTGCACGGGTACGAACATATTTTGTTGCTCGTTTCAGTTTCACAGAGTTCTTCTTAATTTCTACTGTTGCACTCATAATGCGAGCAAGTAACGCCTTACGTGTATTGACTCTGTCCTCATAAACTAACGACTGAAACGACTCACTAACGGTTGCCAACAATGACATAAACGTTTCTACATTCTTAATGAGAAGTAAACAAATTTACTTGTATAATAATCGTTACTTCTCTGGATGTTCTGGAAAACTACTGCAGATAAACGTCTGGGACATGGTTTTTTTTTTACGTTCACCTGACCAATAACAACAAAATAAATGGAAATCGTGCTTTTCTTTAACCTCGTACAGTTTTGCGATGGCTTCATATTAGCGAAGTTGCTAAATTTCGGGCAAAAACTTCTGTTAGCCGTTATACGCGGACCTATGTTTACATGAACTTTTTTCTTTAGTTTTACTTGCAGAATAACATATTAAAATATTTGCATATCTTCATGAAGTATTTTGTATATCCCTGACTTTTTTGTGATGTTCGTAGGTAATTATACTCTTTCCTGGGCTTGGCGTCGGTGCTGGTGCTTTTCTTCTCTGATAATGGATGCAAGCCTTTTACAGAACAGAATCGAGGTAGGGCCCTCAACTTTTCTTTGGGACATGCTATTAACCCATGAGACACCGCGGTGCGCTGATGCGCTGATTGTCGGCCGGGGTGGCCGTGCGGTTCTAGGCGCTACAGTCTGGAACCGCGTGACCGCTACGGTCGCGGGTTCGAATCCTGCCTCGGGCATGGATGTGTGTGATGTCCTTAGGTTAGTTAGGTTTAAGTAGTTCTAAGTTCTAGGGGACTGAAGACCTCAGAAGTTAAGTCCCATAGTGCTCAGAGCCATTTGAACCATTTGATGCGCTGATTCCCAGTACAGCAGAAACATGGCAGCAGTACACGTGCCCGACAGCCTGCTAAAGAGCCGCTTCCGTGACGGGCAAGTGCGCTCGGCGGATTGACGAGGAGGATCGATGTACCGGCAAGCCTAACCATTGTGTTTAGGCGGTTTCCCACATCCAAGTCCGCGAATACGGGGTAGTACCCAAGTCCCGCCTCAGTTGCACGATTCGCAAACAATTGGAAGACTGTCGCCCACTTTCACGTTAATAACACTGAGGCAGACAGCTGGGGTTCACACAGTCTATCCCGGTAGGTAACAGTTTGGCGACAGGAAAGGCGTCCGTCCACGCCTTAAACGAACCGTGACAAATACCTTCACTTAAAACTTCCGGGCTGATAGGCCGTGGTCGAAGCATAAAACTCTCTCCTGACGTTTCGTCACCGACTGCGAGAGACATCCTCGGAGGTAAAGCGGCGAACTGCGAAGAGAACTCGAGGGAGCGCTGATTATACAGGCAGTACAGAGGGCGCCACTGTCGATCACGTGGCGTCGGCTATGAGATTGTCTCTGGTAATGCCAACATTCTCGATTGAAAGTAATCGATCGTCAATCTTGCGGTGCAACGCTGACATCCAAATTTTATACAGTGTGGTTTGAATCCTGACACATTTAAACAGCATTAATCCGAAAATTCAATTCACTATTGAGACGGAAAGGAATGGGGAATTGAATTTCCTGGATGTGTCTGCGATTAAACGACGGGACGGAACGTTGGGCCATAGAAAGCACACACACACTGATCGTTATCTACACAAAGATTCAAACCACCCAAGACAAGAAAGAGGGGTAATGAAAACTTTGGTAGACAGGGCGTACAAACTTTGTGAACCTGTTTATTTAAAAGATGAGATTGAACATCTACGGTCAACTTTCGTGAAGAACGGCTTTTCTAGAAAGGATATAATGGTTCAAATGGCTCTGAGCACTATGGGACTTAACTTCTGAGGTCATCAGTCCCCTAGAACTTAGAACTACTTAAAACTAACTAACCTAACGACATCACACACATCCATGCCCGAGGCAGGATTCGAACCTGCGACCGTAGTGGTCGCGCGGTTCCAGACTGTAGCGCCTAGAAACGCTCGGCCACCCCGGCCGGCAGAAAGGATATAGATCGAGCACTTCGCTCTAGGCAGAGAATCAGGAGTAACGACGAACAACAGTCGCCCAAGGGCAAAGTTTTTCTTCCGTTCATTAGTAAGGTCACAGATCGCATTGGGAAAGTTTTAGGCAAGTATGAGGTGGAAACTATTTTCAGACCCACCAGGAAAATAAAAGAATTTTTAAGGTCGGCAAAAGATGCACGACACCCTTTGGCTACACCGGGGGTATATAAAATTCCTTGTAGTTGTGGACAGGTTTACATCGGTACCACAAAGAGAAGTGTGAACACCCGTCTTGTTGAACATAAGAGGAATTGCCGTCTGGGTCACACGGATAAGTCGGCCGTAGCGGAACATGTTTATCAGGAAGGTGATCATGAAATAAAATTCAGCGAGAGGAGCGTCATGTCAAAAACCTCGCATTATTAAGCAAGCTTGTATAGAGAGGCTATCGAGATTGATAAACATCGTAATAATTTTAACAGGAAAGACGAAGGTGTTACACTGCATAAAATTTGGATGCCAGCGTTGCACCGCAAGCGTGACGATCGATTACTTTCAATCGAGAATGTTGGTATTACCAGAGACAATCTCATAGCCGACGCCACGTGATCGACAGTGGCGCCCTCTGTACTGCCTATATGATCAGCGCTTCCTCAAGTTCTCTTCGCAGTTCTCCGCTTTACCTCCGAGGATGTCTCCCGCAGTCGGTGACGAAACGTTAGGAGAGAGTTTTATACTTCGACCACGGCCTATCAGCCCGGAAGTTTTAAGTGAAGACAATGCCGGCCGTGAAAGCTTACATTGTATGAACGTGACAGATACGTTAAAAACCTTTCCGACCCTGCGCCCATGCGAGACAAAGGTACAAGAAAAAGAAGAGCATCACCAAAGATTGAGGTTGAATATTTTTTCTTTAATTTTTTTAAGTTTACTAACCGTTTCTCCACTTCAAGGTCTATCTTTTGCTGCATATTTCCGTTGATATGCAACTGCATTTCTCAGTGTTTCTGTCTACATCTACACCTATTTAGTTACCCGGCTAGCCACCGCACGGTGTGTGGCTTAGGGCAGACTGTACCGTTGCATTTCCTTTCCTGTTCCACACGCAAATAGAGCGACGGAAAAACGACTGTCTGTATGCCTCCGTATGAGCCCTAGTTTCTCGTATGTTACATTCGTGGCCTTTACGAGCAATGTGTATTGGCGGCAGTAGAATCGTTCGGCAGTCAGCTTCAAAGACCGTTTCTCGAAAAGAACGTCGCGTTCCCTCCAGGTATTCCCATTTCAGTTTCCGAAGCCTCTCCGTAACACTTATGTGTGGTTCGAACCTACTGGTAACAAATCCAACAGCCCGCTTCTGAATTGCTGTCATTTTTCGATTTCCGATTTTTAATGTTTAGTTTCAACCCGATTATAAGAAAGTAATAAAAATAATTTTTTATGAATATTTGCTAGGTTTATTTCGTAACTTATTGCATACTGTGGCTAATTTCAGATCACTGAATCAAAAGCTGACTTTCATGTTCATGGTAATAATATAAAAAGATATACTTTGTGTTATGCCGGAGCCAAGGTAGCCCCTGAGGGCCGATAACCCACATTACACCACAGAGGATGGGACTGTCTATGTCCAAAGCGTACCAGCACCATGGTAAACACTGGCTATTTACGTACAAGATAATAGAAACAGACATTCCGATCACTACTACCTGCAGGTAGAGCTCGAGCCACGGCCTGTAGGAAGTATCACTACGCCAAAACCTGATTATCTGGAGACAGCTATTTAGGGGCTAGAACCAGCCCTGAAGTTCAGTTCACTCTGGATGCCGACCTCGTGGACTTCGACCACTGAAGATTACGTCTTCGTCTCTGAATTGGACTTCTACTAGTGTGTGTGTGTTACCACGAACCTTTGTGGAAAATTAGAATTGAACTTTTATTTGCCTCAATTAAGAGACTTTTACTGGCATCGTTATTGGTACCGTTCTTTTGTTGTTCAGTCATCAACCTTGTAAAATTACAGAAATAAAAGTTGTTTGTCAAAAATTGCAGCCGGCCTGAGTGGCCGAGCTGTTCTAGGCGCTTCAGTCTGGAACCGCGCGACCGCTACTGTCGCAGGTTCGAATCCAGCCTCGGTCATGGATGTGTGTGATGTCCTTAGGATAGTGAGGTTTAAGTAGTTCTAAGTGCTAGGGGACTGATGACCTCAGCAGTTAAGTCCCATAGTGCTCAGACCCATTTGAACAATTTTTGAAAAATTGCAAATTGTCAGTCACAACACAAGTATTACTTGGAACAGCTCTTGCGGGATGTGACAGATTGTATTAATTACCTCGACGACATCGTCATCACTGGCCGTAACGCGGATGAACATCTCAGTCATCTGTGACAATTATTGTTCATGCGACTGCGGGCCTAAAATGCAACCTTGCTAAATGCTTCTTTTTTCAGCCTGCTATCTCCTACCTGGGTCACATCATTTCCCGCAATGGCATATCACCTACCTCCTCCCACATCGCCGCTATAGCGGCCCTTCCTCGTCCGAGCGACGTCGACCAATTGCGGTCTTTCCTGGGTAAAAGTGCTTACTGTCGAAATTTCATTCCATCCGCCGCCCACATTGCGGCGCCCCTCCATCACCTATGCCAAAAGAACGCGCCTTTTCATTGCTCCCCAGCTTCTGAATCGGCTTTGCAAACCTTAAAGCGGGGGTTGCACTCTGCGGACTGTCTCATGCCATATAACCCCTCTCTTCCCCTCCTCTTGGCTGCGGCTGCCCCAGACTATGCTGTTGGGGTTGTCCTTTCGCAGTCTACTGGCTGGATCGGAACGCCTGGTGGCATACAAATTTAAATCGCTTACGGATGCCCAAGGCAAATATTCCCAAATTGAGAAGGAGGCCCTAGCCATCGTGTTTGCCTGTACCCAGTTCCTCCCATACTTTTATGGTACGTCTTTTCGCTTAATCACTGACCATAAGCCCCTCGTGGCCTTATATTCCCCGTCAGCCCAGTTACCCACGAAGACTTCCCACCGCCTGCAGCGATGGGCCCTATTCCTTTCACGTCTTAGGTACACCATCCATTTTCAGCCCTCCTCCCAGCATGCCAACGCCGATGCCTTGTTTCGACTCCCCCACGGCCAGGATACGGCATTCGATTAGTCGGACCTCCTACTTTTGCAGGTCGACGACGACATACAGGATGCATTAACTGCATTCCCAGTCACAGCTGAGAGTGGGGCCACAGCGACGAACGCAGATACGCTCCTGCAACTGGTGTGCCGCTATTTTCCCTGCGACTGGCCCTCGCTTCCTCCGCCTCGGGCCCAGGCTGACCTCCGATTCTTCTTCGCCATCCGCCATCAACTGGCCGTTAACGGGGTGCTCCTCTGTGCAGAAAATGGCGCCAATCCACGAGTCATCGTACCAACTTCCCTGCAGTCCCGGATTCTCTGCATCAAGGTCACTGGGGTATTGCCCGGACGAAAACCCACGCACGTCGCCTTGTCTTGTCTTCTGGGTAGGCATGACAGCGGACGTGGAGAGCATGGTCCAGGGTTGTCAGCAGTGTACCCAGGCCCTCCCCACACCGCGCTGGTCCTTCCAGTCCTGGCCGGCTGCTTCCCTCACATGGGAACGCATCTTTGTGGATTTTGCGGGACCCTTCCTCGGCACTTACTGGCTGCTCGTCACAGATGCCTACTCCCACTTCTCTTTCATTATCCAACGCTCCTCTATCACCACAGAGAATACCATTACGGCCCTGTCAAAAATATTTTACATTGAAGGCCTTCCCGTCACCATGGTATCTGACAACGGCCTGCAATTTCGCAGTCAAGAGTTCGCCAAATTCTGCCACAATAATGGCATCCACCACGTCTTTACCCCTCCTTTCAGCCCCAATCCAATGGCGAGGTGGAGTGCCTTGTATACAGTTTTAAAACTCAAATGAAGACGTACATGGACGACCATTATCCGAAAGAAGCTCTTACGTTATTTCTCAGTACCTACAGGGCCACACTGGTGGGTGACAAGAGGCCAGCCGAACTGCTCCAGGGTCGCCAGCCGGGGCCCTACTCCATCACCTCCTGTCACAGGTTGGACTTCACGCCCTGCCCAGCGCTTCCCAACATTCATCCGGCTCCAAGGTGTGGGCTCGCAGTTTCAGGCCCTGGCCCAGCTGGCTTCCGGGGGTCATTATCTTGCCCCGCAGCCGACAAGTGTTCGACGTACACCTGGATGACAGGGTTTTTCACGTCACCACGTCGAACTACATCCTTGTTTCCTCAAGCAGTTGCAGCCGCAAATGCCAGATCCTGTCTCTCTCTCCCATCGCCGGCACCTTCCTTGGGGCCTATGTTGACGCCCTCTCCTCAATTGGTGGATGATCTTCCCGGAGATAGCCAGCAGACGCCGGTTGCAAGCCCCACGCCGCCACATACTCTGGACCTGGGGCAGCTCTGGGACCTTTTCCTGAACCCACTTCTCAGCCCCTCTTCGGCACCACCTCGGTTGGACGACGCGGAAGTCCCCATGCCGCTTGCCCACCCCAACGTCGCCTCGCAACCGCCACTACTTCGGCGTTCCAGCTGCCTCGCGCGGAAGGCAGGGTCCTACTCTCTGGCGGCCGGGTTTCATCTTCTCCTTCAGGAGGACGTAGCTGCAGATCAGCCTACGGTACCGGGCTATATTGGTACTCTCTCCCTCGTGGTCGCCCGTGCCACACCAGCTTTTCCAAGGAGGAAGGGGTGTTATGCCGGAGCCAAGGTAGCTCCTGAGGGCCGGCAACCCGTATTACACCACAGAGGATGGGATTGTCTACGTCCAATGTGTACCAGAACCATGGTAAACACTGGCTATTTACGTACAAGATAATGGAAACAGACCACTACTTCCTGCAGGGGAGCTCGAGCCATGGCCTGCAGGAAGTATCACTAAGCAAAAACCTGATTGGCTGGAGACAGCTATTTTGGGGCAAGAATCAGCCCTGAAGTTCAGTTCACTCCGGATGCCAACCTCATGAAATTCGACCGCTGAAGATTACGTCTGCGTCTCTGAATTGGACTTTTACTAGCGTGTGTGTATGTTATCACGAACCTTTGTGGAAAATTAGAGCTTTTCTTTGCCTCAATTAGGAGACTTTTACTGGCATCGTTATTATTACCCTTCTTTTGTTGTTCAGTCATCAACCTTGTAAAGTTACAGAAATAAAAGTTGAGTTTGTGAAGAATTGCGAAATGTCAGTCGCAACACTTTGTTTTTACTGTGAAGGGGAATTAGAACGGAATTTTCTTTTCGCCATCTCGGATTTTTATCTCATTATGAAATTTGCAGTTTTCCGAATAAAATGATATATATGTCACTTATAAACTCGCATGGGAAGTTTTTTATTTTATTTTTTAAATATAATCTACACCGATTGAAAGTGTTAAAATTTCTACGTGCATTACTTCAAGACCTAATGAAATCGGTAATTTTTTTTATAGAAGGCTATGGATTGCTGTGTTATAAAGGTTAAATTACATGTTTGTGTTGGTAGCACTGTCAAAAACAGTATCGTTTCGTTTCATAGTACAAATACGCGTTGTATGTCAAAGTGCTAACGTTTTTTCTGGGAAAGGGGCTAATAGATTGGTGAATCTCTCAAAATGTAAAGTATGACGCCAAAACGAAGTGCTTTTAAGAAACTTGGGTTTCACGGTAATAGATTTTGGAATAAAGGGAAACATTGTGTTCAACATGATGCGTGTGGAGTTACAAACAATGAAATACAGACAAACTCGTCAGTATCTAGAGAAACAGCCATTAGTGCTTCGAAGATTAAAATAAAACACTGTGCTACACAGTTTTCTCAAAACGAAAGTGATGTAAATAGTATGTTAGGTTATATTCTGATAGATTTACACATCCTAACGCGTGTGTTAGGTGAATGTGTGTGTTGAAAGTTTACATGAAGACAGTGAGGTATCAAATGGACTAGCCAGGAAACTTATCATTAATTGTGAGAGTTGTAAATATACTAATTCTTTTTGTAATTATGGTAAATGTAAAGATAATAATTTTGAAGTAAATGTTAGGTGGTTTTATGGATTGAGAGCTATTGGCAAAGGACGCACTGCAGCAGAAACAATGTGACCCATGATGAATATGCCGCCCACCTTGTAAAATCAAAAAGTGTGCAGAATTTATTGGAGCTGCTGTGGAATCTGTTGCATGTGAGTCAATGAAGGGTGCTGCAAACAAAGCTGTTGAAATAAATGATGATATGACTGACATACCAGTAGCTTTTGATGGCACTTGGCAGGAGCACGGCTACAGTTCTAAGAATTCTGTTGCTATGGTGACCAGTGTGGTTACTGGGAAGATAATAGCTTTCCAGATTTTAACCAAACATTGTTACAAGTGTAAATCAGGGAATGAAGAAGGGCATATCTCTGACAGAAATTATGAAGGAACGAGTGGTGGTACGGAGGGTTCTGCAACTACTGGAATTTTTAGTCAATCTGTGAAGGAAAGAGTAGTGTGTTACACTATGTTCTTAGGTGATGGAGACTCAAAAGCATATAACAGTGTAGTAGCCGCTCAGCCTTATGGTAAGAAGATTATCACAAAACTGGAATGTGATGGTCATGTCCAGACGAGACTGGGCACCAGGCTCAGGAAGTTGAAACAAAGTTTGAGAGACAAGAAATTTTCTGATGGTAAAACCGTAAGAGGCAGGCTGACAGACAAAATGATTAGTGAGCTACAGCAGTGTTATGGGATGGCCATCAGACATAATACTGAGGGTTTATTGCAAATGAAGCAGGCAGTATGGGCTACCTTCTTCCACAGACTGTTAACTGATGAAAAACCAGTACACCACCTTTGCCCTCCTGGACCTGATCCATGGTGCATTTACCTCAATGCCGACTTCTCAAAAAGTTCCTACAGCCATAAACATTCCATCCCAGCAGCAGTCATGAATATCATAAAACCTATTTACAGAGACCTGGCAAATCCTGAATTACTGAAGAAGTGTCTGCATGGTCAGTCTCAAAATATCAATGAGTCGTTCAATAATCTTATACGGAATCGCTTATCAAAACGATGTTTTCGTTGGAATGAAGACACTAAAGCGGGGGTCAGTGATGCTGTTATTGCTTTTAATTATTGCAACATCGGTAGGGTGAAAGTGCTACAGCACATGGGAATGGAGCTAACCGCATCAGCGGACTTGATGGACTAGGTTCGCATTGATAAAGCAGAGTATGCAGCACAGTTGGCCACTAACGAGTCCAGATAGAAGAAAAGAAGAAAAAACCTGGAAAAAGATCAAGAGGATGGTATACACTATGGTGCAGGGTGCTTCTGAGTGACTAAAAATAATAAATTAAGCATATATTAAGTGAGTTACTGTCTTGTGAAACTTCAGAAACAGTTCCTGAAAATTTACATTTTCTGTTGTATTTTTCCCTGAGTCTCAGAAACCACTTCGTGTAGCGTATTCAGATTTTCAGGGAGTAATAAAATACATATCGTGAGTCTACTGAACTAAAAGAAAAGCATAATAATATGTATAATTAAAATTATTTAGTATAACGTACAAAAAAGTACACCAAATTGTAACCGTGTAATTAAAAAATAGTATTTCCAAAGCAGTGCCCGAAATGCAATTATTGTAGGTAAGTAGACTCAGAACATACTGTTTAATGTCCTGTAAAAGTTTCATGTCAATGGCTGCGATGGTTCCTGAAATACAGGGAAGCCAAGTCGCGAAATTTAACATTGTCGGGATAGAGCAGTCCAAATCCCCTTAAATATGGTCATTGTTTAAGTATCAAAGTAAAGCTACTTTAAAATTGCTACGTAGAGATAAATTAATACTCAGTTTCTGGGTATTCAGCCAAGTTGTTTCCATTTTCTGCTCAGTATTCTGCAGAAAATGAAAATAACAACTCGGTTGAACACCTGGAAGCTCACTACTAATCAGTCACGCCGAGAAAATGTAAGAGGTCATGTAGATCGATTCTGTGAGATACAAAAGTATTGCGTACTTCCAAATAAATTTTATTTTTGTGATGCGACAGTTTTCTATCTCACCAAAACAGTTACACCAAAAAATGGTAATGGTAGGAACTTGGACCCCTCTTTGTAAAATTTCTATGGATGCCCATGACCATTGTTGCAGCAACAGAGATAGGCATGCCGACAGTGGTGAACCTTTCGACAACATTAAACGCAGCGGTGCCACCACGTCGTCTTTCCAAGCGAGCCCTGGTTCTGCATACGCTCTGTGATGGACCAGTACTTGTGTGGAGGCTCTGAAGAGAACAGGTGGCGTTAATGATTACCTCTGCTTCACATATCTGGTACTGTGGACAGCAGGCGTTATACTGCGCGCGTGCAGGGTGTTAGAGGCCCCTGTCACGTTATCTTCCAACATGATATTGCTTATCTTTCAACGTGATAACGCAAGACCGCGTGTTGCCTGTGCTGCGCTGACCAACCTCGATACAGAGGGCGTCCGACTGTTGCGTGGCTAGTATGTTCTCCAGCCACTGAAACACATGTGCTCATGGGTTGACGAGAGACTGATGAGTCACCATTCGTCACCGACTACCATTTGTGAACTCCAGCACACAGTTGAAGCGGCATGCAATGATGTAGCCGTATCTGTCATCCAGTCTCAGTTCTACTCGATGCCACGCTGGGTTAGAGCCATTGTAGCGACCAATAGTCTACTGAATTTCGCATTTTTTGTACACTGCGCAGTCGCATTAATGTGATCACCTGTCAAAAGAATGAATAACCACTTCTTGCAGCACTGACAGCTGCGAGATGTGCACGTAGAGAGTCAGTGAGGTTCTGGAAGGTTCTGACAGGGATGTGGAGCCATGCCGACTCCAGTGCTGTGGGTTGCCCCCTCCCCCCGCCCCACCACCTACCAACTGCTGCTAGTGCTGTCACCTGCCGTCTGTGAGTATGAGTGGTTATTGAATATTGACGTCGAACTTCGGCGGTGGTCAGACTAATGTGACTGGACAGCGTACCCCCAAACCATCTACAAATGTAGTCATGTGTTGTACGCACAATTCTGTATGTACACAATAACTAAAAATTACACTCATGCTCATAAATTAAGGATAATTGCAGAATGTGGTGCCACACAACGTGGCACTGCACAAAACTGGCGCTAATAGCAGAGGCACGTAGGCAACACACACGACACAGATCTGTAAGTCCACCGTATTGGTGATAAGTTGAGAAAATCGTCCCAAAACACATGTGCTACGAAACGACACTGTTTCCTGCGCATATACTCCGACATCAATATGAGATATGATCACCATGCACACGTACACATGCCGCACAACGGGTTGGCATACTGTGGACCAGGTGGTCGAGCAGCGACTGGGGTATAGCCTCCCATTCTTGCACCTTGCCTGTCGGAGCTCCTGAAGTGCTGCAGGGGTTTGAAGACGTGCAGCGATACGTCGACCGAGAGCATCCAGGACGTGCTCGATGGCGTTTAGGTCTGGAGAATAGGCAGACCACTCCATCCGCCTGATATCTGCTGTTTCAAGGTACACCTCCACGATGGCAGCTCGTTGGGCCCATCCGTTATCATCCATCAGGAGGAAGATGGGACCTACTCCACCCCTGAAAAGGCGGACATACTGGTGTAAAGTGACGTTCCGATACACCTGACCTGTTAGAGTTCCTCTGTCAAAGACATGCAGGGGTGTACGTGTACCAATCATAATCCCACCCCACTCCATCAAACCACGACCTCCATACAGGTCCCTTTCAAGGACATTAAGGGGTTGGTATCTGATTCCTGGTTCACGCCAGATGAAATCTCGGCAAAAATCACTGATCAGACCATACCTGAACTCGTCCGTGAACGTAACCTGGGACCACTGTTCGAATGACCAAGTACTGTGTTCTTGACACCAGGCTTTACGGGCTCTCCTGTGACCAGGCGTCAGTGGAATGCACCTTGCAGGTCTCCGGGCGAATAAACCATGTCTGTAGACTGTGTGTCTGGAGACAACTGTTCCAGTGGCTGTGGTAAGGTCCCGAGCAAGGCTACCTGCAGTACTCCGTGGCCGTCTGCGGGCGCTGATGCTGAGATATCGGTCTTCTTGTGGTGTTGTACACTGTGGACGTCCCGTACTGTAGGGCCTCGACACGTTTCCTGTCTGCTGGAATCGTTGCCATAATATTGAGATCACACTTTATGGCGCACGGAGGGCCCAGGCTACTAACTGCTGTGTTTGGCCAGCCTCCAGTTGCCCGAGTATTCTACCCCTCATAACGTCATCAATATGTGTTCTTTGAGCCACTTTCTACACATAGTCACCATTAGCACGTCTGAAAACGTCTGCACACTTACTCGCTGCACCGTACTCTAACTTGCACCAACACACCTCTGCGTATGTGGACTGCTGCCATCGCCATCGTGCGACGACCGCAAATCAGATGCAGCGCATGGTCATACCCCGATGTGATTTAAACCCGCAAACCACCCACCAGAGCGTTGTTTCACCATGTATCAGCATTATCCTTAATTTATGAGCATGAGTGTAGTTATTTGCTCTCCCTTCTAGCGTTGCAGCTTTAATGGTTAATAAATAGTGAAACGATCGTTATTACGTAATTGAAGGTTAGTGGGGAGAAAGGAAAAAGGGTAGGGAAAGAACTGATGGTGTCAACTACATCGGGGCTTTATGCGGAATCAGGAGCGACGAGTGAAAATGTGCGTGTCCAACTAGGATTCGAACCAAGTATCTCCTGCTTACCTGGCAAATGCATTAACCACTGCGCCATCGGGACACAGTGTTTATGGTAATTGCGCTGACTATCTCGGCCTCATTCCCACCTAGCCGCAATCCTCGTCCATATTTTCTACTTTGAGATTCCCGCAGGAGAACGAATGTAATTGTGCATCCGCACTGAAGGTGGTGGGTTCATTGTCCGCCGAGGCATTCATATCGAACCAATATGAAGATAGTATCTAAGAACAGTTAATGACCGTGCAGCTTCTCTAGAATGAAATGATAATTAATTCGAAACCCTTAGCTGCCGGCAGGTGTTGTTGATATACATCAATGGGGACAGCTGAAAATGTGTGCCCCGACCGGGACTCAAACCCGGGATCTCCTGCTTACACGGCAGACGCTGTATCCATCTAAGCCACCGAGGATAGGATAGTGCGACTGCAGGGACTTATCCCTTGCACGCTTCCCAGCTATCCACAACCTACATTCGTAGTGCTTCTAATAGATATTTGACCATTCACTCATTACTCGCTGCAAACTAAGCTGCCGAGTCCCTTTAGAGTTCGGGCAAAGCCTGTGCATTCGCACAGGTCAATGGCCGGGTAGCCTTTTAACTATATGAAGATAGTATCTGTTCCTGAAAGGACAGATACCATTGGTGAACGTGCAGCTGCTCTAGATGAAATGATAATTAAAATGAAACCCTTAGCTGTTGGCAGCTAAGGGTTTCGATTTAATTATCATTTCATATAGAAGCGATCATTATAAAACGCGACAGAATCGATTTATATGAGGCAACAGTGTGTATCGCATATGCAGTCTTAGCACGAGCTGACGAGACGTTCCGTAATGCGTAAAGCCATTTGGTCTCTCCTCGGGATTTTTACCTAAGGGCCGGCCTGTGTGGCCGAGCGGTTCTAGGCGCTTCAGTCTAGAACCGCGCGACCGCTACGGCCGCAGGTTCTAATTCTGCCTCGGGCATGGATGTGTGATGTCCTTAGGTTAGTTAGGTTTAACTAGTTCTAAGTTCTAGGGGACTGATGACCTCAGATGTTAAGTCCCATAGTGCTCAGAGTCATTTGAACCATTTTTACCTAAGGCTCAGTTGTGCTCAAATAGCCTCTACGTACAAGAAGAGTAACAGAAGAACATGTGAAATACGATTGTTACCTCCCCTCAGACTTCCCTTCTTTGCGGGTCTCTCAGTTTGATAAACGGAGCACAGCTCTGCACACACAATAGCTGCAGCCACTTCCAGCATCTTCTGTACAGAGAAATTTCGCAGTTAACCATCTAAGATAGCTCATTTTATGTCAGATTTAGTTTTATTTAGGTCGTCCTGTATAATTTTCCAAAGACAAACAATATTAAAACTTAATTCAGAGGCGGAGTAAACATTTAAAAGGCGTAAAGGGACGTTAAAGTACAGAATTAAGACTGCCGGCACCCATGCTCTTCGCTTGAAGTACAGCAATAATTTCAGTGATGGCTTACTGCCTCTTACTTCTCCCATTATATCACTTGATCTCCAGCAAAGGTTTCCATCCAAGTCCCTGCCACACTGAAGGCATAACTTGTTTTCATCTACTAGCACAATGGCGAACTGTTAAGTACCTAACAGATCCCCTAATTTACTCGAAGATATTTTGCAGAGCTCAGACAAGATCTTTGACCAGGGTGCGTCAGCAAATCTGACTGATTTCCTTGGAACTAGATTGCAGAGGTGCTTGTTCCACGGAATGGACACTTGTGATGCCGATACAGAAGATATGACTTTCCAGACTGTTATCACAGTGTCAGGAGATTTTCTTCGACTGACATCTGCAATCATTTTACGGCGATGAAAAGTAATGGTCCGATCTCAACAAGGAAGCAGTTCCCTACTACACAGAATGAACTCTACTGCTGCCACAACCAATAATGATAAATGACATTCACTATGTCCACACACGCCTATCTGACCTGCTACAGCACCTGCTGCGACTTATCACGCCACACAAAACATACTCACTTTTCCGTACACTAATTACGGTGCAGTAGCACCATGTAAGTCATTCGATTCCTATGATCATCTGATAATTGGATTCTGGGCAACAATATTATCTTGAAAATCGAGTCGTGTTGCTAGACAAACCATTCTGTGAGATCCTCACCTGAGCTCCGACGAAAGTCCTTCAGCAACACGAAACGGCAACATTTTTATAAGACAACCGTAAAGGATTGGATGTCCAATTTATTCTTCAGCCGACAACACGCAAGCAGTTTTCAAAGTTTCTGAAATTCCACAGCGCATTTCATAATCTAAAATCGGGCCAAAATGTGCCAAAATATTTGACACCACCAACTTTGACCTCTTGACGATGGGCTGTAGTCTATAATCTATGGCGGAATATAATCACTCAGGTTTAATGGTGTGCTTCCAGGTATACATGCAAGAAGCAGATACCATTTTTGCACATTCTCGCACCGCTATTTACAGCTGATTGTGAGTTCGATTCCAGACACCTACTGCGGGATCTGAAGCACAAAAGAGCGTCAAAGGTCGTATTGGATGTCGGAAGTTGAACTCGACTATAAATAGTGGCGCGCTACCAATAACAGTTCACAGCCTTGTTGAAGTCACGGCAGCGAATACACATAACAGAAGTACTCGCAGCACCTGAAGACGACGATTGGGTCGGTCTCAAAATATTTTCATAAAACAGAAATAACAACTTGGCTGCTCACCTTGAAGAACACCAAGCATCGTAGAATAAATTGGGCGTTAGACCCCTTGTAGCTGTCTTGCGAAAAGTTGCCATTTCACATGCACAATGTACCCATCAACGCCATTCAGAAGGAACATAATCTCTTCAACAGATGATAATTTCTGGAGCTTGTCACACGTTACTCTTCACAGTTTACCTGCCGTTGTCTGTAAATTCATTACATCTGTCACATCTTTGACTAGTCTCAATTCTTCCCTGACGTTTCCACGCTGCGAGGAGTTCGCTAACATCTTAAAGTCTTAACGGTAGAGAGACATTTCTAGAACGTCGAACTGGCACATAAGTATAGAAATAAGTGGAAAATATTAATACGTGTTGTAAGATTCCGTATGCTGGAATGCAACACGTGTTTCTACATCAGAAAATTTGCCAAAAATTTGATAAAATATAGTCATGTTTTCTGTCATTGTGACGTCCCATAACTCATTACGTCCAGCACTTCACCGCTAACGGTATTTGCCTGTTGATATAACAGTGCCCAAAAGAAGCGTATCCCAGGTTGATGTGATGCTCTGGTCATGATGTAACGTATGGTCTTTGGTCCTATTTGTTTACAGCGACGGGTGAGAAATTTTTTGACCCGTGGCATGGAGTGCTTTGGGTGAAGATGTACATTACAAATAACACTATATGTCATAAGGCCAGAGGATAAGAGTTAGCTCTCCGACTTGGCATGGGGCACGTCAGTTTCGAGGGTGCCAACCGGATCATATTCACTAAACAGAAACTGGAGTATTTCAGAAAATTCGACTCAGTCTGCGAGAGTATCTTGGTAACTCGCAGTTACCTTGCACTGCATGGTACTAAGCTACGCAAATGCTTATCACTGGGATACGATACGAGAAGACATCTTTTATGAATCCCTTGGATTAGCGACAGCCTCTATTCATAAACTTTACTAACTTTTAATCGCTTAATTTGTTGCTGTAGAGGATATTCTTTACAAAAGCTGCTGCTCAGTGATGTGGAAAATGGCAAGCAAAGGTTCCATAAAGGTCAGAATGCCAATAATACGTTTATTATGGTGATAAAAACTGTCTCTTAAAGTTCACGGACACATTTCTGCACAACGCTAAACTGTTCAGGTAAGCCACGATTTGGCCACCAGACTAACGGGTAAGTGATTTATTTACGCCTTAGCGCTCACTAACTTACTTCAGGAGCGCAAACTTCTTCGGCTTACGCGCCTTCCAAACACATTAACCCTTATTCGGAGCCACCATCGTTATTCAGCTATTTAACAAATCAAATAGTAAAATCTGCACAACTGACCACTAGTACTGTAACACCATGAAGGCGGCGCTGAACAAGTGTCAAATTGGTATTTTATGTATATATGCAAATCGCTAGTATTTCAGCGTAGCCGCACGAATTGGTAGGAGTAATGCCAAATACACTGATGAGCCAAAACATTATGAACACCTGCTTAATAGTTTGATTGTCGAACTTTGGAACGAAATACATTACTGATACAGCGTATCTGACAGTTCGTTGGTAGGTTTGCGGAGGAATGTGGCATTAGATGTCTACGCACAGGTCACCAAATTCGCGTAGATAACAGGTCGCTGATTTGCGTGCGTGCTGATGGCGCCCGATAGCGATCGAAATGGGATCCATAGGATTTACATCAGGCGAATTTGGTCGCCAAGGCATCGACGTGAGTTCACTACATTGCTCCTCAAACCACTGTTGCACGGTTCTGGCTCGGAGACACGAACAATTATACTACTGAAAAATGACATCGCCGTCAGAGGAGACATCAAATGTGAAGCGACGCAGGTGGTTCGCAGCTGTCAGTGTGTCTTCGCTTACTAGCACAGGTCCTTTGCAAGCGCAGGAGAACGTCTCCCATAGCGTAGTGCTGCATCAGTGGCGCACTGCACGTTACGAGCCGGCGCTCACCTCGATGACGGCGTTTGCGGAGGCTGCCGTCGACGTAGCGTAGCAAAAATGTGATTCTCCCGAAGAGCCGACACGTTTCCATTGATCGAAGGTCGAATCCAAATAGTGGTCCCATGCCCACTACAGTCGTAATTGACAATGTCGTTGGGTCAACATGTGAGCACGTAGGGGTGATCTGCTGCGGAGCTGTATGTTCAACAATGCACGATGAATCGTGTGATCCGAAACACTAGTGCGTGCAGAGACGCCACAGATCACCATCTATCCTACTTTACACAGCACACAAGCCTCCAAACCCACGTTCTGTGAAGAGTAGTGGACGTCCAGCCATGTAGCGCCTAGTGATAGTTTCACAGTCCTTCTAGCTCTTTCCATAGAAGCTCACGAGAGTAGCATGTGAACATTCGACAAGCTTCACCGTTTCCGTGATACTCGTTCACAGGCTCCACATAAAGTAATCTGCCCTTTGTCATAGTCACTTATCTCAATGGATTTCCCCATTCGCAGCCCATATCTTCGCTAGGGTGATCCCCCGTCCGTGTCCGCTCCGCTTACATAGTTTTGTTACCGCGTCACGGGCCTGCAAGGCGACCAGACGGCATCCAACGGCGCGGTGGGTAGTGGTCATAACGTTTTGGCTTATCAGTGTACATCCAGTATACAGCGAGGTCTGAAACAGTCTGAAGAGATTGTAACAGTGCTGCAGGGCTGCTTATGTTGAGAAATAATTGTTGAGAAGAGAATTGGACAGGGTGGGCCAATTCTGGGTTAAGTGACTTGAAGTTAGCAAATCAGGCTGTTTGACACCCAAATAGAAGCATCCAGCCTGTTAAAATGAATGCCAGTTGTTCTCATGAGCAGCATTTGCATCGGTTTCGATCCTTGCTACCGTTCCATGTCCAATTTTTGTTCGCTCTGTTGTTCGGTTTCAGGAAACTAAACGAAGCACACGTTTGGTGACACGGTCTCTGGCAGGCCGCTTGAATTTGCGCGTGCGAAGGCCTGATTGCCTAACTTTGATGCTAATAGACTCGGAAACCGCGCAACGTACCGAATGTTTTTCTTCACAATTATTTCTTAGCATAACCTACCTTGCGACACCCTTATAAGCTTTTCAGACAATTTCTGACCGCTCTATATAAGGAAAGACGAGACAGATGCCTCTCACCGAGAAATCGTATTTTAATATGGGTTCTTTGCGAGAGCATATCTGTATTTACATTGTAATAAGGACAGTCGTATTCTAGCACGTGTTGCCATTAGACAGCGACGGAACGGTGGCCTACCGAAACTGTGGTTTACCCTCGAGTGACACTGCCTCTCGCGTTACAGAGGATCTCAGATCTCAACAGGCACTAGCAACTAGTGCCCGAGGTGACGGAGATGTTCATCGCCCGCACAGGATCGAACGCCCAGGTCACTCACATTAAGTCAGAACCAAGGGCACCCATGCTCAGGGTAAGTGGGGCCGCGGCACCCCCCCCCCCCGCCCCTACTTCTGAGGGATAGGAAGAAAATATAGTGCAGTCGGGTGCTTTTCGTTCATGAAAATGATTTTAAAGGTCGGTAATACGTGGGTTTTTAACAGAATTGAAACTGGAACTTTTTATGGCAAACTGCAATTCGCCGTTCGCCTTCCAAAATATTAAAAATACTCCATACCTTAAGGACTAGGTTCCCCCCCCCCCTCCCTACAAACTACCGTATGTGCGCGCTTGGTCAGAACGTGAACCAGTTTGCAGTAAGCTAAGAACACATACAGACTGTGTGATGATGCCTAGAGCGCCACGGAGTGTCCGCACGGCGACCTTTGTTGGGCGTCAAACGACAACGGTGAACGCAGTGATGGTATCTCGTCTTGTTTTCAGACGAGTCCCAGTTCTGCATACAACATCACGATCGACTTGCTTGTGTGCAGCCTCTGAGTGGAACGAAAGTTGCCAGACTGCACCCGTCATTGTCACACTGATATAGCATCGGGCGTGATATATATATATATATATATATATATATATATAATACAGGAAGTGGAACATTACAGAAGGTTAAACTTCCCTATTCGATGTACA
The DNA here is from genome assembly GCF_021461395.2 of Schistocerca americana. Lineage (NCBI taxonomy): Eukaryota > Metazoa > Arthropoda > Insecta > Orthoptera > Acrididae > Schistocerca > Schistocerca americana. Next base: position 257,011,600 of record NC_060126.1, read on the forward strand.
CCATCACTAAAATGATCAGTGAGAGCTTACTATAAACTGAAAAAAACACATCCATTAGTGAAGGTGAACGAACCATCACTGTAATCGGTTAGGGAAAGTGTACAGTAGCATATTGTCCTCTAGTGTAGGTGTACCATCGCTGCTCCCCGGTTATTAACGGTGCGTCCAACAACGCTATCAAGCATCAGCATGAATGTAAATGTCATCAGCTCGTTGTTGTTATGTCATACAGCAGCGCAGTTATGGTTGACAGTAGTGCAGTTACGGTTCACATCAGTGCAGCTATGGTTGAATCGGTGAAGTTCTACGAACATCTTAGAGTGGAACGGGGAAATCTCAGTTATAATTCTGCCTTCATGGTCAGAGAAAAGTACGAGTCACTTATCAGCAAGGCTAAACCACTAAAATCTTGACGAAAGAGGGATGGCAACGACGACAAGTTTTTGAAGAGATTTGTAGAGCTGGAAATGAATGGAGTAACCAAATTAATGTAACTGAAGAAGGTAAGATTAAATACTGTGTTTATAATGGAGAACTCTATGATATTCTGCATGATGTCCATGTAATGACTGGCCACGGTGGACGAGACTGAATGATGAAATGCTTGAAGCCAAAGTTTTGTAATATAACATAGAGTGATGTGCAAATTTATTTTAGTTTGTGTAAGCCTTGTTTACAAAACCAAACAGGTCAGGAAGAATTAACAATAGTGAAGCCAATGCTGTCAAAGGAGCTAAATTCCAGAAGTCAAGTTGATCTCATCAACTTCAAATCGCAACCAGATGGAGATTACAAATTCGTAATAGTTTATCAGGACCACCTCACTAAAGTCGTTGTTCTCACGCCACTCAAGTCCAAACCAGCTCAAGAGGTATGCGACAACATTATTGACATTTCTACGTTGTTAGGCGCTCCCTCGGTATTGCAGCCTGACAATGGTAGAGAGTTCGTTAGCAAAATAATGAGCAGCTTAATTGAACTATGGTTTGTATAAAGTACTATGACTTGTATAAAGTACAGTGGTGTTCAGACTACCATTCGGGTTGATGACAGTCTTACCTTTACTAAGAAATGGTATGAAATGAAGCGAACATGTAACATGACTAGTAGGGCAACGCATGAAAGTCTCATGATTTACTGAAAGCGTTCCAAGTACTTCAGCGCATGTCTAAAGGAAATCACTTGAAACACGAAAGTGCGACCAGTTCTGAGAGTACTACCTCAGCGTTTGGAGTCCTTATCATGTAAGTATGGCAGCAGACACCGAAAAAATTCAGAGGCGCGCTGCTAGAAACAGGCCGATGTATTCATAGCAAAAATTGTAACAAAAATGTCGGTATATTTAAATGGCAATCCTTGAAAGAAATGCCGAGCTCTTGTCGCGAAACCTTCTTTGAAAACTTTGGAGAACTGTTTTTAGAGGAAGGCGGTGTGACTCTTCTCCTGTTTTGCGTATCCCATTTACGGATCGTCAAGAAAAGATAACAAGTATTACGGCTCGTACTGAAAGCATCAAGATAGCCAGTTTTACCTTAACTTAATACACGAATGTGGGAACACACAAAATGGATAAGATCGATAATAATGATTAGCTAGTTACTTAGTTACATGTTCCATAGATGATTTGAACTATTCTTTTATCGAAATGCTGTGGAACGAGTCAATTTACAGGACATGTACACTCCTGGAAATTGAAATAAGAACACCGTGAATTCATTGTCCCAGGAAGGGGAAACTTTATTGACACATTCCTGGGGTCAGATACATCACATGATCACACTGACAGAACCACAGGCACATAGACACAGGCAACAGAGCATGCACAATGTCGGCACTAGTACAGTGTATATCCACCTTTCGCAGCAATGCAGGCTGCTATTCTTCCATGGAGACGATCGTAGAGATGCTGGATGTAGTCCTGTGGAACGGCTTGCCATGCCATTTCCACCTGGCGCCTCAGTTGGACCAGCGTTCGTGCTGGACGTGCAGACCGCGTGAGACGACGCTTCATCCAGTCCCAAACATGCTCAATGGGGGACAGATCCGGAGATCTTGCTGGCCAGGGTAGTTGACTTACACCTTCTAGAGCACGTTGGGTGGCACGGGATACATGCGGACGTGCATTGTCCTGTTGGAACAGCAAGTTCCCTTGCCGGTCTAGGAATGGTAAGACGATGGGTTCGATGACGGTTTGGATGTACCGTGCACTATTCAGTGTCCCCTCGACGATCACCAGTGGTGTACGGCCAGTGTAGGAGATCGCTCCCCACACCATGATGCCGGGTGTTGGCCCTGTGTGCCTCGGTCGTATGCAGTCCTGATTGTGGCGCTCACCTGCACGGCGCCAAACACGCATACGACCATCATTGGCACCAAGGCAGAAGCGACTCTCATCGCTGAAGACGACACGTCTCCATTCGTCCCTCCATTCACGCCTGTCGCGACACCACTGGAGGCGGGCTGCACGATGTTGGGGCGTGAGCGGAAGACGGCCTAACGGTGTGCGAGACCGTAGCCCAGCTTCATGGAGACGGTTGCGAATGGTCCTCGCCGATACCCCAGGAGCAACAGTGTCCCTAATTTGCTGAGAAGTGGCGGTGCGGTCCCCTACGGCACTGCGTAGGATCCTACGGTCTTGGCGTGCATCCGTGCGTCGCTGCGGTCCGGTCCCAGGTCGACGGGCACGTGTACCTTCCGCCGACCACTGGCGACAACATCGATGTACTGTGGAGACCTCACGACCCACGTGTTGAGCAATTCGGCGGTACGTCCACCCGGCCTCCCGCATGCCCACTATACGCCCTCGCTCAAAGTCCGTCAACTGCACATACGGTTCACGTCCACGCTGTCGCGGCATGCTACCAGTGTTAAAGACTGCGATGGAGCTCCGTATGCCACGGCAAACTGGCTGACACTGACGGCGGCGGTGCACAAATGCTGCGCAGCTAGCGCCGTTCGACGGCCAACACCGCGGTTCCTGGTGTGTCCGCTGTGCCGTGCGCGTGATCATTGCTTGTACAGCCCTCTCGCAGTGTCCGGAGCAAGTATGGTGGGTCTGACACACCGGTGTCAATGTGTTCTTTTTTCCATTTCCAGGAGTGTATATAGGATTTGTGCCAATATTAATGAACACGTCATTTTATTCCTAGTCATGCAATTACACTTAAAAAGTTTTTTTCCTACCAGTTCCGGTTTACTACCGTAGATACGTGCATCACTGTTCTTCTCAAATTGTGACGTATTCAATACTTTCTTTCTAGCTGACGAGTTACCCCAGAAAACTATTTCGTGCGACATTATTGAGTGGAAATATGCAAAATATATCAGGATCTTGATATGTTTGCCGGCCGGAGTGGCCGTGCGGTTATAGGCGCTACAGTCTGGAGCCGAGCGACCGCTACGGTCGTAGGTTCGAATCCTGCCTCGGGGATGGCTGTGTGTGATGTCCTTAGGTTGGTTAGGTTTAATTAGTTCTAAGTTCTAGGCGACTGATGACCTCCGAAGTTAAGTCGCATAGTGCTCAGAGCCATTTTATATGTTTGTTTCCAAAATTAGCAGTTATACGAAGAACAAAAGTAGCTGAGCCTAACTGTTTACTTGTTTGAGAAGCTCAGCAACATGCTTCTTCCAGTTCCACTTTTCATCAGCATGTACACCCAGAAATTTGGAGCATTCTACCCTACATTCTGACTGCTGCTCTTGCGCTACGTAATCTCTGCCACGTACAGTATAGTGGCTTGCGGAATACGTACGTGCGGTTAAATGAAGTATTCCATACTCTTAGAGGGACCAAAACAAAATTCAGCAAATATGGGTTGTAAAATCCATACCTTACGAACACATGTTAATCTTCGCTACTGTGACACACATCTCTTCTACCGCAAGCTCTTTCGTACTACGATCGACCTACAGAATGCGCTAAACAAGGGAATAAACAAATGAGAAGACATTATTCTGTTACTGTGAAACAGCAGAGCTTCTAATGTAACGTACTTGCTGTTAGGTACGACCTGCTTTTGTGAGCCATCGCTAAAAGCCTATTTTTCATAAAAAGGTATGCTTCTGTCCGACGTCTTACGGAACCTCGCACACAATGAAAAACTCCAGGTTGGTCACGAATGGGCTGGCAGGAGTTGATAACACCTTTCTGTAATGTTTGTATATCAATAAGTGGTTTTGCGTACAACAAAGATTCAAGTGTCTCCACAAACAAATTGACTGAATTAGGGGGACTAGCTGGCCAACATACGGTACCTCCCTGACCAATACATTGCCATCGAGTGTCTGTAAGGTGTTCTCGACGATTTCGGGAAAAAAAATTCTAGTGCTTCATCATCAACGCACTATACCTCCAACTTTTGTTGGAATTGCTCCACCACCAGCAGAAGAGGCAAGTAGTTTGATAGGAACTGACGGTATCTTGTACCAGTTAACCTGATTGGTAACATGCAAAATCCTATTGGTCTTTCGCGAATACTTCCAGTCCATATATTAGCTGAAAATCGGCGCCGATGCCTTGCTTCTTCAACTGCGTGTAGGTTTTCATCAGCGTTGATTACGAAAACTGGCAATCCCACTTTCGCGTGAAACCAGCCTCGTCTGTGAACAGTTGTGAAAAGTGAACCTTCACCACATCTTTGCAACAGGCATTGGCAAAACTACGTTCTGGCTGGCTGATCTTGTGTCCAGAGAGCTTATACTCGCTATATATGACAACATGAGTACAGCAACTGTTCACGCAGGGCCGCCCAGACAATAAGATGACTAATCTCGATGGACGCCCGAACTATATGTACCTCAGTTCCAGGATACTCTTCCACTCCATGCAATACTCAATAGCTCACCAACAGCAACAGGAATGGTGCAATGTCTGCCACAATCAGCCGGTATTGGATGTAAGTGGCCAGAAAACTCGTAGTCGCTTGAAAAGATGGCTAAATAATTACGCAAATAGGACGCTGCATTATGAATATTTCCCAGCAAACGGGGCACAATCTCGACGTTCCTTCCATTTAATATTCAAGAAACTATCAGTATCGATCGCGGTAATGAAACCAACCTTTACCTAGGTTTCAATTCAAACAATTGAGCCTTCTTCAGAAGATATACCTGAATTTATAATTTGTCTAAGAGGGCAAAGTCTAGAAATAAAACTAAAACAGCCTGAATAGACTGAACAGGCTGAATAGGCACAACAGAAGGTCGTGCTTGCCGTTTCCAGTATCGAATAATGCTCTTCCACCTGCTGGTAGGTGCAAAGATAAAACTAAAATGTAAAAGCAGTTCACAAACTTATCAAAACACAAACTGGTTGCATAGGAACTAAAGCAGGCGCTGCCCTTACCCAAAATTGTGAATACGGTTTGCAATAACAACTTAAACAGATGTTTATTACATATTTGTATCCATGGAAAGTAACAAGGAACGTGTCCTTATTTGTTTACATCATTCCGTAGGTCGTTCGTAATAGCAAAGAACTTGCTACATAAGAGATGTGTTTTACAGTAGTGAAGAAATTTACAGCACATTTTTGTTCTGTTTGGGTCCACACTACCACCTCTCGAATATGGAACATATGGAACACGTATGTTAATTTTTCTTCAAATGGTTCCCTTAAATTCCTTCAACTGAATGGGCTCAGATTCCTACAACAAGATTACGATCAATTAGCGTTCATTATGCTTGTCCCCAATAGCACTGGCGCTCCATCTTTAATGGCTAATGGCTCTGAGCACTATGGGACTTAACTTCTGAGGTCATCAGTCCCCTAGAACTTAGAACTACTTCAACCTAACTAACCTAAGGACATCACACACATGCATACCCGAGGCAGGATTCGAACCTGCGACCGTAGCGGTAGCTCGGTTCCAGACTGAAGCGCCTAGAACCTTTCGGCCACACCGGCCGGCCATCTTTAATGATACAGATGTCGTCGAGTCGCTTGCCTGTAACTTCCTTGCTGTAAGAGATAATTTAATAGTATGACGGGACTGAAGGCATGAATGTGTGAGTTGTCTTCAACCACTGTTCACTAAATAAGTTCCGAACCTGGGAAATAATGTTATTGTCCCAGTCTGGCATTGGGAACCACGCCACTAAAGGTGTGGACCGATGGAATTTTTGAAAATGTAAATTGCATATCATCGTCCGATAATCGCAGTACGCCTTGTAATTAGTTAAAATTCTTGGACTCCTTCTTCGAATCATTGAAGATTAAGGCTCTACGGTAAGAGAAGAAGATACTGAAAATTGGTAACAAAGTTACGCCAATGGTGGATCAATCCCTCGTCGAGTTGTTGCGCCTCTTCCACAAGAAGCTGAAAAAGTGAACCGGCATTATAATGATTATTAACATAAATAAGCGGACTGGTGCTGTAATAAAGTATTCTAAAACATTTTGAATGAGAATTAGCTTAATATATTGAAAATTATTCAGTTACGGAGAAAGGCGCTTACATGACAAGATCAGGACGCAAAAGACAATAGCGAACAACCAGGCCTCTCCTAGGCACTCTAAAAAAAAAACCTGAAGGCCGCGCCATCGTTTATGGCTACAGATAGTATACATGTTTATGCATGAATTCTTTGGCCCTGAATCGTCATACAAAATTGTACACGCAAAAATAATTTTTAGAAAAAGTGGTCAAACACATGGACGAAAGTACATTAAGGTGAAGAGCGTCTAACACTTTGTCGAGATACAGAAATGGGTCTGGTTATGGAAGTGAAAAATTCATATTACACCGAGTATACAAAACAACGGGAAGGAAATCATTTAGGCAGGCATCTGTGCTCAGGGGAAGGCAGTAACCATAAGGGAGAGAGAAGCAGCTGGAGGGCCTTTTACGCGGGTAAACAGATGGTAATACGGCGACGGCATAAGCCTTCTGTCTCATTTCTCCCGCTACTCGGCGGCATTGTAAATGTTTGCAAGGTGGCCACACTGAAACAACAGCCAGGGCTACCCACGACACGTGACTTAAGAAGCACATTCTCAAACACTATCTTTGCCTCCAGTTTCAGCAGCTTCCTCGAATAAAGCAAACTGCGCCATCTCACTACTTCCCACGGTCTTAACAACAAAATTCATAAGAGTGCGAAAGAGTCAGAACAATACACGCAATAGCAACAAATACTCCTCAAAAACGCACGTTTCACTTTTTCGGTGCTGCAGCTCTATTTCAAGCGATGACATTCTTATATAGTGATGAACCAAAACATTCTGACCAGCTACTTAATAGCATGTTGGTCCTCCTTTACAGTGTAATATAGCAGCGATTCTGTGTGGAACTGATTCGACAAGTCCGTATGATTTCGGAGGTATGTGCTCAAGATGTCTACAAACAGGTCACGCAGTTCCGCCAAATTACTGGTCTATGGTTTATTTGTGTAGAACTGGCTTATTGGGTTCACATCAGACGAATCTGAAGACCAACACATCAACATGAGTTCACTGTGATGTGTTCCAAGTCTCTGTAGCACTATTCTGGCCTAGTGCAACGTTGGAAGATACCACTGCCGTCACATAGTGCACAGCTGTAATGGTGCCTTCGATTACTACTACAGGCCCATGTAAGGCCAGGTGAATTCCCCCTGTAGCATGATACTGCCCCCACAGACCTGCGTCGAGGCCTTCGTGAAAGGAGACCTGTGACGTCACAGTCTGAGTGATACTTATAGGCACAAGCTTGACGTAGGGATGGAAAAAACTGACCGGTTACAACCGATACTGATATTTTAGTTCTGAATTATCGGTGCTTTTCCGTATTTCATCACTCTCAGATATAACAGGTTTTTTACTAAAAACCAGTCAAAAACCGACACATCTGTTTGCCATAGCAACAGTGCTAAAATGTTTAGTTTTAAAACAAAACTTTTTTGAAGAAAATAAGAGTAATATTTATTCGTAAAACTTACATTCTTTTGGAATATTGGGTTATTACAGAAGGCGGAAAACGCGATCAATGTTATTTCAATAACGACACCAACAGTTCGAAATTAGCAATAAACACCTGACTTAAGAATCAGTACAGCATTGCTGTGACAATATGTACGTGCTGCAGTGTGGAGTGGCTTCCTTGGCGTTACGCGTGCACGTGCAATGTGGAAAACCCGCCCCGCCTGGTCTACACAGTGGTTTTACGCTGTCGTCCTCGCACATCGGTTATACTGCACACTAGCCCTAGACGGAACGTATTTTGTAATGTGCCTTAACAGTGAAGTATAATGCTTTGAGACATTATAAACGGGAGGAGACACAACAAACTTGCGACATCGTATGAGGAGAAAACATCCACAACGTTTCTTGGAAGAGAAGATAAATTTGACTGGTACATCTATAGTTTCACTGAAGTGCTATAAACTCGGTATAATAACTGAACACTTAATTTTGTGGTTTGCTTGAGGAAACATTTTGATGCCATAAAAAAAAGTGATGATGCAGTTAAGTCACCTACCTCTGACCTTTTGCTCTTACTGTCGCCGATCCCTTCTCCTTCACATTCGCAATATTTGCTGGATACAGTGAGACCGATTTCTCCCCTCTTATCGATCGACATCTCCTTCGACATCTCCGTTTGATTTTTTCTATCTTTGTTCGAAGTCTACGTTTATTCCTTTGCGTTTGGTAGCAATATAAAGCCGAAAATTCCAGTACGACAGTTTTGTTACCAACGTACAAACCGTCGTGCAGTATGCATTTCATACAAATCACATTATGTTGCAGAGCAAATGAGAAGCGGGAATAAAAATTATAAACGTCCTTCACCAGTATTACCTTACACACAACTTACCATCAAGGCGATTGTTTCACTTTCAGGCTTTTGTGAAATATGCAACCATGGAGTTTGATGCAGCGGGAGAAATACAACTTTTAAATCCGGGAGGTAAAAGTAGTAAGGAAGATAAACGCCACTGCACAGAAACATGCATTTTGTTTGAAAATACGGATAACTCCTGTCTATTGTTGTTTACAAGGTTTCCTTGGTTTAGAATAACTGTTTGTGAAAAAATTTCCAAAACTGTGTCACATTTTAAGTGATTTCTTTCGCATCTTTGTTACAAGTAGATTTCTCATAAAAGCGAGTATAGTCGTCAACTGAAGCTGGTAAAGACTTGTCTATTATTTTCGCTGCTCAGGAACGAACTAACAATGCTATCGGTTTTGTTTGAAGCAATTGGTATCGTTCAAAGTCAATTTAGAATAGTAAATCACATGTTTTCCTTAAGACGTTTCTGCACAGATGTAGTAAACATAAATTGATGCCACTTTTCATCCCGTTGCAGTAAGCTCATTTAAAATTACCGTACAAATTTATGAATTTTAATAAACAATGCGATATGTTACCTACAGCATACAGGGCAATTCATCTGTTCCTGTCTGTGGGTTTTATACAGCCTGGAAGGCCTTCAGATACCACACACAAGATTTTCGCATTCTCTCATTCGCTATGGACAAAACATTAGACCCACAGAAAAAATAAATAGGACCTTTTTTAGGAAATTAAATGTACTTAAATTTAGTACTGCGACACGTCTTCACTAGAGGCTGTAGTTTTCGAATTATTCAAGAAAACCGTACAAAAGTGAACTTCAAATGAGTTGTTCTTGCATAACTCGAAATCCGTGGCCTCCAGCGGAAATGTAAGCCAGTACAAAAGTTAACATATTTCTTACAAAAAGGTTCTGTTCATTTTTTCCATAGGGCTGGTAGTTTGTGCATAGCAAGCGAGAGAATATAAAGATCTCGTATGAGTTTTTCGAAGGTTTTGCGGATTGCAAAAAACCCCTAGATAGGGGCAGCTGAATCACCATGGAGTGGTTTCTTTTTGTTTACATGTTCATGAACGTGCTCTAAATACCTAACACACTTAATAATCAGCTATTTCTTCATAACTCAACAGCAGGTCTTTTACAGAGAATTCCTCCGACAATACAGATCTCATTTTTAATCCTCTCCACTTTCTTTTTGGATCCTAAGACATGCGCAACCGACACATAGTAACATGCTACGCCATTCATTCTTCTGCAGTGAATAAACCTACTGTACTCTCTAGAGGACTCATCAGGAACTTACATAATAACAAATATATCCAGTTAAATGAATGATAGTGGTTATTGTCCTAGTACTACATAGCAAAGAAAACAAATACGGCAAATGGAAATTTTAAAGTATGTTTAGAGGAACTACAGATACTGGAATTTTTTTGTGGAATTTTAGGGCGCTCGACTACTGAGGTCATTAGCGCCCAGTCACAAATGTTAGTGCACGTATAATCTGGTAAAACTCAAGGGGGGGGGGGGAGGGGGGGGGGGGAGACACCAGAAAGTTCTTACAAAGACGCAGATAAAATAATTAAAAGAGTTAGATGTCTTTGGACAAGTCCGTCAAAGTAATAAAACGAAGAACACGAGCAGCTGCTCGAGCGTCATCAGCTAAAATTTCCTGTAAAGTAGATGGCAGAGACAGGACAACACGAGATTGATTAAAGCGGGGACACGACAATAAAACATGGTGCACTGTCAATGCATGACCACAAGGGCACTGCAGGGCGGGGTCACCGTATAGCAGGTAGCGGTGGCTAAACCGGCAATGCCCAATCCGCAACCTGGCCAAAAGGACTTCCTCTCGCCGAGATGGTAAGGAGGAGGTTGTCCAAGCTGTTGGGAACGGTTTTGTGGCACGGAGCTTATTTTCTTGAAGTGACGACCAAGTGGGTACTGGTAGTGGCAGACTTTTTCCATTGCATTAGAACTAGACAAAATTTCGACATAATCCACACTGCATAACAGTTTTTCCAATAGATCTCCAAGGCAGTAAAGTTTAAAATATCGAAAGTGACCAACGGCATTTCCAAGACTTCCACGGCAATTCGCATAGAACTAGCCCTGGCGTGGCGCCGACTTCGTGGCGTCACTCTGGCTGCCTTACAGTTGCCACAGGCTTCGTATCCTATGGACTACGCCTCCATTCTTGGCGTTGATGAGCCCGAGGGAGGACTCGAACCTCCGACGGGGGGAGCCGCACGGACCGTGGCAAGGCGGCTACCCCGCGTGGTGCAAAGATTACTCTCTTAATTCATATCAAAGTAAGAAAAGAAAATTTGGGTTTTTAAAACTGAAACCCTTTTTATTGCTGCAATCGATATTTATTAATGTTCGAGGAGCATTTCGACTCCTAGATAAAAACACATTTAATCTAGAGTAATACAGTTTTAATTTATACAGGGTGAAAATCATTTAAACCGACAGTCTCTGGGAGGTTGCACGGGACACTAAAACATTTTCCGCTAGTATTGTAATTACCTGTGAGCATTTTTTAATCGCATAGAGGTCGTCACGGCTCTCAGCTCTCGTGCAGTTGCGCATCACATGGGGACGAATCAAATGAACGCAACAAGCGTTCTTCATGAGCAACACTTAATCCACTTCACTTACAGCGTGGGCACAACCTTGAACCAGATGGTTGTCAACTCAGAGCACAGTTTTCGCAGTGGTACACGGGTTCTGTGCTGTTTACAGATGAAGCAACGGTCGAGCGTGATGGGGTCTTAACATCGACACCTCGTATGTTTTGAGTGAAGTTAATCCACATGCCGCGTTGCCACATTTACTCGCGTTCACCAATAGTGGTTCTACGTAAATGTGTGGATAGATGTTATTGTTGATTGTTTAAATGGGTCGTATCTCCTACTGAGGCCATTAAAAGACACGCATTAGTAGAACTTCCTCGCGAGAGCGTTGCCAGAATTGCTGGATGACGTACCATTCGCTACAAGACAGCGCATGTTGTTCAAGCATGACAGGGCGCCGGCTCATTTCAGCCGTCCTCTGCGTCGATTCTTGAACCGTCAGTTTCCAAAAAAGTGGATTGTCAATGGTGGTCCTGAACCGTGACCTGCTCGATTCCCTGATTTTACCCCTCTCAATTATTTGTGTGAAGATAGATGTTCAATCTTGTTAACAAAACCCCATTTGAAGAGGACTTGGTTGCTCAGATGGTAGCAGTAGCTGTAGCAGCAGGAATTATGGTCAGTCTTGTGCTCTGTGACCGTGTTAGTCAGAGCGTGACACACCGGTGTATCCTCTGTTTGGAGTCATTTTTGATTCTCTACTGTAACTGAAGTAATTTTGCTGCGTTAATGTTGTAGTTCTTGTCATCATGGGAAAACATAGTAGAACAAGTGTTTTCATTATCCCATACAATCTCCCAGAGTTTGTTAATTTAATTAATTTTCAGCCAAAGGAAACTCCCTTGAGAGGCACCCACATGCCTTGCTCATACTGTGACATTAAGCAGTCAGGCCTGCAAGATGAGTGGTCTGCCAAGCAGTGGATTCATTCTTATTTATCGAGTAACATGAACTCTAGTACTCACACTTAAGTTACAAGTTATCCTCCTATATGATTAATACGCAACGGAAACACACATCTGACTATCAGTAATTTACAGAACTCTGACTGGACACTACGCACTGGCAATACCACATTTTCTTTCTTTTTTCATTTAACGGCCTTTGTCAACACGTGGCCACCGCACTGAATATGAATGGCGCACACATTATAAATTTGGGACATTATGACAACATACAATTCGAAGGAACACCAATCTTTTTCTTTTCACTACCCTATTTATTCCGATAAATTCTCTAACCTTAACACACAAATTCTATAACCTACAACAATAACACATGAGAAATTCCGCCCAGTGGGCATGGCTTTACAATGGTGAATCTCTATATTATGGTCTCGTAATTATTTTTAACGCTACAGTGCACTTTCTGGATAGGATGGTGGATCTTTTATTATACCTCACACTTCGACTCTCACAATCATCATCACGAAACTTTCCTCCAGACCGAGCGGTACCGAAGGAACAAGCATAACCCACTAATCTTTTGAAACTACCTTGCTACTCTCCCATGCAAACCACACATACCCAAATTACATGACATACATCACACTGCAATAAGAAATATAAAACACTAAATAGTCACAACACTATCACTTTCAGCTTTCCCACTTCAATTAATATTTATCCCAGTTTCACACGACACTGCCCCACTTCATAATTCTACTTTCCTACTATGAACTCTGGAGATATTTGCACGTCTTCCTGTGCAATGCAAGCCAAGTGGCGTTGCTGGATAGACGGCCGACTCACCTTGCTTCTCTCTCAGAGTTTGAATCTAGCGTCACACGGAATCATATCACGCAAAGTAATATTAAGAACGTATTCATCACACACGCGAGTCCTCAACTGATACCATGGACGAGTACTTCTCTTTATCTTTTGTCTCATACATAGTTTGAGACTCACACAGTACTCACCACGTGGAAGTACTCGTCTCTAATTTCAAGTCCTGCACACGCCATTTCTTAAATATTTCAACTTATGGTACACACGCTATTTCTTAAATATTTCAACTTATTGTACACACGCTAGTAATTCAGCTTAACTTAAGCACACGGAGGTATTTCAACTTAATGCTACACGTGGTTTCATTGTGACCGTTGGTCACTTCCGAACATTCCTACAATCCCATTAATATTACCTGCCTGACATTTAATTCTCCCCACAAACGTTCCTGAAATAGAGAAATTAATATTTCAAACTACTCTTAAATATTCCACATGCATACCATGTCTCCACTCTTTCGTCATTACGGAGCACAACTAAAACAGGTCTTAACAGCACAAGATCCAGCGGCAGAGTGCCGAAACATGGCCGTTCTCTGGGTCCTCTCCCATCTCTGTCGAGGTGGGGAAAGCACCTTGCTATCGTATTGGTCAGCCACATTTCAGGCGCTCAAAGCTCTGGTAAATTTCATCTCTTTGGTCCCACCAAAGGTGGCCAAAGGATCGTCTCAAAGATGATCATATATTCACATTCACTATCTGCGGTTAGCAGACGACCATACATTCATTCATTTCACAGATCTCACCAAACTGGATGTAGGGATTTACTTTGTGGGAGTGCACATGTGATCAATTAAATAAATAAATTGACATTCTTTCCCACACTGGTATCCAGCTTCGCAGTATTAATTGAAATTGAGTTATTTTACAAAAAAAATGTGTTCTTCTGACAAAAATAATGAAGTATGTTGTACCTATTTTCAATGTCGGGCGGTACTGTACCCTTTCACCCTCTACCGGTTTAAGAAATCCTCACAGGAAAACATGACATTAGAAAAAAATATTTGTTGCAGTGTTCTTTGCAACTTCCCAGAGTTTGTCTGTTTATACAATGTTCACCCTGTATATAATGTTGACGTTTTTACGTTAATAAATTATTGCTAATGGTAACTCGTTCTTCTGGTCGAAATCTGTACTTCCCCTCCTCTGGCCATAGACTAGAGGTCGCACTTTTACTTCACTTATAAAAACTCTAGCCTACGATCAGATGTAAGGAAAAACAGACTTCTACTGAAAAATCGAATAACTAAGTAATAATTTATCCATGAAAAATTGTGGTAAGGACTGTTATATAATCTACAGCTATCTCATATAAAAGTAAAATTGGGAAGCTGTGAACAATGGCAGCGTAAAGCACACCGTCGTTGATTTTGGGGTTGTGGCATGTACACATGCTCGTGACATCTGTTGATCTTATTGTGAACCAGTTTTATCTACACCTGTAGCTTCAGACTGTATATACGAACGTTGAAGAAAAACCGTCTTGATAATTTCTCGGATATTCATTTTCATAAGAACTCGAAATATGATTAAGTTGCTCAGCAACACTTAATTGTTATCTAAGGGTGACAATATAATTTAGTGTCTACATCAGGTACGTAGCAGCTATTCTGTATAAACGGTGGTGTATCGGCAATTTTAGCTGAACCTCATTCCCACAGACGAAATAAATGAAAATTATAATAACAAGGACTATGAAGTGTTGGATATATCGTAATTGTGTGTGTGTGTGTGTGTGTGTGTGTGTGGGTGTGGGTGGGTGTGGGTGGGTGTGTGGTTAGTTTAGTATTTGTCCCTTATATTATGATTCTAGCTGCACATTAATTACAAAATTTACAGCTGTCAAAAGACACTATTACTGCTAGCCTATACGACATTTTGTGATTTTGTGAATTAACATTAATAATAAATATAATTTTAAATATTAATTAATATTTCAAAACATAAGATGGATGCATTATTTTTTTTCCTTAAAAAAAACAGTTCAGGCCTGTGTAACTGGCAGTTTGTCTATAAATTTTATTTTCACAAAGTACTATTTTTCTCATAATTTTATTCTGTGCTTTGAGCCATTATGGTTGTCACTGGCTCAATTTTATTATTTGAGATTAAATCTACCCTAGATGCTATTAATATGGTCTAAATGCGTTTGGAACATAGATTCAAACAAGAAAAAGGCATTTCATAAAACGTATATATATATATATATATATATATATATATATATATATATATATATATATATCCTACGTGATTAAAAGTATGCGGACACGTTCGTAGCACCCTACATCTATAATACTGGAATTCAGTATGGTATTGGCCCAGCCTTAGCCTTGATGAGAGCTTCTACTCTCGCAGGCATACGTTCCATCAGGTGCTGGAAGGTATCAGGTGCTGGAAGGTGTCTTGGGGAATGCCAGCCCATTCTTCACGGATTGCTGCACTGAGCAGAGGTATCGATGTCGGTCGGTGAGGCCTGGTACGAAGTCGGCATTCCAAAACATCCCAAAGGTGTTCTAAAGGATTCCGGTCAGGACACTGTGCAGGCCAGTCCATTACAGGGATGTTATTTTCGTGTAACCAATCCGCCGCAGGCCGTGCATTATGAACAGCTCCTCGAACGTGTTGAAAGATGCAGTCGCCATCCCCGAATTCCTCTTGAACAGTGGGAAGCAAGAAGGCGCTTAAAACATCAATGTAGGCCTGTGGTGTGATAATGCCACGCAAAACAATAAGGGGTGCAAACAACAAGGGGAGCAGCCCCCTCCAAGAAAAACACGACCGCAGTATGACACCACTGCCTCCGAATTTTACTGCTGACACTACACACGCTGGCAGATAACGTTCACCGAGAATTCACCATACCCACACCCTGCCATCGGATTGCCACATTGTGTAAAGTGATTCGTCACTCCACACAACGTTTTTCCACTGTTCAGTCGTCCAATGTTAACGCTCCTTACAGCAAGCGAGGCATTTACCGGCGTGATGTGTGGCTTATGAACAGCCGTTCGACCATGAAAATCCAAGTTTTCTCACCTCCCGCCTGTCACAGTACTTGCAGTGGATTCTGATGCAGTTTGGAATACCCGTGTGACGGTCTGGATAGATGTCTGCCTATTACACATTACCTCTACAACAGTCGGCTGTCTCTGTCAGTCAACAGATGAGGTCGACCTGTACGCTTTTGTGCTGTAAGTGTCCCTTCACGTTTCCATTTCACTACCACATCGGAAACAGTGGACCCAGGGATGTTTAGGAGTGAGTAAATCTCGCGTACAGACGTATCACACAAGTGACACCCAATCACCTGACCACCTTCGAAGTCCGTGAGTTCCGCGGAGCACCCCATTCTGTTCTCTCACATTGTCTAATGACTACTGAGGTCGCTGATATGGAGTACCTGGCAGTAGGTGGCAGCACAATGCACCTAATATGGAAATCGTATGTTTTTGGGGGTGTCCGGATACTTTAGATCGCATTTCTTTCTGAGGAAAATGGCCACATTTGTTAAGAAAAGAGAACATCAGGTAAAATCGGCACAACGAACCAAAATTGAGGAAGCAAAGTATTTGGTACAGGCTTCTGCGCAATATTTTGCTGAGGTTGTCAGCTCAGACCCGATCCCTGGTTGTATTTTATGCTATCACAGTTCAAAACGCACATACCCCTGCCTAAACCGGCCACGTTAAACATCCGCACAATACAAGCCTCAGGCAACAGTCGTTTCATTGGAACCGCTCTTTAATGCGTCGCCCCAAGTGCAACACACTTTCCGTACTAGCAGAGGCTGGCCCCTCAGGGGAATGGCACCTCTGATCTGTGGAGCGGGTCAAAGCTTAGACGTTGCCTGCTGCTTTGGAGGTTACTCGGCGTCGGTTAGGCGCGCGTGCTGGAGCTACTCGCCGACCTCAGTGGCTTGTGCTGGGCGGGAACAAGTGGTCGGTTTACGACGTGAGGCATCGCCGGGCTCCCTCCGTAGCTGGGCGGAATGGGAAGCTGGGGGAAGTGAAGGCACACGGGTTTGTTTGGAGGCGGCCGCCACTTTGCGGCGACAAGCGGATCGCGTGTCCCCTCCATCCGCCACCCACACACCGCAGCCGCCCCCACCAGCCGCCGCCTCCGGTTGCGCGCAAATTACGGCCCGGTCGGTGGAGCGCTGCGTGCTTCATCTCCTCGACCCCCTGTTACTGCGTCACCCGAGATTACAAGAGATAATATCCAAACGGTAAGTTGTGGCTGTCTTTGGGCCTAATATAACGTGGGCAATTATTTCGGCTCGGGGTTCGCTTTGTGAAAGCGGAAGTTAGCGGAGGGCTGAACTTCTTAATATGTAGACGTTCTTTAGTTAACTGTGCAATTCAGAAAAGGTATAGATTGTACCATAAAAATCAGTAAATACAAATCAAATAAAACACTGACAGTTTGTCAGAACGAAATGATCTATTGACACACAGTCAACATGGGTTTAGGAAACATCGTTCTTGTGAAACACAGCTAGCTCTTTATTCACATGAAATGCTAAGTGCTGTTGACAAAGAATTTCAGATCGATTCGTATTCTTGGATTAGCGGAAGGCTTTTGACACTGTACCACACAAGCGGCTCGTAGTAAAATTGCATGCTTATGGAATATCGTCTCTGTTATGTGACTGGATTTGCGATTTCCTGTCAGAGAGGTCACAGATCGTAGTAATTGACGGAAAGTCATCGAGTAAAACAGAAGTGATTTCAGGCGTTGTCCAAGGTAGTGTTATAGACCCTTTGCTGTTCCTTATCTATATAAACGATTTAGGAGACAATCTGAGCAGCCGCCTTAGGATGCTTGCAGATAACGCTGTCGTTTATCGACGAATAAAGTCATCAGAAGATCAAAACAAATTGCAAAACGGTTTAGAAAAAATATCTGAATGGTCCGAAAAGTGGCAGTTGACCTTAAATAACGAAAAGTGTGAAGTCACCCACATGAGTGCTAAAAGGAATTCGTTAAACTTCGGTTACACGATAAATCAGTCTAATCTAAAAGCCGTAAATTCAACTAAATACCTAGGTATTACAATTACGAACAACTTAAATCGGAAAGAACGCATAGAAAATGTTGTGGGGAAGGCTAACCAAAGGCTGCGTTTTATTGGCAGGACACTTAGAAAATGTAACAGACCTACTAAGGAGACTGCCTACACTACGCTTGTCCGTCCTCTTTTAGAATACTGCTGCACATTGTGGGGTCCTTACCAGATAGGACTGACGGAGTACATCGAAAAAGTTCAAAGAAAGGCAGCACGTTTTGTATTATCGCGAAATATGGGAGAGAGTGTCACAGAAATGGGCTGGAAATCATTAAAAGAGAGGCGTTTTTCGTTGCGACGGAATCTTCTCACGAAATTCTAATAACCAACTTTCTCTTCCGAATGCGAAAATATTTTGTTGACACCGACCTACATAGGGCGGAACGATCACCAAGATAAAATAATGGAAATCAGAGCTCGTAGGGAAAGACATAGGTGCTCATTCTTCCCGCGCGCTATACGAGATTGGAATAATAGTGAAGTGTGAAAGTGGTTCGATGAACCCCCTCCCAGGCACTTAAATGTGATTTGCAGAGTATCCATGTAGATGTAGATGTAGATGTAATACCTACTGCAGCATCCAAATGTTTTCGGTGTTTAATATCCGTTGATAACTTACACTGTACTTCTGGTTTTGTATATGTAAGCTTCATTACAGAAACTATACTTAATATTTAATGGGTGTAATAGTGTATTTATTTTTGACTGTGCACAATTGATTGTAATTATAATGTAAATAGTGTAAACTGCTGGGTCACAGCCAAGGCAACTGTTTTAATGTATCGTTAGCAACGACGAGATGGCAGTAGCTGTGCCGTTGTTTATCTTTGCGCATGGAGGGTCTTTGCCGCGCTGCGAGCAAGGAGGAAGCAGAGCAGCTTGCGTCAGGAAAGAGTGTGGAAGTGTTTGCTGGGCTCTCCCGCAGACACGGGGTACAGCTATGAGCGCACCGGTATAGGCGCACCATAGTCGTTACCCCGCGAGTATTGAGAGCTCCGTAGGAGTAGGCAAGGGTAGGATGCTGCAGTTCTAACTATTACCTGTTCCATAACTATCCGTGGCTTTGGAGACGACTCGTGGTTCTCAAGTAGCAACAGCGGCTGCTCGGCATTGTCGCCGACTGCATTCTTCGTCGTCCTCACAGCTGCAGCATCCTGAGAGTGTCAAGTGTCAAAATATAATTAACCTTATAGAGACATTTCTTTCACAAAGTATGACTAACTTGCATAATAACCTGCAATAGTTAAAACTTTTAGGGCTCCTGTGTTGTTATTGTCCTCAGACATTAAAACATGGGAAGTCCCTTTCCTAGTAGTAGTAGTAGTAGTAGTTTTATTCATCCGTAGATCTCTTTTTGCAAGGATATAGGACATGTCAAAAGTATTTACAAATTTAGATCAATTTAAAATAAGCTAGTCCGTATAAACATATATTTACAGACTCCCAGTTAGAGGCAAACATTATATTTACTCCTGGTATAGAATACTTTTTTTACAAATAACTTATTAAATAATGTAATGTCACATTGTTCTCTCATAGCTCACTATCAGTCACTGTACACCCTATACACACATTGTTTCATAACACTTCACTCACTACACCACTACACACACACACACAAACACACACACACACACACACACACACACACACACACACACACACTGACCATTTTCTGTACCGCAACTGCCCATTTGCTATCCTGAAAAACTGAGTCAGCATCCCTCCATAATGAGTGAGATGTTGAGCTCAGAAAGAGGAAGAGGTGTTAGTATTGTGTTATGCATAGCTTGGGGGTAAGTATTTCTAGAAAGGGAAAAGGAAGGGAAAAACAAAGTGAAGATGTTATGTAGAATGTTGGATATTTTTTATCATTATTATTATTATTCATTTGCATAACTTTTTTTATCAGACCTTTCCATGGAATCACCAAGTGTCGTAAAAATATGAAAAATTATTAAAAATTCACTGCCAGTTTTGTTTGTTTCCTAATGATCAATTTCAATGTAAATTTTATGTCTCAGTAGCTGCTCATTCTTGTACTGCATAACAAAGGCTTAACAAGTTTGCAGTTTTGAGTATTAACTTCACTCACTTAAAGTAATGTAAAATTTCACTGGCAAAACTAATAACTATAGATACAGCACAAACTAAGAGCGCGCAATTTCATTTACTCTGTATTTATATTAGCGAGTGACTTCTGCTGGCTTGAAAGGTGTTTTTTTGTTGTTACATTAGAAATAAAATCAGTTGCTCATTTGCTTAAAGTAAATTCAATTCAATCTTTTAATAATCAAAAGCAAACTGCTTATCTGTTTCTAAATTTTGCATTACGTTACACTGAGGGTACTTAAGGCCATTTTTTGCGTAATGAAGTTTTAGTTAGCCAGTCATTTATTTAACCTGTAGCTTCATTTAATTTACTTTCAAAATTTAGTATTTCGGAATAAGTAACTGCAAATTCAGTGCTTTCTGACTCGATCATTTTCTCGTGACCTGTTGTGTTGTGGAAGAGCATGACGATCTTCTGTTGCCACGCCAGTGATTATTTGCTTAAATTTCTTTAGCATACTTTTCTTAAGATTCTGGAGATTAAGTGTAATTGCCCTAGTGTTCTGACGACCATGTAATTATCCCCTTTTTAGGTAATCAGTATTTTTTGTATTATCAGTATTTTTTTGTATTTAATAGTGTGTGGTACCCTTTTCCCCCCTGTGTTGTTCATGAGCGACTGCACTATATTCCACCCATTTCAAAATTATCGTCAGTATTTAGATTAGGTTTAAAATAGATTCTTCCTTCAGAAGAGTCTGTTGTACACTTTCATCCCACCAACTGGTATCATTTTCCTTCGGTAACGAGAGCCTTACTCACTGCAAAATTTCATTAGGCGTACATACTCACGGTCAATTATATCACAATCCAGTAGGCCGGTTAGGAAGGAAGTTTTATTCAATTTATTTTTGTACTATTTCCATATCATCTACAGCTATAATCACATTTAATTTTAGAATTAGGTTAATGACACAATTGTATCCTATCACACTTCTCTACAGTCTTTTTTTGCGATTACTTGATGAGTTTATTAGCACAGCCTGTAGTAAATGTCTGTCTAAGAGCGTCTATATTATTCTTGTTGCTCTTCATGCAAGGAAAACTTTGTTCCTGTAATATGTAGTCCCAAATATAGACAACATTTTCCTAGTAAATTTCTTCATGCATAGAAATTTTTGAGCAAACGAAGATTCGAAAAAATCTCAGCATTAAATATTTCTTTCACAATGTGATCTGTCTGCATTCAATAATTTTAAGCTGCAGCCCCTCGGGAGCTGTGCCCGTATCATCACTGATGGGATGAGAGAGCAAACTGAATTGAACTCACCTTTCTTAAAGTCCTCAAACTTCTTTGTGACCTCGTCCTCCAAACTCTGAAGATGATAAGATGATTTCTAATCTTAGCAGAAGCACTTTCAGGCAGTTTATTTTTTTCTCAGTAAACGGAAAGGCAAAAATTACTTTGATCTGCTAGCCTTGCAAATAAACGTAGTTTTGCTTTTAATGATTTTACATGCTTCCACACTTCATGCACAAACAACTCCTTTCCGTGCAATGTCACGTTCAGTTCATTCAGTTTCTCAAATATACCAGCTGCTAACATCACCTCATGTCTCCTCTCTCCGGTCCTGTTTTTGTAACAAAATCGTGATCTATTCCTTGGTGTTCAAAATTAAGAGGATTTCATACTGGAATGCCCACGCTTTCTAACACTTTGTCCAGTCTCAACTACAACACACTGCTGTGGGTAATTATGTATTCATACGCTGCCTCTGTTCCCTCAAGAAGAGATGTGAACTGTCGATGGTAGAGTGCTCTTGCTCTTATTGTGTCGAACACAGCAACAACAAGATCTGCCAAATATTTTAAGTACAGTGGTGATTTACATAGCTTTGTCTGATGCAAAATGCAATGAAAAAACAAGATATCACTCTCTGTGTCATGTGCTTGCGACTTTCCATACCTACATTCTTTTCACTGAAAGCCGTTGCCCTGTCCGTTGTAATGCTTGCCATGTTGTTCCAAACCAGTCATATTTCTTCACGCAATTCACAGCACACTCATGTCATTCCTGATCAATGGATTTACCTTTCATCCATTCTAGGCCAATTTATTACTCTGCATTCATGAAAATTTCATTAATTCCATGCTCTGTGAGCTTGTTACTGATTGAGTCACTAGACCTTCTTAACAGTGAAATGCTTTCAAAATTGCTTCTAACATCAGCATATAACATGCTTGCGCCTCTACGAAACAACGATTATTCAACTTAGAAAAACCCTTGTTATGTTTGACAAGGTTATAGTTCACCATGAAAATTGCTTTCATCGGGCTGTTTTGAAGTGTTGATTGCATTGTAAATAACATATTTTGATTCTTCAGCCTTTTCGCACTCTCCACTGCTTTTGAGTTCTTCCTTGGAAAATTTGTTGCCAAATTCGCCAAGTTTTCTCTCGTAATGTACTTCTTAAATACAGCCATCGTTTCTTGACACAATAAATACACTGCTGTATTCCTCGTATTAACAAAAAAAAAAAAATACGTATTTGTCCGTTCTACAGTAAAAACACAGCATTCATCTCTGATATGATGTTGTTTCGGAGGTCATGGTTTTCCAAACATTGGAAATTTATATCTTTGCTATTTCACAAACGAAATGGAAATAAAATTTGTAACGTCCCCATAGCAAAATTATAAATGACTGTGCTGATAAACGTCTACGTTATCTGATTTTCAAATAGCTGAGCAAACCTGAACGTACTCAGACATTTCTCTCTTTACTTTTTCTGATCATCACTAAACTGACACACAATATTTTTAGCGCAACGCAATCTTTCAATAATCCCTACAAAAGAATGGCCATGACTAACAATAACCTATACCTTTCATGAATCACTTACCTCACAAAAATCTTCGTTACTCGAACTACTGCAATACTGCCAGCTAAATAAAAGATTCTAACCAGTGAAGGCACAAACTAATGATAGGCAAATGAAAGATTTTGATAGAGAATGAACAATGTATTTACCATAATAGCGTTCAAAAGTCATAATATATACATGTAACTTTGTGACATCCAGTTAAACAAATTTCCTTTTTCTGACAGACACATGTCAAGATCGTCCGCTCAGAACTCTGGCATCTCTCCCCCCACATCCACCACTGTTGGCGGATCACCTCCAACTGCCCAACGCTACGCGCTGTTCGCATCCAACTGACCAACACTATGTAAGATGTCAGACAAATCCAACACCTTCCATGAAATCCCTGATATGATAAGCAAATCCAGTAGTATGTCACATAGCTCCGAATAGATCGTGACATTAAATTAACCACAGTAATACGAGTAACGAGTGAGCAAATGGAATACCATAGACCAACACAAGAATGCCTAAATGCATGTCATACCTTCCCACCGTGAGACAGACGCAGTTCCGAGGGGAGAAACGAGAACAGAACCCGAGAGCAGAACCGTGTTAAGCTGGAAGGCCCTACGATAAGGGACGGACACCCACGTCGCCAGCTAACCTCTAGGACCACACCCCAGCCGCAAGTTTAAGCGTGAGACTTTTTCGCGTCTCTGTTACGTCAGGACCACCCCCAGCCCATGTTAAAAGCTAGAGCCCTCCAGAAGAACAGTATAGATCTTACGATAATACAAGGTCGATTAATTTTTCTCAGATGACACGCACAGATATCAAGCGGTTACAATGTGTCTGGTGCACAGTAAGTACCTTCTAGGGCCGCGCGGGGTTAGCCGAGCGGTCTAGGGCGCTAAAGTCTTGGACTGTGCGGCTGGTCCCAGCGGAGGTTCAAGTCCTGCCTCGGGCATGGGTGTGTGTGTGTGTTTGTCCTTAGCATAATTTAGGTTAAGTAGTGTGTAAGTTTGGGGACTGATGACCTTAGCAGTTAACTCCCATAAGATATCACACACATTTTGTACCTTCTAGGATGTGCTGACACATTACGGCGATTCTCTCTTGTGGTGATGAGAAGTGGTCGACTGGGACCTTCACGACTAACATAGCTGCCCTCACGTTTCCAGGCAGACCATCTTCGGGTTATTTTCACATATGAATGCTCTACTGTCTAAATAGTATACGATTCGACCAGCTGGCCAAATGGAGACCCACAATGGGGTCGCTTTCAGACTGTGAAACGAGAGCGTGCTGAAAATTAATGCCCTCGAATTTCTTCTGTGTAAAACTCTTAATGTTTTTTTAAATTATTAACATTATACATCTTTCTGCTTAATGTCTCTACGTTTATTTCTCGATATTTTCACCCTTGTAAGGAACACATTTCTCCCAACGAGAGACCAGTTTGTTGATATTCTCGGTGGAGAATGTTTGACTTTGTTAACAGAGTCACAAATCATGTCCGCCTGCGCCACTTCATAACTGTCAAAGTGAAGCCATCGAAGGTGTTCTTTAAGTTTTGAAAACAGATGATAATCGGATGGGGCCAAGTCGGGACTGTATGGAGGATGATCGGGGACAGTGAACGCAAGGCGACGGATTGTTGCTGATGTCGCGGCTCTCCTGTGTGGTCTGGCACTGTCATGTTGAGGAAGACATACACTACCGCCCATTAAAATTGCTACACCACGAAGATGACGTGCTACAGACGCGAAATTTAACCGACAGGAAGAAGATGCTGTGATATGCAAATGATTAGCTTTTGAGAGCATTCACACAAGGTTGGTGCCGGTGGCGACACCTACAACGTGCAGACATGAGAAAAGTTTCCAATCGATTTCACATACACAAACAGCAGTTGACCGGCATTGCCTGGTGAAACGTTGTTGTGATGCCTCGTGTAAGGAGGAGAAATGCGTACCATCACGTTTCCTACTTTGATAAAGGTCGGATTCTAGCCTATCGCGAATGCGGTTTGTCGTATTACAACATTGCTGCTCGCGTTGGTCGAGATCAAATGACTGTTAGCAGAATATGGAATCGGTGGGTTCAGGAGGGTAATACGGAACGCCGTGCTGGATCCCAACGGCCTCGTATCACTAGCAG
Organism: Schistocerca americana; assembly: GCF_021461395.2. Lineage (NCBI taxonomy): Eukaryota > Metazoa > Arthropoda > Insecta > Orthoptera > Acrididae > Schistocerca > Schistocerca americana. Next base: position 257,036,944 of record NC_060126.1, read on the forward strand.
TCGAGATGAAAGGCATCTTATCTGCATGGCTGTAACGGATCGCGCAGCCACGTCTCGATCCCTGAGTCAACATATGGGGAGGACGTTTGCAAGACAACAACCATCTGCACGAACAGTTCGACGACGTTTGCAGCAGCATGGACTATCAGCTCGGAGACCATGGCTGCGGTTACCCTTGACGCTGCATCACAGACAAGAACGCCTGCGATGGTATAGCCAACGACGAACCTGGGTGCACGAATGGCAAAACGTCATCTTTTCGGATGAATCAAGGTTCTCTTTACAGCATCATGATGGTCGCATCCGTGTTTGGCGACATCGCGGTGAATGCACATTGGAAGCGTGTATTCGTCATCGCCATACTGGCGTATCACCCGGCGTGATGGTATGGGGTGCCATTGGTTACACGTCTCGGTCACCCCTTGTTCGCATTGACGGCACTTTGAACAGTGGACGTTACATTTCAGATGTGTTACGACCCGTGGCTCTACCCTTCATTCGATCCCTGCGAAACTCTATATTTCAGCAGGATAATGCACGACCGCATGTTGCAGGTCCTGTCCGGGCCTTTCTGGATACAGAAAATGTTCGATTGCTGCCCTGGCCAGCACATTCTCCATACCTCTCACCAATTGAAAACGTCTGGTCAATGGTGGCCGAGCTACTGGCTCGTCACAATACGCCAGTCACCACTCTTGATGAACTGTGGTATCGTGTTGAAGCTGCATGGGCAGCTGTACCTGTACACGCCATCCAAGCTCTGTTTTATTCAATACCCAGGCGTATCAAAGCCGTTATTACGGCCAGAGGTGGTTGTTCTGGGTATTGATTTCTCAGGATCTATGCACCCAAATTGCGTGAAAATGTAATCACATGTCAAAGCTAGTACAATATACACTCCTGGAAATTGAGATAAGAACACCGTGAATTCATTGTCCCAAGAAGGGGAAACTTTATTGACACATTCCTGGGGTCAGATACATCACATGATCACACTGACAGAACCACAGGCACATAGACACAGGCAACAGAGCATGCATAATGTCGGCACTAGTACAGTGTATATCCACCTTTCGCAGCAATGCAGGCTGCTATTCTCCCATGGAGACGATCGTAGAGATGCTGGATGTAGTCCTGTGGAACGGCTTGCCATGCCATTTCCACCTGGCGCCTCAATTGGACCAGCGTTCGTACTGGACGTGCAGACCGCGTGAGACGACGCTTCATCCAGTCCCAAACATGCTCAATGGGGGACAGATCCGGAGATCTTGCTGGCCAGGGTAGTTGACTTACACCTTCGAGAGCACGTTGGGTGGCACGGGATTCATGCGGACGTGCATTGTCCTGTTGGAACAGCAAGTTCCCTTGCCGGTCTAGGAATGGTAGAACGATGGGTTCGATGACGGTTTGGATGTACCGTGCACTATTCAGTGTCCCCTCGGCGATCACCAGTGGTGTACGGCCAGTGTAGGAGATCGCTCCCCACACCATGATGCCGGGTGTTGGCCCTGTGTGCCTCGGTCGTATGCAGTCCTGATTGTGGCGCTCACCTGCACGGCGCCAAACACCCATACGACCATCATTGGCACCAAGGCAGAAGCGACTCTCATCGCTGAAGACGACACGTCTCCATTCGTCCCTCCATTCACGCCTGTCGCGACACCACTGGAGGCGGGCTGCACGATGTTGGGGCGTGAGCGGAAGACGGCCTAACGGTGTGCGGGACCGTAGCCCAGCTTCATGGAGACGGTTGCGAATGGTCCTCGCCGATACCCCAGGAGCAACAGTGTCCCTAATTTGCTGGGAAGTGGCGGTGCGGTCCCCTACGGCACTGCGTAGGATCCTACGGTCTTGGCGTGCATCCGTGCGTCGCTGCGGTCCGGTCCCAGGTCGACGGGCACGTGCACCTTCCGCCGACCACTGGCGACAACATCGATGTACTGTGGAGACCTCACGCCCCACGTGTTGAGCAATTCGGCGGTACGTCCACCTGGCCTCCTGCATGCCCACTATACGCCCTCGCTCAAAGTCCGTCAACTGCACATACGGTTCACGTCCACGCTGTCGCGGCATGCTACCAGTGTTAAAGACTGCGATGGAGCTCCGTATGCCACGGCAAACTGGCTGACACTGACGGCGGCGGTGCACAAATGCTGCCCAGCTAGCGCCATTCGACGGCCAACACCGCGGTTCCTGGTGTGTCCGCTGTGCCGTGCGTGTGATCATTGCTTGTACAGCCCTCTCGCAGCGTCCGGAGCAAGTATGGTGGGTCTGACACACTGGTGTCAATGTGTTCTTTTTTCCATTTCCAGGAGTGTATTTGTCCAAGGAATACCTGTTTATGCCGGCCGAAGTGGCCGTGCGGTTAAAGGCGCTGCAGTCTGGAACCGCAAGACCGCTGCGGTCGCAGGTTCGAATCCTGCCTCGGGCATGGATGTTTGTGGCGTCCTTAGGTTAGTTAGGTTTGACTAGTTCTAAGTTCTAGGGGACTAATGACCTCAGCAGTTGAGTCCCATAGTGCTCAGAGCCAATACCTGTTTATCATCTGCATTTCTTCTTGGTGTAGCAATGTTTATGGCCAGTAGTGTATGACATTGCCTAAGTACATCTCTCTTGTATAGACCCACTACATACTCCTACCTTTCAGTTTTCCCTTCTTTGCGAAAGACTACTTTTCCATCTGGGCTCTTGGTATTCAGACAGTTGATTCTCTTTTCTCTAAAGGCCTCTTTAATTTTTATGTAGATAGTATCTATGCTTTCCTTAGTGATATATGCCTCTAAATCCTTACATTTGTCCTCTAGGCATTCCTGCTTACACACAAACCTCCAGATCTCAGACACTCAGGTGGGCACCAAACATTGTAAGTCGATAGAGTATCAACCAGAACTCCCATTTAGTTCGTACCACGTCCAGCAAAACGGTTGTAAATGTTAATTAAAAGTAACACCAGAACTACGGAACTGATTAATAAACATACTCACGTGGTGTATTTCAAATCGACAGTGTTTGGAACAGAACCTAGCTATGAGCTCGACTACTATTTTTGTTTATTCTCTTGGTCCATCTGTGATGTGTGAAATTTATGACCGTATTTCGTGCATTTGTTCCCCAGAAAACCATAAAAGTATTCCACAGCTAAGAATTTGGTGTAAATATGGTTAGTATATAACTGAAAGACATTGTCTGATACACACTGATGACAGGACTCTACAGCCATTAACATGCTGCAGAATTTATATTTGTAGGTATCTTTGTGAATTTACACTACTTCAAGTGAGAATCATTATTCTTTCCTAGAAGTCTTATGTTTGTTACGCAGTCTATAGAGATCCCACCTACATTTAATTTAATAAATATGGTTCAAATGGCTCTGAGCACTATGCGACTTAACTTCTGAGGTCATCAGTCGCCTAGAACCAGAACTAATTAAACCTAACTAACCTAAGGACATCACACACATCCATGCCCGAGGCAGGGTTCGAACCTGCGACCGTAGCGGTCGCTCGGCTCCAGACTGTAGCGCCTAGAACCGCACGGCCACTCCGGCCGGCTTTAATTTAATAGTATAATTCACTCTCGTCAAGCTAAAAGTCATAGTGTTTCTTTCATTTATGTACAATCTCACTTTACTGCATACTGACCATTTGTTTCTTCATTTTATTTTTGTGCTTGCTGCTTTTATTCCCCCTCAGTGACTATAACATTGCGAGCATCAGCAAAGCGAATAATTTCCCCGTGATGAACGGTGTTGGGAAAGTCATTACTGTATATATGCATCAGTATTGATACTGATACGCCATGCTGAGGAACTCCTAGCCGGCCGGTGTGGCCGAGCGGTTCTAGGCGCTTCAGTCTGGAACTGCGCGACAGCTACCGTCGCAGGTTCGAATCCTGCCTTGGGCATAGATGTGTGTGATGTCCTTAGGTTAGTTAGGTTTAAGTAGTTCTACGTTATAGGGGACTGATGACCTTAGATGTTAAGTCCTATAGTGATCAGAGCCATTTGAACCATTGTATCATACACTCAGCCTGAGCGCGAAGCACTGTTCGGGGAACATCGAAACGGTAGTTCATTTCATTCCACACACGAATCAAAAGGTCCCTGTTTACTTAACAGACTGCTTCAACAATTCGATTCCTAGCTCTTGAAGAGTAGCTGCTATATGTGGGACAAAGACTGTATCTTATACGTACCCCCACAGTAACAAATAGTAAGTTGTCAGGTTTGGTGACGTGAGAGGCCAAAAGCAATGAAGAAGATCCTGTTGCCCACCTCTTGCAATCCAACGCTGTGGGATGATGATGTTAAGTGGTGAAAGTGAGGTAGAACACTGTCATGCATAAAAATGACATCTTTGGAATGTTCGTGAAGTTGAGGAAATAACCAGTTTTGCAGCAAGTCTAGGTATGACATTCCTGTTACAGTTTTCTCCGCAGCACGCAAAATGATTTCTCTCGTGGTGCAGTCGCCATGTTACTACAAACACACAGCAGAGCATTCTGTGTCAAAATTTTGAACTTCCCTTATCCAGTAACATACGCTCTGTGTTTCTATCTTTAATAGTTTGTCTGTGATAAAAACTTAAAATCGTTTTTTCTTCTTGAATCACTCGCTATCTTGGTTCTGATAAACGCTTTACTAAAAGTTTAGACTAATTGGAGTACGTATTATCTCTATTCTATGTACCCCGTCTCCTAGGTGCGATCGGAACCAGTCAATAGCTACGCCTCTTATCCTAAAATTTCTAGCTCATTTAGTAGAATCTATGGTAACAGTATCAAGAGCCTTAGAAATATCTAAAAGTAAGCCTGTGACACACTCACCCTTTTTAAGTACATCAAATACCATTTTTCTCAATTCTGCTACGGCTGATTGTGTACTGCACCATTTTTTTCATACCTGTCTAACGACTTGTGTCTTTACCGTCAGCTATTGTGGCACAGCGTGGTATGTTTCGGCGTTGAATTAATATTCTTAATGTAATATTGTTGAACATGTTATTCAAAACAGGGATTTTAATAGTTTTGATCAGGGTAGGCAGTGTAAATCAGTGCAAGTAAGCATTAATGTTTTGCAATGCTTTTACATTGTCACTTATTGTTATTTAAATCTTAGTAATTGGAGTGTAAATTAAAGTACTAGCCTTTTTTTAATTTCACAGACAGTGTGTTTCTCTAGTTCAAAGTAACTAATTTTTGAGTCGGACAGGAAATTTCTCGCCTTGCATACGTGACGCCTTTACGTAACTGTAAACTGGAGTGTACTGGAAAAGTATGTGAACCACTTAGGGAATAACTAATTATTTGGTTAAATTGTTCAAAGCTGACTTGCCATGATATTGTTTTGTAATAATTATTCGCCTTCTCTCCATTTTTGACAAATAATTAACAACTCCACGAATTCATCCTCATTGTGGTTTAAAATCTTGAACACGACGGTAAACAGCAATCGTAATGCGATAGACCGATTGCCTGATTTTTTTTATCCTTTACAAGACTCATTGTGACTTTCACTACTTTAAATCAAGATGAGTGTGTGTTATTTCATTTACAGTTCAGTCGAAGAAGGTACAGCTATTTTTGACAGTTGCTGCACCTTTTCCCTTTTAATTTCGTCTGTGATTCGAGACACTTGCCATATCTCCAAACAGTTAGGCTTGTGCTCACACCAACATGCACGCCGGCCGGCGTGGCCGTGCGGTTAAAGGCGCTTCAGTCTGGAACCGCGTGACCGCTACGGTCGCAGGTTCGAATCCTGCCACGGGCATGGATGTGTGTGATGTCCTTAGGTTAGTTAGGTTTAATTAGTTCTAAGTTCTAGGCGACTGATGACCTCAGAAGTTAAGTCGCATAGTGCTCAGAGCCATTTGAGCCAACATGCACGTAACTTTTGTTTTTCATAGCATTAGATAGACCAGATATTTCTGTTAGTCACAAATGAAGTGAATTCGGTTTCAGCTTGTATAAATATAGTCTATAGAGGTAGGGAGGGACGTTCTGGATTGGTTTGGTCTCTTTCCTCAAATACTTGCAAGTTTGATAAGTGCAGTTCAGTAGATTCTACACTGTTAACTCATTTAGGTGTACTTAGTGCATTAAGTAATTTAACCCATACTATACTGATCTTGGTGAACCAGAGTTCATGAATAAGCACACATATCCACATTGCACATGTAGTGAGCTCAGGTCAGTTATTAGTAGAAGTAAAACGGAGTACTTGATATCCGAGGTATAGCTTTTTTTTTAAAAAATAGAAACTCGTCCCTGAGCGAAAAGGTGACAGCAGTTGTAGGGCAACTCAACCCATTTTCAACAACAGGTGTAACGTATCTTTGTGCTTTTGTGGTGTAATCATTTTTTCACACTGAAGGTTGTTTAATTTCGTTCTAGATTTATAATTCCTGTACACGTCGCGTATTCCCCATCTCCGGTGGGTATTCTTCCCTAGACGCTCTTCTTACAACTGGGAAAAATTGCAAAGAAAGGTCATTACAGTAACTTGGTTATTATCGAATTAGGTTTTAGTTTAACTGAGTGTTCTTGTGGCGAACTAGTAATTTGCAACATGGGGTTGCGTTAGATTTCAATGCGATGGTGCGTATATAACAGTGTGAACAGACTGAACTAGGTTCGTTGTATCGTGGACTGCCTTTTAAGTTCCTGTACTACAGTCTAGAAGTAATGTTGGTGGTATTATTCGCACATTGCCTTTCAGTGCCCTGTATACTTTGCATCACTTGATGGGTTTCGCGTGGGTCCTGTTTTACTATGCTTTCAGCTATGGTACATGCTATAAGACAGTATTCATAGAGAGGGAATCCTGAGGTCGAGATCTGTGTGCGAAAGTGTTTTTATTTGTCCACCCTGTGATAACCCGTGTAGCCCATTGGACGCTATTTTTAAGAGGCAGTTCTCTACGAGAGGTTGAGGTCTTACGAAATGGTTGTAAATATAAACGGCAGTGTGACTTGAAGCACCATGAAATTTAGAGAGGATTAATTTTAGAAGATATGGCTTCATCAGTGGTAATCATGAAAAATCCAGTGGGAGCGGTCAGCAGTAGTAACTAAACATCTAGTTGATAACACTTCCTTGCGGACACAAGAATTCAATCTCCCAGACCTCAGTGGAGGATCATGAACGAGATTGGAACAGGAAAATTATTTAATGGAAATAACTTAATTCATAAGTAGGTATGGGTTAGTACTGAAAATTGTGACTGTGGAGTCTCCTTACAGTCAAGCCACTACATTGTTACTGCGAGAGTACAAAGGATATTCACTGTGCCTTGAATGGAGCGATTAAATGGATCTGGGAGCTTATCTGTAGATGTACGACAGTGCGAGCTTGTGATAGTGCACATTTGTCCATAAATGTTGTATATATTTACTTTTTGTCATCACACAATAAATAAACAAATAATGGTTGGGGATCGCCAAAATAGGCGTTCGCTAGATGAATCGTTCACGTCATAGTTCTACAAGATGTATCAAAAGATACGTTATAAGGCTTGTGATTGCTAGATGGGTACCAGAGGAGCATACAGCGGTTATAAACTTACGTTAGAAAAAGTTACATATGCGTGCTAGCATCTCTTAAACGTTGAGGAGGACATAGGCAGTTTTGACCACACAAGCCAAACCAGGAGTTCACTGTCACTGAAAACCAATGAATTCACTTACAGGTGATGTTCAGTATGACACCACAAACGTCGGTACATTTTGTGTCTCGCCTGAAGGTCGAACCCTTGAAAAATTCCCGGCGTATCAGAGATGCATGTATGCGTGCCACAAGATCTTATGGCGATTCCACACGTACCGCGTATACCAGGGTTTTCATGTACTCCCAGAAATTAAAATCCAGTGGTATCAGGCATGGTAAGCGAGGAGTGCCAAGGTATTGGGCCTCCACATCCAGCCCGTAAGTCGGCAAAGTTGTCATTCAAGCGACCAAGTACCATATTGTCGAGGTATGATGGACTGCAATTCCAGTGTACATGGTCACCTTTACTGCTGGCGTAGCTTGTTTGTTCCAAACTGACTACGTCCTCCTCCAAATGGAACGACGCGATTTCAAACATACGTTTATTAGCAAAATATGGCCACATGGTACCCATCTACCAACCACCTCGCCTTGTAACACAACTTTTGATACACCCTGCTTGGATGTTGTCTTACACTACTGGCCATTAAAATTGCTACATCAAGAAGAAATGCAGATGATAAACGGGTATACATTGGACAAATATATTATACTAGAGGTTTCATGTGATTACATTTCCACGCAATTTGGGTGCATAGATCCTGAGAAATCACTACCCAGAACAACCACCTCTGGCCGTAATAGCGGCCTTGATACGCCTGGGCATTGAGTCAAACAGAGCTTGGATGACGTGTACAGGTACAGGTGCCCATGCAGCTTCAACACGATACCACAGTTCATCAAGAGTAGTGACTGGCGTATTGTGACGAGCCAGTTACTCGGCCACCATTGACCAGACGTTTTCAATTGGTGAGCGATCTGGAGAATGTGCTGGCCAGGGCAGCAGTCGAACATGTTCTGTATCCAGAAAGGCCCGTACAGGACCTGCAACATGCGGTCCTGCATTATCCTGCTGAAATGTAGGGATTTACAGGGATCGAATGAAGGGTAGAGCCTGCCCGCATTTCGTGGTCATGCGGTAGCGTTCTCGCTTTCCACGCCCGGGTTCCCGGTTTCGATTCCCGGCGGGGTCAGGGATTTTCTCTGCCTCGTGATGGCTGGGTGTTGTGTGATGTCCTTAGGTTAGTTAGGTTTAAGTAGTTCTAAGTTCTAGGGGACTGATGACCATAGATGTTAAATCCCATACTGCTCAGAGCCATTTGAACCAAGGGTAGAGCCACAGGTCGTAACACACCTGAAATGTAACGTCCACTGTTGAAACTGCCGTCAATGTGAACAAGAGGTAACCGAGACGTGTAACCAATGGCAACCCATACCATCACACGGGTGATACGCCAGTACGGCGATAATGAATACACACTTCCAATGTACGTTCACCGTGATGTCGCCAAACACGGATGCGACCATTGTGATGCTGTAAACAGAACCTGGATTCATCCGAAAAAATGACGTTTTGCCATTCGTGCACCCAGGTTCGTCGTTGAATACACCATCGCAGGCGCTCCTGTCTGTCATGCAGCGTCAAGAGTAACCGCAGCCATGGTGTCCTACCTGATAGTCCACGCTGCTGCAAACGTCGTCGAACTGTTCGTGCAGATGGTTGTTGTCTTACAAACGTCCCCATCTGTTGACTCAGGGATCGAGAGCTGGCTGCACGATCCGTTACAGCCATGCGGATAAGATGCCTGTCATCTCGACTGCTAGTGATACGACGCCGTTGGGATCCAGCACGGCGTTCCGTATTACCCTCCTGAGCCCACCGATTACATATTCTGCTAAGAGTCATTGGATCTCGACCAACGCGAGCAGCAATGTCGCGATATGATAAACCGCAATCGCGATAGGCTACAATCCGACCTTTATCAAAGTCGGAAATGTGATGGTACGCATTGCTCCTCCTTACACGAGGCATCACAACAACGTTTCACCAGGCAACGCCGGTCAACTGCTGTTTGTGTATGAGAAATCGGTTGGAAACTTTCCTCATGGCAGCACGTTGTAGGTGTCGCCACCGGTGCCAACCTTCGGTGAACGCTCTGAAAAGCTAATCATTTGTATATCACAGCATCTTTTTCGTGTCGGATAAATTTTGCGTCTGTAGCACGTCATCTTCGTGGTGTAGCAATTTTAATGGCCAGTAGTGTATTTTTAGCATCTTCTTGGCATGGTTGTTATAGTGACTGAGACCTTCTCAATGTGACCCAAGTGTCTGTGCTTACGACATAATTGTTACAAGGATAATATACACCTTAGACAAAATATGAATCACAAATTTTAAAAAATGGCAAAATAAGACTTGATATTCGGTGTATAGCGCGGCTTCGGCAAAAGTCGGGCACTCTACAGCCTTGTGCTGGTGACCCAGCGGTGCAGCGAGGTTAACGACGGCGCGTGACGCTGGCGAGAAGCGCACGCTGGCGTGAAATAGACCCCCACTGCCCGCCCCCGCTGCCGGTTTCACTTGTTGCCGGGACCCTGCCCGGGTGCAGCAATCGATACGCACAGTCCCCTAATGCGACCCACTGCTCTGCTGTCGGCTCACATCTGCATCCAAAGAATCGGTATAATACCAATGCGTACTGCTGGACATGGTGAACCCACTTCCCATTTGCCTGCGTCTACCTCCACATTACACACCCCTTAACCCGCCATAAAGTGCGTGGCGGAAGGTACATTGTACCCCTGCCACCCACTACCTACCTTGTTCTGCTCCCAAAAGACCTTACTCTTCATCGCTGTTAGGCTGTTTATTCATTTCTTGAGAGAAACACGGAGTGGGAAACCAAATGACAAAATGCAGCAAATTTTTCCTTCGCAAATTTCGTCATTCTAGGTCAACTCAGTTGATGAGCGAGTTTTCGAGTATCAACATATGTGACGTAAATGCCCGTTTTTGCTTCCATTGAGTCCGAAGCTTAAAATTTTTGCACCGTCATGGTCCCAGCAATCTAGTCTGTGACATAAATTTGAATTTGGTATGCCAAACAGTTCCAGAGAAAAAGGGTCTTAACAGATGGACAGACAGATGAATAAAAAATTACAAAAACTTTTTCGTGCTATACACACATCAAAAAAAGTTTTGCATCACCCCGGTTCCCAGAACTTCTGAAGATAGACGTTGACTGTGGGTATTGTATCGCAGACACAGTCCCTTTGAATGTTCAGAGATGTCACTAAACCCGTCCATAGACGTAAACAACCGTGCATGAGCAGCGTCTTTTAGACGGAGGGGGCCAGACAGCCGATGAGTTACAGTCATTCCACCGTGGAGGAGGTACACTGCTGGTGGTGTCTGTAGTTCATGCCTAGACGGTCAATACCCCGGTTCGACCGCGTCCGCATTGTCACTCTGTGCCAAGAAGGGCTCTCCACAAGGGAAGTGTCCAGACATCTCGGAGTGAACCAAAGCGATGTTGTTCGGACATGGAGGAGATACAGAGAGACAGGAACCGTCGATGACGTGCCTCGTTCAGACCGCCCAAGGGCTACTACTGCAGTGGATGACCGCTACCTATGGATTATGGCTCAGAGGAACCCTGACAGCAACGCCACCATGTTCAATAATATTTTTCGTGCACCCACACGACATCGTGTTACGACTCAAACTGTGCGCAATAGGCCGCAAGATGCGCAACTTCACTCCCGACGCCCATGGCGAGGTCCATCTTTGTAACCAAGAGAACATGCAGCGCGGTACAGATTTGCCCAATAACACGTCGAATGGATCGCTCAGGATTGGCATCACGTTCTCCTTACCGATGAGTGTCGCATATCTCTTCGACCAGACAATCGTCGGAGACGTGTTTGAAGGCACCCCGGCGAGGCTGAACGCCTTAGACATTCTGTCCAGCGAGTGCAGCAAGGTGGTGGTTCCCTGCTGTTTTGTGGAGTCATTATGTGGCGCCGACGTACGCCGCTGGTGGTCATGGAAGGCACCTAACGGCGGTACGACACGTCAATGCCATCCTCCGACCGATAGTGCAACCATATCGGCAGCATATTGGCGAGGCATTCGCCCTCATGGACGACAGTTCGCGTCTCCATCGTGCACATTATTACGCAGGTTGGCAGCTATGTTACTTCTTATCAGCTGATGGAGTCAATTGATGGAATTCAAGTTCACTTGTTTTAGCAGTCGCAATCATGCTTTAATTTGTAGCGGTGGCAGATGTGATCAGTCATATTTACAGTACTGAGGAACGCTTAACGACGAGTGTGTCGGTGCAGGAACGACAACACACAGGGTAGAGAATGAGACAGATTATCGGAGCATTCTAGAATATATTTAATAACGATCCGTGGTCTAAGGGTTCGCACGCCCTGTCTCTAGGCAGAGGTCTATCCGACGAGAGCGCCGCACCGCTAGTAATCAGTGACACAGTCCGCTGTCTTGGCATTGAATTCACATTTGACATGAAGCGTTCAACAGCCCTCAACGACAGGCGTTTATTGAATCAGATGAGAACAGGAATAAGTGACTACAGTCTTAGACATCTATTTCTCCTGCAACGGACGCGATATACTAACGTTTATTTGGGGTCACGTATCCCCCATTTAGGACAGATTCTCCCGATACCACCTACTTTGGCTCACCGCATGTTGGCGGTTTTAGGATCCTTTATTAATATGGACATGTTACACTCCTGGAAATTGAAATAAGAACACCGTGAATTCATTGTCCCAGGAAGGGGAAACTTTATTGACACATTCCTGGGGTCAGATACATCACATGATCACACTGACAGAACCACAGGCACATAGACACAGGCAACAGAGCATGCACAATGTCGGCACTAGTACAGTGTATATCCACCTTTCGCAGCAATGCAGGCTGCTATTTTCCCATGGAGACGATCGTAGAGATGCTGGATGTAGTCCTGTGGAACGGCTTGCCATGCCATTTCCACCTGGCGCCTCAGCTGGACCAGTGTTCGTGCTGGACGTGCAGACCGCGTGAGACGACGCTTCATCCAGTCCTAAACATGCTCAATGGGGGACAGATCCGGAGATCTTGCTGGCCAGGGTAGTTGACTTACACCTTCTAGAGCACGTCGGGTGGCACGGGATACATGCGGACGTGCATTGTCCTGTTGGAACAGCAAGTTCCCTCGCCGGTCTAGGAATGGTAGAACGATGGGTTCGATGACGGTTTGGATGTACCGTGCACTATTCAGTGTCCCCTCGACGATCACCAGTGGTGTACGGCCAGTGTAGGAGATCGCTCCCCACACCATGATGCCGGGTGTTGGCCCTGTGTGCCTCGGTCGTATGCAGTCCTGATTGTGGCGCTCACCTGCACGGCGCCAAACACGCATACGACCATCATTGGCACCAAGGCAGAAGCGACTCTCATCGCTGAAGACGACACGTCTCCATTCGTCCCTCCATTCACGCCTGTCGCGACACCACTGGAGGCGGGCTGCACGATGTTGGGGCGTGAGCGGAAGACGGCCTAACGGTGTGCGGGACCGTAGCCCAGCTTCATGGAGACGGTTGCGAATGGTCCTCGCCGATACCCCAGGAGCAACAGAGTCCCTAATTTGCTGGGAAGTGGCGGTGCGGTCCCCTACGGCACTGCGTAGGATCCTACGGTCTTGGCGTGCATCCGTGCGTCGCTGCGGTCCGGTCCCAGGCCGACGGGCATGTGCACCTTCCGCCGACCACTGGCGACAACATCGATGTACTGTGGAGACCTCACGCCCCACGTGTTGAGCAATTCGGCGGTACGTCCACCCGGCCTCCCGCATGCCCACTATACGCCCTCGCTCAAAGTCCGTCAACTGCACATACGGTTCACGTCCACGCTGTCGCGGCATGCTACCAGTGTTAAAGACTGCGATGGAGCTACGTATGCCACGGCAAACTGGCTGACACTGGCGGCGGCGGTGCACAAATGCTGCGCAGCTAGCGCCATTCGACGGCCAACACCGCGGTTCCTGGTGTGTCCGCCGTGCCGTGCGTGTGATCATTGCTTGTACAGCCCTCTCGCAGTGTCCGGAGCAAGTATGGTGGGTCTGACACACCGGTGTCAATGTGTTCTTTTTTCCATTTCCAGGAGTGTATTTAAGATTCGTTACGAGTCCCTAACCCTCCCAAGAAGCAGAGGGGGTTTAGGCCTTTGTCATGTTCAGAACAGAGCGAAGACCCTGTTCGTCAGCTGTCACCTGCAACTGTGATGACGAGGCCCGACGTGCCTCACAAGTCTCTTACTGGAGGTCTTACGGCCAACCTCATTCGCACCCCCTCTGATGATATAGGACATCCCAGCACCTTTCTTCTACATTAGCCAATTCTTCCTTGAATTAACCTACATCCATACCGCACTACTACCTACATGCTTGATGATGACAAGGGCGATATATGCTGCCAAGCAACTGAACAGGACGCCGAATGTGACTGAAAGCAAACACCCCACTACAAAGTGGCGTGCTGTGTGGCAGGCAGTGAATGTCACCAGCCTTGATACTGAGGTGCAATCTGCATGGTACGTAACTGTTAATGGAAAACAGTTGTGCTAGTCCCACCTACATCACATCCACCTCGCCGACTCACCCTTGTGTGCCACATGCCAAGTGATTGACACGGATGAACATCGTTTCGAATGCGGGTCGGCAAATGATGTTTCGTATTTGGTGCGTGGGACATTGGCTTTTCTCACACGCAATACTCCCCACAGGATAACTACCCGATCACTTCTTTTCCCCGATGAGTTGTATTTCCCAAGAGCAAAAACGAACTCTGCGACGTGGATTAGAGACCACACTGTTCACTTCCTATTCGGTAATGGCGAAAAGACAGTACCCGATTTTTGGTATTACCTCAACGAATGACATTGTGCGATCGTCAAGAACCCTAAATACGGGCAATATTTTTCTAATTTTCTTTGGAGCGCATTCCATAATCCGCCTCGCAGCTGGATTATCGATGACATGAGAAGATAACCATCGCACCTCTTTCCAGTTTGTTTTTTATGAGATTGAACAAACAACGGAAACAACACAGCAACGAGACGACAGTCATCGAAAAATTCGCAGCGGTCTGTAGTATGGAGCATCCTTCTGTCGTAACGGAACGACTTTCTGTTAATCTGGTTATGTAGCCGAAGAGGAACGGTTTTCCTTCATCCATTTGTATTAAAAAAAAGACAAAAATGGGTAACGTCCCTGATTCATAATGAAAACATCTTCGATAACGGTTTCTAATCCCGCCGCTGCTTTAATTTTGATTAATAATCATCATTGGTAGCGGAAGACTTCCGGCATAAGAAGTCAACCTCATTCTGCCAACGACCTTGTCAAAGGGGGCGGAGGAGCGGACACAGAGGTTCAGGGGTGGGAAATTGCCCCTAAAGGCGGAAGAATCAGCAAGGATCAACGGAACGATTATGCAGAAGCCAATGGAAACCACTGCATTAAAGACATAACGTGTATCCACAGGACATGTGGCCTGTAACTGAAGAAGTGTCATGATCTCTCCATTGGCAAAAGATTCCGGAATAGTCCCCCATTCGGATCTCCGGGAAGGGACTGCCAAGGGGGATGTTACCATGAGAAAAAAATAGAATAATCAGCGAAAGGATAACGTTCTATGAGTCCGGGCGTGGATTGTCAGAAGCTTGAACGTGGTAGGGAAATACAAAGGCTCAATCTAGATATAGCAAGAGTCAGTGAAGTAATGTGGAAGGAAGACAAGGATTTCTGGTCAGATGAGCATACAGGATGATAGCAACAGAAGCAGAAAATGATACAGCAGGAGTAAGATTCGCTATGAATAGGAAGATATGGGAAAGAGTGTATTACTGTGAACAGTTCAGTGACAGGGTTGTTGCTCTTATCAGAATCATGAACAAATCAACACCGACAACGATAGTTCAGGTGTACATGCCGACGTCGCAAGCTGAAGATGAAGAGATAGAGAAACTGTGAGGATATTGAAAGGGTAATACAGTATGTAAAGGGGGATGAAAATCTATTAGTCATGGGGGACTCGAATGCAGTTGTAGGGGAAGGAGTAGAAGAAAAGGTTACAGGAGAATATGGGCTAGGGACAAGGAATGGGAGAGGAGAAAGACTAATTGAGTTATGTAACAAGATTCAGCTAGTAATAGCGAATACTCTGCTCAAGAATCACTGGAGGAGGAAGTATACTTGGAAAATGCCGCATGATACGGGAAGATTTCAGTTAGATTACATCATGGTCAGGGAGAGATTCCGAAATCAGATATTGGATTTTAATTTCCACCCAGGAGCAGATATAGACTCAGATCGTAATATAGTAGTGATGAAGAGTAGGCTGTAGTTTAAGATATTAATCAGGAAGAATCACTACGCTAAGAAGTAGGATACGGAAGTACAAAGGAATGACGGGATACGGTTGAAGTTCTCTAAGGCTAAGGATACGGCAATAAGCAATAGCTCAGTAGCAGTACAGTTGTAGAGGAGTGGACATCTCTAAAAAGGGCCATCACAGGAGCTGGGAAGGAAAACATTGGTACAAAGAAGTTAACTACGAAGAAAACATGGGTAACAGAAGAAATACTACAGTTGATTGATGAAAGGAGGAAGTACAAACATGTTCCGGGAAACTCAGGAATACAGAAATACAAGTCGCTGAGGAATGATATAAATATGAAGTGCAGGGAAGCTAAGACGGAATGGCTGCAGAAAAAATGTGAAGACATCGAAAAAGAAATGATTGTCGGAAGGATAGAATCAGCATACAGGAAAGTCATAACCTTCGGTGACACTAAAAGCAAGGGTGATAACATTAAGAGTGCAACGGGAATATCACTGTTAAATGTAGAGGAGAGAGTGGATAGGTGGAAAGAATACATTGAAAGCCTCTATGAGAGGAAGATTTGTTTGATGTGATAGAAGAAGGAACAGTAGTTGTTTTGAAAGAGAGAGGGGATCCAGTACTAGAATCAAAATTGAAAAGAGCCTTGGAGGACTTACGATCGAATAAGGCAGAAGGGATAGATAACATTCCATCAGAATTCCTAACATCATTGGGGGAAGTGGCAAGACAACGACTATTCACGTTGGTGTGTAGAATGTACGAGTCTGGCGACATACCATCTGACTTTCGGAAAAGCATCTTCTACACAATTCCGATGACGGCAAGAGCTGAGAAGTGCGAGAATTATCTTACAATCAGCTTATCAGCTCATTAATCCAAATTGGTTACAAGAATAATATACAGAAGAATAGAAAAAAAATTGTGGATGCGCTAGATGACGATCAGTTTGGCTTTAGGAAAGGTAAAGGCACGAGAGAGGCAATTCTGACGTTGCGGTTAATAATGGAAGCAAGACTAAAGAAGAATCAAGACACGTTCATTAGATTTGTTGAACTGGAAAAAGCGCTCGACAGTGTAAAAGGGTGCAAGGTGTTCGAAATTCTGGAAAAAGTAGGGGTAAGCTACAGGGAGAGACGGGTCATATACAATATGTACAACATCCAAGAGGCAGTAATAAGAGTGGACGACCAAGAACAAACTGATCGTATTAAAAAGGATGTAAGACAAGGACGTAACCTGTGCGATCTGTACATCGAGGAAACAATGATGGAAATAAAAGAAAGGTTCAGGAGTGGAATTAAAATTCAAGGTGAAAGGATATCAGTGATGAGATTCGCTGATGACGTTGCTATCTTGAGTGAAAGTGAAGAAGAATTACATGATTTGCTGAACGGAATGAACAGTCTAATGAGTACACAGTATGGATTGAGAGTAAATTGAAGAAAAGCGAAGGTAAAGAGAAGTAGTAGAAATGAGAAAAGCAAGAAACTTAACATCAGGATTGAGGGTCAAGAAGTAGATGAAGTTAAGGAATCCTGCTACCTAAGCAGTAAAATAGCCAATGACGGACGGAGCAAGCAAGACATCAAAAGCCGACTATCAATGGCATAAAGTGCATTACTGGTCAAGAGAAGTCTACTAGTAATAAACATCGGCCTTAATTTGAGGAAGAAACTTCTGAGAATGTACATCTGGAGTAAAGCATTGTTTAGTAATGAAACGGACTGACGGAAAACCGGAACAGAAGAGAATCGAAGCATTTGTGATGTGGTGCTACAGACGAATGTCGAAAGTTAGGTGGCCTGATAAGGTAAGGAATGGGGAGTTTCTGCGCAGAATCTGAGAGGGAAGGAACATGTGGAAAACACTGATAAGGAGAAGGGACAGGATGATAGGACATTTGTTAAGACATGAGGGAATGACTTCTATGATACTAGAGGGAGCTGTAGAGGGCAAAAGCTGTAGAGGAAGACAGAGATTGGAATACACTCAGCAAATAATTGAGAACGTAGGTTGCAAATGCTACTCTGAGATGAATAGGTTAGGACAGGGGAGGAATTTGTGGCGGGCCTCCCCAAAGCAGTCAGAAGACTGATGACACAAAAAAAAAGGTTCCATCGTGAAAGGCAACCCTGATGGATTGCTTTTGGCAGTTTTAAAGACAGACCGCGGAATAGAAGAAAGAAGACGAGAAGAAATACTTGACGGGATCTGTACTTCGACTGAACAATCTCCTATGAAGTTGACACGACAAAGGGTAGGTCATGGTTCATCAGCAATACTGTCTCCCTTGAAATGGCAACCAACAAGTCCTATAACACCGCACATGCTCAACAATATTTCAAGAATAACATGGAGGCATATGGCAATGTGGTTACAGCATGATGGGGAACGAACTAAAATATTGGACACTTAATACGTAAGTAAGTACTTCAGCTGAAACAAATCAAATCAATTAGATTTCGATAGAAGAGGGTACAGGAAATTCTCACCCACCCTTTACTTTGGGATGTCTTCAGCTATCATAATCTAGATTGAATGCAGAGTGGCCTAACATACAACCACCTTGTGTGCACTCCACACACAGTTACCACCTGGGTAGCAGCCTCTGGTGTGTTGTGTACCCATCCCCCATTTAGGAGGGCTACACAGTTCTCAGCCCTATGACGAAAATCCTTAATGTCACAGTTCAGCTTTTCCCCAGGGAGTGCACAACTCTTTTGTCAGTACGTGCGTGGCGAGCACGGGACACCGAGCTAGTGCACCTCTCTTTCCTTTCAGGGCTGCATACCTTTCCTTCCCACATCCCTCCCTGCCCCGATCCTTGCCCCCTTCCCCGCCCCTTCCCTTCCTCTTCATCCTCTCTTTGGGAGTGTGTTTTGTGCCTACAGCTGGAGATGGACGCTTATGACTGTAAAACGTGGTTTCTATTTTTTCTCTCTATACTGGAAAGTCTCTGTCCTCACTTCGTCCTTCTCTTTTCCTAGATTCATCTCTTACCCTTTTTCTCTGATCCAGCGTTTGAGACCTTTTCTCTTCTTTCCTTTTCTTTGTCCCTCCCTTTCTCTTTCTTTCCTCCTGTGCATGTCTCAAGGCTGACCCACGAGTTCCCACACGTAGCCGGTGACGGGGTAACGCGTAATTCTCCGCCCCAGGTAGACAAGTAGGACACGTACGTACCCCAGGCCCAGGGGTACCTTCCGAACGTGCCGTTTGGTCCCTTCGTCCATTTCTCAGGAGGTGTGACCTGTGTGTGGACGATCACCTAAGACGGGAGTGACCTCAGAGAGGGCCCCCACTAGGAAGGAACGCGCCATTGGAGACGCCGGTAATCAAGGGATCAAGGGGAATACTTTCGCACTGGTTTCCTCTACTTCCACAACTTCTGCCCACAAGAGTAAGTTAGATCATTCTCAGCCACGGTCAATTCTTCCCTCAATGCGTAACTCCCTAGTTATTTCTCGGTCTGAAAAAGTCAACCCTTTCATTATTCACAGAGGTGTCGACTCAATTGCAGGCCCTGTTAAGTCTTGTTGCCGGTTACAAAATGGCACCTTTTTGTTAGAAACAGACAGTGTCCTCCAGACACAAACATTGCTTCGAAATACACTGCTACACACCTTCCCTGTCGAGGTGGAAGAACGCTGTACGTTAAACTCATCATGCGGGGTGGTTTATACTAGATCACTTGACGGATTATCCAATGAGGACATTCGAAATTACCTGTCTGATCAGGGTGTAACGGCCGTACATCACTTCATGAAACGGATTGAGAAAGAACTGGTACCGACCCATACTCTCTTCTTGACGTTTGACAGAGTTCAACTTCCATCGAACATTAAAGCGGTATATGAGATCATTTCAGTTCGCCCTTACATCCTCAACCCTACATGTTGCTATCGTTGTCAGCGGTTTAATTATGCCAGCCAGTCGTGTTCCAATACGGCCAAATGCGTTACATGTGGCAGGGATGCTCATGAGGGTGACTGTCCACCTCAATCCCCTCGTTGCATCAACTGTATGGGCGACCAAGCTGCTGCCTCTAGAGATTGCCCTTTCTTTAAAGTTGAACGAACCATTCAGGAAATCCGAGTGAAGGAAAAGGTGTCTACCTTTGCTGCTCGTAAGTTATTCGCCAGTAGAAAGCCAACTGTGCTAATAGCGGGTAAATATAGCACTGTCCTCGCCTCTCCTCGATCTACTAAGGACTTGCGATGTCAACTTAAGCGAGCGACACAGTCGTCAAATCGGCCAGCCCAAAGATCACACGTTCAACCTCCCCACCATCACCAGCTCACTCTAAGGCTCAAACTTTATCAGCTCCTCCTAAATCGTGGACCCCAAAATTGGACGCCCGGACTTCCAAAAAAGACCCTACTCGTAAAGACTTTTTATGTACCCAGACGTCATAACCATCGACTCCTCCCTGTTCTCAATGTCCTGCTACCAAGAAGTCTCTTGTACAGCGCCACCCAGTGGTAGCCGCCTTCTGCCGTCTTCTGTGTCGCCAAGACGCGCCGCTGGCGGCCGATCGAACTGATGATCACTGGCGGTAGGAGCCGTCCCAGAATTACCTATGGACCAGGATCTTCTGCTTTTGGCTGAATGCCGTTCCATGCCGTTGGCCTTCGGCTCTCATCGGTCGTTGAGTTGACAGCAGCCGTGTTGAGATTTTTCCATTTTCTGTGCACCTTATGTCAACTATCCACAGGAATATCTTCGGAATTCTCTCCAATCGGGATGATTTGTCGATCCTCTTACGATCCTACTCTCCAGTCGTCTTCTGCCTTCAGCAAACAAAGCTACATCCCCACAATCACTTGTTTTCCCTCATTTCCAATCAGTCTGGTTTGATCTCCCCTCTGTTGATGGCACTCCGGCACACAGGGGACTTGCGATTCTTCTCCATGATACTATCCATTATCACCCACTCCCCTTAAACAGGTCCTTCCAAACTGTCACTGCACGTCTTTCCCTTTCTGAATACACTTTCTCTCCTTGTACCATATACATTCCGTCGTCCACATCAATGGCAAGAGCTTATCTCCTTCATCTCCTTGGTCAGCTCCCATCCCCCTATTTGCAGGTTGGGGACTTCAATCAATTACTCAAAAACAGTCTTAATCGCATTTATTATTGTTATTGTACCGCCAACCGGTTTCAACCCAACGTAGGGGTCATCTTCTGGGCGTTTACACCATTGGTCGACTGCTGGTGGTGTCAACGCCCAGAGGATGACCCCTACGTCGGGTTGAAACCGGTTGGCGGTATAATAATAATAATAAATGCGATTAAGGCTGTTTCTGAATAATTGATTAATCATACTAATCGGTGCTTCATCTCCACAACCATGTTGTCCAAAAATCTGGGGACTTCAATGCCCACCACCTGCTTTTGGGATCTCCGCATCCTTGTCCGACAAAATGGTTCAAATGGCTCTGAGCACTATGGGGCTTAACTTCTAAGGTCATCAGTCCCCTAGAACTTAGAACTAATTAAACCTAACTAATATAAGGACTTCACACATATCCATGCCTGAAGCAGGTTTCGAACCTGCGTGACCAAAACGAACTGCAACTGTAGCGCTTGTCCGACTGGCTCCCTGTTGACTGACCTTGCCGGCCGAAGTGGCCGTGCAGTTAAAGGCGCTGCAGTCTGGAACCGCAAGACCGATACGGTCGCAGGTTCGAATCCTGCCTCGGGCATGGATGTTTGTGATGTCCTTAGGTTAGTTAGGTTTAACTAGTTCTAAGTTCTAGGGGACTAATGACCTCAGTAGTTGAGTCCCATAGTGCTCAGAGCCATTTGACTGACCTCTTCCACCAAGCGGATCTTGTTTGCCTCAACACTGGGGAACCTACATTTTTGTCTGCCTTCACGTCAACCTTCTCTCATTTGGACCTTACGGTTGGAACTGTTCAGCTAGCTCGGCGCTTTCAATGGTTCGCTCTTGCTGATACACACTCGAGTGACCATTTTCCATGTGTCCTATTACAGTCACAACTGCCATCTATGCGCCCAAGACTCTGGAAGTTTTCCCAAGCCGATTGGACACTTTTCTCCTCTCTAGCAACATTTGACGCCCGTCCATTTCCTAGCATCGACGATGAGGTCACTCATGTTACGGAAGTTATTCTTACAGCCGCGTAACGTTCAAGACCTCGTACCTCCACTTTGCCCCGGCGACCCCCAGTTCCTTGGTGGAACGAGAAGTGCCGTGATGCAATACGCGAGCGGAGACGTGTGCATTTTCCGCCACCATCCTACGTTGGCCAACTGTATCCGCTATAAGCAGTTACGTGCGCGATGCCATCGCATCTTCCGCAGTAGCAAGAAGGCAAGCTGGGACTTCTTTTCCAGCTCCTTAACACCTTCACTACCTCATCTTTAGTTTGAAGTCGAGTTCGACGTATTTTCGGCACGTCTAGCTTCTCCCGATCTCTGGGCTAACTGTCGCGCAAGACAGTAGACCCAGTCGCAATTTCTAACTCATGGGGTCAACACTTCGCTAAGATTTCGAGCTCTTCAAATTACCCGCCAGCCTTTCTACCGAAGAAACGAGCAGCAGAAGTGCGACCTCTTGCTTTCTCCTCTCAAAATAGCGAAAGGTATAATACTGTTTTTCCTATGCGGAAACTCCAACATGCACTCTCTTCATCTTGCTCTTCCACCCCCGGAACCGGATGGCATCCACGTCCAAATGTTGCTGCATTTATCATACCGTAGTCTGCGTTACCTCCTTCGCCTTTATAATCGGATTTGGATTGACAGTACCTCTCCCAGAAGTTTGCGGGAAGCTATCGTCATTCCTGTTCCGAAACTTGGAAAGGACAAACATCTCGCCTCTAGCTGTCGCCCCATCTCTCTCACGAGTAGTGTATGTGAGGTTTTGGAGCGGATGGTAAATTGCCATTTAGGCTTGTGGCTGGAGTACCGAAACTTTTTAACACCTGCCCAATGCGGTTTCCGAAAGCATCGTTCCGCAATTGACTATCTTGTTGCTCTCTCCACTTATATCATGAACAATTTCCTCAGGAAACGCCAAACGGTAGCTATATTTTTTGATCTGGAGAGAGCATACGATACCTGTTGGTGGACGGGCATCCTCCGCACACTGTTCTCTTGGGCCATTCGAGATCGGCTACCACTTTTCATTCGACAATTTATGACAGAGCGCACATTTAAGGTGCGAGTGAACATTACTCTCTCCCGTACTTTCTCCCTAGACAACGGGGTGCCCCAGGGCTCCGTGCTAGGTGTTGTACTGTTTGCCTTCGCCATAAATCCAATTATGGACTGTCTCTTTCCCGATGTCTCGGCTCCCTCTTTGTCGACGATTTTACAATCTACTACAACTCTCAACGGAACGGTCTTCTTGGACTACGTCTTCAAGGATGTGTCGATCGCCTCGACTCACGGAGCATCGAAACCGGCTTCCGATTCTCTCCCAGTAAGACCTTATGTGTAAACTTTTGGCGTCGTGCCCTACATCTAGGCCCTGTCGACCTTCCGTTCGCGCACGTTGCCAAATTCTTGGGACATATGTTCGACAGGAAACTCTGCTGGTCTTCCCACGTTTCATATGTTTCGGCTCGTTGTCTGCTGTCCCTCAACACCCTCCGTGTTCTGACTGGTACTTCCTGGGGAGTGGACCGAGTGGTCCTCCTCCGCCTAATCGCCTAATGGTTCAAATGGCCCCCTGCGCTATGGGACTTAACATCTGAAGTCATCAGTCCCCTACAACTTAGAACTACTTAAACCTAACTAACCTAAGGACATCACACACATCCATGCCCGAGGCAGGATTCGAACCTGCGACTATAGTGGTCTCGCGGTTCCAGACTGAAGCGCCAAGAACCGCTCGGCCAACCAGCCGGCCCTCCTCCACCTATGTCGCACCTTGGTGCACTCTAAATTGGACTATGGAAGCATAGTTCACTCCTCTGCGCAGCCATCTATTCTTTGGCGTCTCGACTCTGTCCACCACCGTGGACTGCGTTTAGCGTCTGGAGCTTTTTACACCAGCCCCTTGGAGAGCCTTTACACTGAGACTGCTGAGCCTCCGCCGTCCAATTGGCGAGCTGTCCTTCTGAGTCATTAGGCTAGTGATCTGTCTTCCTTGCCTGCTCATCCGACCCATGCCCTTTTTTTCGACACCACTGTGGTGGCCGCCCTTCCTGCCTACTATCAACAGGAGTCCGCTTCCATCAACTACTACATTCCTTTTCCTTCCAGTTTCCAGAAGCTTTTCCATGACGTTTGCCAGCTTCCCAAGGATAGTACCTCTCCCCCCACCCCCACCCCCTCTGGAGTTTATCGTTGGGCATTTGCTGCTCTATGCGCACAAGTGGAGGATGGTAAGATGCCACATTTATTTACACTGACGGCTCAAAGACTACATTTGTTGTTGGGAGTGCCTATATTGTTGGCGACACCGCTATTAGATTTCGGCTACCCGACCAGTGTTCGTTTTTTACTGCGGAGTTTTACGCTGTTTTCGAGCAATACATCCGTCGCCATAAGCGGCTACAGTATATTATATGCTCGGATCCGCTCAGCTCTCTTCTCAACCTCCAAGCTATTTATCCCGTCCATCCTCTGGTCCACTGGATTCAGGACCGCTTCCACGTGCTCCACTTGGGGGATGTCTCTGTGGCATTCCTCTGCATCCCGGCGCATGTTGGTATCCGCAGAAAAGGCTGCAGTCTCTCTCCCTCGGCCAGCTGTTCGCATTGTTCCCTTTGCCGATCTACAGAGCGTTTTATGTCGCAATGTTGCTCTTTTATGGCACACACATTGGTCTACACTTCCCGATAAGTTACGGGAGGTCAAACCTCTTCCCTGTGCTTGGACATCTTCCCCTCTGTCGGGAGGACGTAATTTTAACCAGACTCTTTTTAGCCATCGACATCTTTTAAGTCGCGATCTCTCCCGCTTTGTCCCCACTGCTCTCAACCGTGGACGGTGAGACACTTTTTACTTCAGTGCCTCTATTTCACTCCGCTTCGCGCCTGTTTGCAGCTGTCGCCTGATATATCTTCCCTTTCAGCAGATGACACACGCTCAGCCGATCGCGTCCTTGAGTTTATGAGTGTTAGTGAGATGACATAGGTCATTTGAAGCTCTTTTTCGGGGAAATCAACCCACCTTCCGTTTTTAGTTTACCACCTTCTTGAGTTTCGATCCCATTGCTGATCATTTGAAATTTAGTTTTTTACGCTTCACTAAGCCGCAGAATGGGCGCTTATGACCGTAGCAGTTTTGCGCCCTGAAACCATAACAAAAAAACAACAAAAAAACAGTTCAGGTTGTCATAGAAAATTCGACCGATGTTTGAGCACTGTTCACCACTCTTGGTGAACTAATAGAAGAGATAGAGAAGTTCCAATGAATAGTAGGGCGTTTAGTCGCAGGGTGGCTTTAATCGGCGCGAGAGAGTTACACATTTGTTCAAAAAACACAAGTGGCAGACGCTATAAGAATGGCGTTTGCATCACGGAGCGGTTTACTATTGAAAATCAGAGAGAGTACGTTATGGAACGAGTCAAACAACATATTACATTACTTCCTCTCGCATACAACTCGCGAAATGACAATAACGAAAAAATCCGTGTAATTATAATTACTACAGAGGTTTACCGACAGTCTTTCTTCATACGAGCCATTTACGAATGGAGCAGGGCATCAGTAGTGGTCCCTCCACCACTCTCCGTCAGGTGGCTTCCGGAGTATTGATGTAGATGTAAATGTAAACGTTCGAACTCTGGTTCAAGCTTTCTACTCGGCTGGTCTTCTAACCCACACTGCACAGCCATTGAAATGGCTTCGCAGCCCAGTTGACAGGCATCAGTCGTTTCTTCCAAAGCCTGCCACAATCTGCCGTTGGTTGCACCCTGTTTCCTCAGTGGCTTCCAGAAGACCCTCCTCAACATCTTTAATCTACAAGGTGATCCCTCCCATCTCTTCGCCATTTCCTCTATTATTCATCATACATTCGAATACCGACGATCAACTGTTTTTAGCGCTTTCTTCCCTCAGACACGGGACACAGTACGTCTCTCACCGTGTCATCTTCAGTTCAGTGGAAAACAGCACCTGAAACTTGTTCGTTAGGAGGTGAGGTGTAACACCGTGACTTCTCCCTGCTCGCTGCCTCTCCTTAGCAGGGCCCCTAGATCTGCCACTGACACACCACTTACAGTTAAACGAACGGTGACATCCTGTACTTCATATGGAGAAAACGGTATCCGCAGAGAAGCAAAAATGGACAATATTTGGCATATATCCAAGGGGGTCCATACTACAGTTCGTAGGGGGAGGCAGGGGGAGAGGGGCTAGAGCAGGAGGTATGTAGTACTTTTAATATTTTAGAAGGTGAATGGTGGCTTCTGAATAGCCATAAAAAAGTTACAGATGCGACACTCTTAAAAACTTGCATAATACCGGCTTTGAAATCATTTTCTCGTAATAAAAGCAGCTTATAATACTATTTTTTTATTTCATTTCTCTGAGAGCTATGGTGGTGGGGAGGGGGGGGGGGGGGGGGGGAGTGCTGGTGGTGACGGGAACATGGAGGCACGATGACTTCTTGCCTCCAAGTATGGGTAAGTAGTATCTCTAGTATATGATTCTCAGTAGTTTGCCCAACACGCCCATCCGAAGCAGATCAAAATCGTTTGATAGTAGTCAGAGTGATTTCCAGCAGCTGCTTACGACCAGCAAATAAATCATCACATGTCTGAGAACAACATTCACAGTGGGGCTGCATTACGACTGGTGCAATATTTGTCTGAACACTAAAGTAATAATTTTATATTAGCCTCACTGATTCTTTTTTGGTTTCAAGAATCGCAAGTTTCCTTTGCGATTTGAAACTACAGAACTCAAGCAAGTGATCTATATGAAAAATAGAGAAAAAATTGAGTTAAAATGTATCGATTCCATGAGAATAATTTGATGTCCGGCATTTTGGTCAATCTTATGCTCACTGACGAACTTCTGCAACAGAGTGAAAAACAGCGTTAATGTACGATAAATCCTGTCAATACTCACTGTTGGTGAAGGGGAAAATAAATGGAACATGATAAGATGCGCAAAAGACAATAATATATCGTAGCTGTTGATTTCGTAAGAGTTTAGTTTTCATTGCGATTGTAAAACTTCAAACATTGGCATGCAAAAACGGGCCCAATGAGCGGAGAAAGCGTATAAATATTTCACTAATCATATAATTATCTACAAGTCCGTAAGGTTCAACGATTATTTGAAAAGATATTGCTGTCGAAGATTGCAGAACACGCAACTACATTTCATAATTTACTACGAAATACGTTCTATAATAATCATCTTGGGGTTGAAGCTCTTTTCTTCCGTGTTCGATTTAACAATACTTATGTTTTTGGATAGGGTCCACCTTTAGCAAAACACAATTTTGTTTTTTAACCCAAACATATTTCACTGCAGTTGCAGCGTCTTCAGTGGGCTTTTATTTTTCATCTGTTAAAGATAAAGAGTGTTCATTCTGTTTGTATACATGTAGCTATTAGTTTTTAAATCGTAATTACGGATATTTGAAAAAACACATAAATTACAAATTCATACCTTTTTACCACATGGTGTGGTTTTTCTGACGTGTTGTGTGTCTACAGTGATAGTTTTGTTGGACAGTTTGTCATCTGCACCCACTTATACCTTAAAGTAGATAAATTGTTTGAGCCAAAATTACGATTTGAAAACTTGTTATTTCTATACCTGAAATTATTTAATTCTATTAAAAAGAAAATGTAAATGAAACATTATGTAAATAGACACACATAGAATTACCTGAAATTATTTAATTCTATGTGTGTCTATTTACATGTACGTTCTATAATCTCTCGTAAACGTCAGAAAGTTGTGAAATATGTACATTTTATCACTTTGATACAAAGTGAAATTAGGAGGCGGATACTGCCAAAATATCTAAAAAGCAAAAACACAGTTTACAGTTAACGATATGGCATAAATTTTGCGCTGCACTTGCAAATGGTTCAGATATACAGTATATGACGATTCACACAAGCCTTGACACAATAAACGATAGATTATAGTAAAACTACAGAAACTGTGAATATTAAAAGTGTAGAGTAGGGTCTATCTGCCACACACTGCCTCACACTAAGGAAAAACCAGAAAATAGACTTATTGCGAAATGCACGGATTGTTTACGTAGCTTAATTTGTGACACCTTGAACACTAGCGTGTCAAAGACGAACACGGTAGCGTCAGTTTATCCCACTCAGAACGTCCAGAGTCGTGGAGAACCAATAAAGCAGGTCTTTTGCATGTCGCAGCTTACAGTCACATGTCACAACACTGTGCCCTACTGCCGTTACCTACATAAAGTTCGGACGGCGAAAGAGGAGTCCTGGCGTTGAAGTGGGCTTGGAACGACTGCTTCCAGTGTCTACTATTACGAATCACGTAACGCTGTTTTCTATACGCCCCATACTGTCGCAGCTCTCGAGATGACTACTTTTTTGAATCACGTATCTTGCGAACTTCAAGCAGCCTTTTGTGTTTCGTAGTTGACACATTGCTGCCATCTGCCACGGATCTTCTTTATTATGTGTAATTGTGTCACTAGACGTAAAAGGAAAGATTTGCTTGAAGCCATACACGCTAACGCATATAGTACCAAAAGAGTTATATTTCCTAAAACATTACTAGTCATGTTGTCGTACATTCCTCCCTTATTTGCCACGGGAGTTCCAAAGTGTATTTCAGTGCAATGATGATACAGAGGAATGGAACAGTACGCAAACTTGACAAGGGCAGTACATCATTTTAGATGTGTCCACAGTAGCCCAATATAAATTCCAGCGATCACAATACCCAGATCTTTCAACGAGCTGTCTTGTACTACTGCGTTTTATCACTTGACTGAAACTCAACACATTTGTCCTTCCAAATCGAATAAGGAAAGAACATACGGTAACACGAGAAATTCTGCTGTGGGAAATACGACTATGTAAGAATTGCACGTATTAACACATATTGTTTCAAGCGAAGGTTTAACCTTTTTGTCAAACCAATAACAATACCTCATTAACAATTCTTGTGTATCTGCTGATCAGCTTGCCTCTTTGTTCAGTGACAGGTGTTTCTGAAGTCTCTAAATTCTTTCAACTTGAAACACAGCTTTTATATACATGTAGAGCTTTATAGATAAAGTAACTTGATAAGCGGCGGAAGAGACATAGTTTTGGCGTATTTTAAAATCATTTTTATTCCGTTTTCGCCGTTCAG